>NC_048318.1:4615755-4915755 GCF_013100865.1 Trachemys scripta elegans
CAAAAGTTTTTTTTCTCTTAATTAATTGGCCTCTCAGAGTTGGTAAGACAACTCCCACCTGTTTATGCTCTCTGTATGTGTGTATATATATCTCCTCATTATATGTTCCATTCTATATGCATCCGAAGAAGTGGGCTGTAGTCCACGAAAGCTTATGCTCTAATAAATTTGTTAGTCTCTAAGGTGCCACAAGTACTCCTGTTCTTCTTCTTTCAGGTCCAGTTTTTCCAATTAAATCACATTCTTTTAAAGCCTTCCCACAAACCTCCTAACAAACCTGCACTTTATGTGACCTAAGGAAACACGTGTGTTTTTCTTTTTAAACGAATTTTAATCCTTTATTTTACTTCGACTACAAAACACAAATATTTTTCTTCATTCCTACAATCACCCACAGGGCAAAGAGATGATTCTAGGAGCCTAATTCCCCTCTTATTTTGCACTAGGAAACTTATGAATCATTGAATTGCTCCTGATTTACACCACCGGGGAATCAGGCAGATATATTTCCCTAGCTAAGAAAGTAAGGCGGTGCTGGATGCAATCCAGCTGTTGCAGAGAACCAAGGTGTGACCTCTTTAGACCATTACACTATCCAAAGGCATGTCAAGGGAAGGACGTCAGAAATGAGCTAAATTCTAATGAGAAATGCGAAGTCGTGACAAGAAGGAGGACACAAGAGTGTTCCATGGGGTGGACGTGTCCTCACCTCATGGAACTAAAACAAAGAATGGAAAACAATAATTAAATCTTAGCTTAAATCCAGCTAGAGCACCAACAAAGCACCAAGTGTGACACAACTTCAGACTTGATCCCTGTTTTCAGAAGCATATTGCAAGGTCTAAGAAGTAGGCACAGACTTGCACCAAACCCTGTATCAAGGACAGCGCTAACATTTTCAGGGGGTTGAAATCTAGCTCTGAATTGTTCATCTTGTTCCTACCTTCATAATGGGTCAAACCTGCCGATTGAGGCCACCTTATGGGCCAGGCTGTGATATTGTTACCAAGGGAGGTGGTAGAATCTCCTTCCTTAGAGGTTTTTAAGGTCAGGCTTGACAAAGCCCCAGGGCCGCCCAGAGGATTCAGGGGGCCTGGAATCTTCGGCGGCAGGGGGCCCCCGCCGCCAAAGACCCGGCACTTTGACGGTGGGTCCCGGGGCGGAAGGACCCCCCGCCGCGGGTCTTCAGGGCACTTCGGCGGCGGGTCCCGGAGTGGAAGAACTCCCCATCGCGGGTCTTCAGGGCAGTTCGGCAGCGGGCCCCGGGGCAGAAGAACCCCCTGCCGCGGGTCTTCAGGGCACTTCGGTGGCGGGTCCCGGGGCGGAAGAACCCCCTGCCACGGGTCTTCAGGGCACTTGGGCGGTGGGTCCTGGAGTGGAAGGACCCCCCACCGCAGGTCTTCAGGGCACTTCGGCGGTGGGTCCCGGAGCGGAAGGACCCCCTGCTGCCGAACTGCTGCTGAAGACTCGGAGTGGAAGAAGCTCCGGGGGCCTGGGCCCCACGAGAGTTTTCCAGGGCCCCCGGAGCAAGTGAAGGACCCCGCTCCAGGGGCCCCGAAAAGCTATCGTGGGGGCCCCTGAGGGGCCCAGGGCAAATTGTCCCACTTGCCTCCCCCTCTGGGTGGCCCTGCACAACCCTGGCTGGGATGATTTAGTTGGGGATTGGTCCTGCTTTGAGCAGGGAGTTGGACTAGATGACCTCCTGAGGTCCCTTCCAACCCTGATAGTCTATGATTCGATGATTGTTACACTGAGCAGTACCTTACTCAACAAGTAGGCCCACTGACTTCAGTAGGACTACTCATGGCTTAAGGTAGTAGTTACCGTAAGTGCAGGGCTCGCAGTCTAGCTTGACACTTAATCTTCAGCCGATGTGTCCTTCTATTTACTTAACATCAAAATCCTCCTTTATTAGGTTATTTTTCTTTGGCAGAAAGACAGATTTAAGAAAGCAGCAGCTATCCTACAATATTTAAGGTAGAGTCGATGGAGGGAAAGATATTACATTGATGCTCTTGTGGGCCTTTATCTAATTAGATTTCCACAAGACTATCTGATAAGGATATATTTCCCATGCTGTAGAAATAAGGGCTACGGGTAATTATAGAAGATGGAACAACACACACCATTACAGACTGATAGAGATTAGTGTTGGCTAAATTATATCCTGGCCCAATAGCAAGGTTATTTCTGTTTCTGATACAGTATTTAAATGACTTAAATGATGAAATCAACAGCAGGAAGGCCCTCTTAATTTGCTAATAACAGGAAAGCAAATGGAGGATAAACCAGCCTCAGTAACAGTGGTGGGATCCAGCAGGATTTTGGCAGATTAAAACTCAGAGCCCCTGTGTAGCAGATGGCACTTCCACGGACTGCATCAAAATGCAAAGTTAGTTCATGAATTTCTGATAGGGAAAGGCTCAGAACCACAATTCCATGCAAGGCTTGGGCTGAAACAGAGCAGAAAGCCCTCAATAAAAGGGGACAGGAAGGACTGAGATATGGTAATCCCTGCAGCCTCCCTTGCAAATATATTTCTGAAGAGGAGGAGGAGGAGCTAGGTACTCCTTAGAGGCACTGGTACTGGCAGCTGTTCATGTCAGTGAAATTCACCCCTGTGCAGAGGGTTTGGTTTTGCATTAACTTCAAAACTGGCTTCTAGCGGCCCTGGACATCTCATCTCTACCTAGCTCCTTTGAGTCTAGCTCTCAAAAAGTTAATCCACAGTTCCCCAGTAAAATCCAAGCACCTGCACCCGCCAATCAGCGTGGAGTAAGGGAAATAACCGAATAACTGCTATTCAGTTTGCATAACAGTTTGAACAGTGCATGGGGCATTACAAGTACTGTGCTGTGTCTTCTGGAGTATCTTTATCATGCAAATGCCCACACAAAGGCTGGAACATAGCACACATACTCTGTCCTTGGTCTTTGGCACCAGCTGACATAACAAGGATCATTAATTATCATGAACTTTTCCCTCTTTTTTTAATGATCCCTCCTACTTTATATTATATTCCTCTTATAAAGAAATGAAACAAAACCCCAAATATAATAGTCAATGGAGCTGAGAAAACAAACAAACACCTCCGTTTTTTTTTTTCTTTTCACTCTTCTGAAGTCCAGATGAAAACAAGTTAAGTGTGAAAAGAAAAATCGATGGTAGATAGAACCTCACAGAAGTAAACAAATGGGGAAGAGGAAACATGCTCCAGAATCCAGCGGCATATGTTTTTTATCATATGGTCTCCACCAGTACAAACCTTTTGGGAGCTCTTCAGGAGACGTGATCCCACTTTTAATGAAGGGCTGGAGAAGAGAGGTTAGGAACGGGCTGATCGATAAAGCATAGGTGCAGCCAGAAGTCAGCTACATGTACATTCAATGGGAAAACAAGCAGGTAAACAAAACCCTGGAAGTGGAGAATATTATAGCACTTTTAACTTTGCAACGTGCAAACATATATCTTGGTTGGGCCAAAGATTCAACAAAGATGCTCTGAGTTGAAGCAAGCACATAAAGGGCTGAGAAGAGGAAAGTGAACTTTTTCAGCTCTAGACGACGCAATCAATGTCTCTGTATCCCCTTGTTGTGAGAAAAGTCTTTAATGAGGAAAAGCATAAGACTGTTGTTTGAATGGTAACACTCCGGAAAGGGATACACAGAAAGCTGGTGGCACATGACCGGAGAAGGAAAAAGGAAAAGTTAAAATGAATGTAGTTCCCTGGGCCTGGATACTTTTCTTGGTGTGTCTATAACTGAAAGAAGTGGCCTGTATACAGGCTATTACTGTTTAGCTCTTAGTACAGATTCTGTGCTCATCTCTGTCTAATTGTTTTACATTTAAAGGGCTGGATTGTCGCTTGAAATATGGACGTTGCACATGCATATCCCCTTCGGTGGCTGCACTGTAGTGAGTTTCCTGCTTGCGTCAATCCCATATAGCACTAGAAGAGTCTTTGGCAAGGTCAGTGGAAGGATCTTCAAGGAGGATCTCTGACAAGATTACTTGTATCAGACCATCTTCATTTTTCTTTCCTGATGCTCTGAAGACATCCTTGATTCGTTTGTATCCCCTTCATTCTTCATAGCTCCCATGTGACGTATAGGAAGGAAGGCTGACTTGTGCTCAAGGGTCCTGATCCAGTAAAGCATGCGTTTCATTTTTGGGTCCAGAGTAATCTCATTGGCTTAAATGAATGCTTTGACATCAGCTAGGCTGTTCATGTGTATAAAGCAAAGCCAATGCTTAAGCGCTATACTGAATCAGGGTCTTGCATACTCTGAACCTCAGTGTCCTCATTTGCAAAAGCAGGGTAGTACTGTCCTACCTGATGGGGTTTGTAACGAGGATAAATTCAGTAGAGTATACGACAAGAGTGGCCAAACTTACTGACCCTCCGAGCCACATACAATAATCTTCAGAAGTTCGAGAGCTGCAAGACATGCACAACCTGCCCCGTGGGGCAGCACCTGCTGGGGTACGGGGCTAAAACCCTTAGACCCCTCTTCCTGCACGGCAGAAGCCCCTAATCCCATCACCCCACTTCAGGGCAGAAGCCCTGATCTCCCCCCTGCCCAGTCTGATAGGTGGAGAATGGGGGGATGCGTGGGGGGCTCTGTGAACCACACTTTAACTGTAAAAGAGCCACGTGCAGTTCTTGAGCACAGTTTGGCCACACCTGGTATACCAGGTGCTCAGAGGCCAGGCTTCTGAGCATCAGAGAAATTGGGAGCTTTATCCTTCTTTTGTACGTTTATCCTCTGCGTTGGCTCTGCAGCTGGAATAGGTGCTGTACATATATGTAAGTCAATAACATTCATTCTAGAGATGGGCACAACAGACGTGATTTGGGTTTTGCTAAATCTCATCAATTAGATTTGGGTTTTGCAAGCCCAAAACTGGAGGCTGGTTTGAACCGGGCTCCCATTTCATCTCCACAAACTTGCCCTTCATTGCCAACCACAAGGCATGTCAGTGGCAGTGTGTGAGACTAGACCAAGGAGTTCAGGAAGAGAGTTAAATAGGGCATGGGGCTGGCAATGAGCAAAACAATTGCTATTTATAAGTGCACCACAAATATCCTTAGCTTGGCAACCAGCATTCAGTGTCTCGCACGGCACCAATGCCTCAGTGATTAGCTACAGCTATTTGTTTACATTTTACATTCATCTCCATGTAATGGGCTTGTTTTGTGCAGCACATACTCTGTGGCTTATAGAAGAAGTTGGTTACCTTGAAACAGCTTGTGTAATTTTATCAAGGTGGGCCAGGACTCGAATCATTTATTCAAATCCTGGTGGCAAAATGCCCTGTTTAAATCTCTTATATCTCCGACTGGGCTGGCCTTAACTCGGCCACTTGGTTGCTGTGCAGCTTTGGGAAAGTTATGTAACATACCCTTGCTTCAGGTGATTTCTCTTAGTCTGGACAGCGCTAGCGGAGTGGAAACCAGTGCCCTCCATTCCTACGTGTGCCCGTGAAAGTGATGGCTTTGGAACCCCTGTCCATTGGGGAAACTGAGGAAAATTTCCCATGGAGAAGGGTGTAAAAACTTCTGGTGAGCTCTCCCCTGGCCTCTGTTTGGGAAAACAGGAAATCTCTGGCAGCCCCATGGAGGCAGGGCAAAGGATTACAACAGGTCAGCCTAATAAACCTGATCACTAGCTCCTCTCCATACGGGAGAAGGGACGGAAACACTTCTGCATTCTGGCAGGGGATTAGCAGACCAAGAAGACCGAAGCATTGGCACTGCTGGTAAGAAGCAGTAGTGTAGTGCAGGGGTTCTCAAACTGGGGGTCAGGGACCCCTCAGGGGGCACAGGGTCATTACATGGGGGGGGTTGCGAGCTGTCAACCTCCACCCCAAACCCTGCTTTGCCTCCAGCATTTATAATGGTGTTAAATATATAAAAGTGTTTTTAATTTATAAGGGGGGGTTACACTCAGAGGCTTGCTATGGGAAAGGGCTCACCAGTACAAAAGTCGGAGAACCACTGGTGTAGTGGATAGGGCTTACTGGACTGGTAATTGGGGGTATGTCTACACAGTATTCTGGAGCAAGCCTCCCAGACCTGTGTTAGCGAGTCTCACAGACGCACTCTCAAACTAGCTGTGCAGACAGTGTTGGGATGTTGTGGTGCAGGCTGGCGTGCCAACTCTGAAGCTTAGGAAAGCGGGGTGAGCTTCAGGTCTCAATCCCTCAGCCTGAGCTGCAACGCCAAAGTGCTGTCTCTGCTAGCGCGAGCCCTGCTAACCCAAGCTGGGAAACTCGCTCCAAAATGCTGTGTAGACAGAACCTGGGAGACTTGGGTAGTAACCCAAGCTCTGCCACTGATCTGAAGTGGGACTTCTGATGGATCACATCATCTCTTTGCCCTTCTCTGTCCTGTTTATTTAGACTGTAATCTTCCTTATTCTGTGTTACTGGTCAATGAAGTGTGCCGCGCCCACAGAGGATGTGATTCTATTATGACTTTTGGTTGGGAATTTGGCTCTTTGAACCAGGCACCTCTGGAGCTAATCACTGATGTTGGCAAAGATGGTGGCTGTCACAGTTGTAGGCTGCTAGAGACAAATGTAGTATAAATAATAAGTATAAAAGGGGGAGGCAGTAAGCTGCATCTACCCCATTCTGAGGTTCACGCTGGTTGTCACCATTGGATGGCATTAGTTCAAGATGGTGCTGAATCCAATCCAGACTGTGAATGAACACCCCGAACTTTGGAGAATTTAGACTGAGATGCCACATCTGGCTCTAAAGTCTGCAGCTGGGCCCTATCACAAGTATTACTGCTTGCCCTGGCCATAAGGAGAAGAGGATCCTCTTATGCAGTGTCAGGAATCTGCTGGCTGGTTCATACAGTATCGGGAGAGGGGACCAGATAAGATAGGACATGGTGACGTCCAGTTAGGACCAGCATGAGTGAAAATGCATGTTAGATTTTGATGCCCGTTAGAAATGGATCCAGCACAAAAGAGGGCAATGAAGACAACAGAGGGGCCTGCTGCTGGCTACATGCCTTGGGGGGTTTTCATTTTCCTCTGCATCCTGGGGGACAGGTCACTTGCAGGTTTAAACTAGTGTAAATAGTGGAGTATCTGTAATTTAAAGTCTTTAAAGCATGATTTGAGGACTTCGGTAACTCAGCCAGAGGCTAGTGGTCTATTACAGGAGTGGGTGGGTGCAGTTCTGTGGCCTGCAATGTGCAGGAATTTCAGACTAGATGATCATGGTGGTTCCTTCTGGGCTTAAAGTCTATGAGTCTGTCACTCTTCAGACCTTGGTTCTCATTATTTAGACTTTCCTACCTTAGTAGGAATCTGTTTATTATTTTTACTTTTTCTCCATCAGATTGAGGGATCATCCAGTTGTTGCCTCAGATGTACATTAAACCAGCAGCATGTAGCCAGATCTCATATGCTCTGGTGCATTCTCTCACTCCAGTGGGCTTTTGGAACTGGACCCGTGATTTCAAGTTGCTTCAGAATAGATATGCCGAAATTAGTCTTCATTTAGCCTCTGTAATTGTCTTTGCATCAGTTAGTGGGGTGGGGGCGGGGGAGGTGTGTGTGGCCAGAAAGGCAAAAGAGTTTCCTTATTTTTCATTATTTATTTTGTGTGGCACAGAGCAGTTTTCTTCCTCCAGGGAAGCAGCTTGCTTGAACTTATTGCAATAAATAAGTAAAACAAAAGATTCTAGGGAACGTCCTCATTTGATTAATTTTGCTGCAAGGAACTTCTTAAAAAAAACGCCACCACCACAACAAAATAACCCTTATTTTTAGTTCTGTCCTTCATTGCATGTCTTACTGACCTCCTGCTGGCTCTTAGCCCTTGGAAATTATTGCACTTTTACACTGAGGTTCTCTAGCCGCGCCTGCTATTGGCCCCAATTCAGCAAAGAACTTAAATATGTTCTTGTCCCTCTCTATTCAGTACTTAAGCACATGCAGAAGTGCTTTTAAGTGGATTTATGAATCTGCTAAAGACCACCTTCAGTTCATTGTTAAATATGGATGGACTTAAGGACAGGGCCGGCTCCAGGGTTTTGGCCGCCCCAAGCAGCCGAAAAAAAAAAAGCCGTGATCGCGATCTGCAGCAGCAATTCGGCGGGAGGTCCTTCGCTCCGAGCGGGAGTGAGGGACCGTCCGCCGAATTGCCGCCGAATAGCTGGACCTGCCGCCCCTCTCCGGAGTGGCCGCCCCAAGCACCTGCTTGCCAAGCTGGTGCCTGGAGCGGCCCTGCTTAAGGACATGCATTGAGAGATGCAAGTGCTTAAGTGCTGTGCTGAGTCAGGGCCATTAAGAGGAACTGTGATCTAGTAGTTAACGCAAGGGATTGGAGCTTCACCGGAGAAGGTGGCAACTGGGAGTTGAGACTCCTCCGCTTTTTCATGATCCCTGCTGCTGTTATATTTCGTTGAACATGCTGGGGGGTGTGGATCAACGTTCACATTGCACATTCCATCAGTTCCCGCCCACGCCGGGGAAGCTAATGATCCAGCCAGCTGACCAAATTCAGTGATGAATCCTGGTCATGTTCTGCCTGAGGCACATTGCGCATACTCTACGAAGAAGATTGGATGTACTACTTAACCTCTCTGTGTCTCAGTTTCCCAGTCTGTATGGTGGGGAGATCACTGTAGTGACATGAGGCTTAATGTATATAAGCTCTTCCTCATACTGGCATGCAAGAAGCTATAGAAGGGAATGCTTCTACCCGCATTTCTAAATTGATGCTGGACTTCTTCTGAATGTGGCTCTGGGGGTCACTGTGGGGCTACAACCCATCCGATCATTTTACTTTGCAACCATCCCCCCGTGGGCTACTCATGCTTATATGATGTGCTGTTTCCCCTGAGTCCATTGTGAATCTACTTCTTGGATCAGTGTGGCTCCAAGCACGGCTGCTTACTGGGCCATCCTTAGAGTGCATCCCAACTGCTTGACTGGCTACTGTTGCTTGCTGCCTGTTGACATTTGGAATGCCCTGCCATCCGCTCATACACTCAAGATGCTCTCTCTAGCCTCTGATTGTCTAGCCTGAAGAACATAGGAATTGACATATCACCACAACTCAGTGGTCTGGGTAGTCTACAGGGAGGGGTCTAGGTAGTTCTTCTGCTATTCTGCTTTTCCACCACACCAGAACAGAACTCTAGATCCATCTAGTCCAGAAACCTGCCTCCTGCCATCCCAGGATAGTCCAGTTGTCCATCTAGTTTGGCATCTTTTTGGACAATGGGCAAAGCTGGAGCCTTCAGTGAAAGGTGTTAAAACAGCCAGTAATGCCCAGAACGATGGAATGTTCTACTGAAATGGAGCAGGACCAGTCTGGGCATGATGATCCTAATTAGCTCCCAAATGGGTGTTAATTTCATTCACTTTACGGTCTGCAAATCCTTTGCACTCCAGTTCCTCACTTCACCTGGATGAAGAAACTTATTTACTCTCCAGATAATTCAGTAAAATAAGACAAGCAGAATGTTATGTGGGATTGCGGCACAGCCCATTCCTGACCCCAACTTCTCAACTTCAGCGTAGGAGCATGATGCTCTGCAACTTTATCCAAGAGGGTGAACCTTCAAATAATGGGCCAGAGTCTCCGCTGGCGTACGTTGATGTAACTCCACTGATTGCAGCAGAGCCATGCCGATTTATACCAGCTGAAGATCTTGCTTGCTCTTCATATTCGTATAGGCCCTAGGTCAGCAAAGCACTCATGGCCACGCTTATCTTTAAGTTCCATTGATCTTGTCTTCACTGAGAAGCTAACCCAAGGTGTAACTCAACTGTTACCCCGAAATCAAGGCACGTCCACACACAAAATGCCTTCACTCGAGCGGGGTGGTGCTTTTAACGCAAGTGGGCTGGCCTGAAAGGGGATATAGGCTGAAACTCAAGTGAGCACAACTTGTCAGCTGCTAACGCGGGCTAGCTCCACTCAAGTGCCACTAGTCCTCCAGTGCCTTCCCACAATTCCCTTCATGGGCCAAGAAAGGATAGACCAGTTCTCCCACAATTCTCTGGGAAAGAATTCATAGAGCAGCTCAGCTTACTGCAGTTGTAAGAACAAGCGGATATGCTCCAGAAATCTCAGCACCGCACATGGGTGAGCGCAGTGCCAATGTGGACACAGCAGCTGTAGCATTATTTCAGTGTGGCTGCTCTCACTCAAGCGGGGCTAGCTCAAGAGAAGTAACTCATGCAGGTAACTCGAGTTAACTCTACAGTGAGGACTGACACATTGACTTCGAAGGTCAGGTTAAAGCTAAGCATGTGCATAAGGGCTTTGCTGGATTGAGGCTTTCGGGAGAGATCTATCTCCCACGGGCACCTCCGACATGTATTGCTCAATATAAAGTAGTAGAAGTGATGACAATGTAACAAAAACCCAAGAAACATTTCCCCTGCTTTGTCATCTAGATTTAAAAGCATTTCACCCGAGCTCAAATAACATTATTTAGTATCAATTATCCTTCCATTGAAGGCTGCGAGGGGTTGCGAGGCTGGCGTTTTTATTTCATTAGCATGTCTTCCTGGTTAACCATTTGCAATATTAGCTCCCTTTGATCCCGTCTTTGATTATGTCGTGCGACAAAAGCCCATGTAATCGGCTGTTATTTCCATTAATGTCAATGCTGCTCTCCTCTTTGACAAGCTAATTTGTTATCGTTGCCTCCTCTTTGTGTATCTCAGCCAGGATGACCCCTTCTCCCCCGCCCAGCCTGTGTAGAAATGACAGGTGCTCATCCATCCAGGATGGCACCGTCCACCCCAAAGAGGCCTCATGAATGTGATTAAACAAAGACCAGATATTAATGCTTTAGCGCAAGGGCAGGAGGACTAGATGACTCAGAGGACTGGTGATGGAATTCAAGCTTTTTACCCTTCTAGCTTGCCAGGTCAATAGACGTTCTGTGCCCTCTGAGGTTGCTATGCTCAAAAGAGGTAAGAGCAGATCTCCAGCAAGTGGAATTTGGCATAGCTTCAAGATCTAGCTCGTTATCAGCTGCTCAGTATTTGGTGGAAAAATTAACTGGTAATCTCACTCCAGCTTTCAGTGTACTGGGTAAACTACAGAAGGTCAAAGTGGTTCAGCAGATACATAGTGGACTACGGAGCATTGAGGGGGTCAAATCCAGCCCAGGTTGGCCATAATAGAAAGCTATGACCATCTTGTCATCTTTGTGAAATGAGTTTGGTGGGCTTGGCCCATCTCACAAGAAACACCACGGTGGTTGTCTTTAACCAGCTACCTATCTTGCTGCCCAGCTCATTAAAGAGACTGAGCCTGGGATGTGCTATGGAGAATGAATGAACTTTGCAAGCTAAGGATTGAGAAATGGGGAGGGTGGGGGTGTTAAGCTCGCACTGCTTTAGCCCATGATTCACCTAACTCAGGTGTAAGAAGAGGGTGCCAATCAGTCTCTAGAGCTGTCAGTCCGGCATCTTTGACCTATTCATTAAGGATTAAATTCCCTGAGCAGAGGGCCAGCACAATGCGCATGCACCAAGTAAGCCTAATTTCATAGACTCTTAGAAATGTAGGCCTGCAAGGGACCTTGAGAAGTCATCATGTCCAGTTCCTTGCTGGCAGGACCAAGTAAACCTAGACCATCTCTGACAGGTGTTTGTCCAACCTGTTCTTAAAAACCTCCAGTGATGGGGATTCCACAACATAACATAAGAACAGCCATACTGGGTCAAACCAAAGGTTCATCTAGGCCAGCATCCTGTCTTCCGACACTGGGCAATGCCAGGTGCCGCAGAGGGAATGAACAGAGCAGGTAATAATCAGGTGATCCATCCCCTGTCTCCCATTCCCAGCTTCTGGCAAACAGAAGCTAGGGACACCATCCCTACCCATCCTGGCTAATAGCCATTGATGGACCTATCTTCCAGGAACTTATCTAGTTCTTTTTTGAACCCTGTTATAGTCTTGGCCTTCACAACATCCTCTGGTAAGGAGTTCCACAGGTTAACTGTGCGTTGTGTGAAGAAATACTTCCTTTTGGTTGTTTTAAACCTGATGCCTATTGATTACATTCGGTGACCCCTAGTTCTTTTGTTATGAGAAGGAGTAAATAACACTTCCTTGTTTACTTCCTCATGCCAGTCATATCATCCTCTTTATAACAACCATTAACATATTTGAAGACTGTTATCAGGTTCCCCCTCAGTCTCCTTTTCTTTGGACTAAACATGCCCAGTTTTTTTAACCTTTACTCAGAGATGAGGTTTTCTAAACCTTTTATCATTTTTGTTGCTTTCCTCTGGACTCTCTCCAATTTATCCACATCCAAGTGTGGTTCCCAGAATTGGACACACTGCTTCAGCTGAGGCCTCAGCAGTGCCAAGTAGAGAAGGACAATTACTTCCCATATCTTATATACAGCGCTCCTTTTAATACACCCCAGAATGATATTATCTTTTTCACAACTACATCATATTGTTGACTCATATTCCATTTGTGATTCACTATAACCCCCAGATCCTTTTCGGCAATAACTTAAATGGCACTTAAATGGCACCTTGGTTTATGTTAGCCCTCTGCACAGGGCTAAATTTCATATATATAATAAAATTTGTTCCCAATACCATTGAACAACCCAAATAATAGACTTCTATTTACTTGAAGCATGAACGCAAGTGTTTCCAATGAAACAGGGATGATTAAAACAACCCATGAGCAATGAAAATACCAATGCTTGGAAGACACAAAAGGATAATAATCATCCTTAACTTGAACACATGGTGCGCAGTGCCCAGGGATTCCATTATTAGTTTTTCATGCTTCTCTGATGCTAAAAAGCAATCGGGGGCTATAAAACTTGGAGGCCTCTTTGAAGCATAAAATGGTTTCTCGGGCGAATCAGTTATCTGCTCCATTCCATGTGGCAGCTGCATGGAGCAAAATATATCTAACCCATTAAGGAGAGGGTAAATTAGTGGTGGCCGGCCCATGCTGCATAATGGAGGATTCTCTTTTGCGGCATAGAAGATGCAGGACTAGATCCACAGAGGCATTTAGGTGCTAAACTGCCACTTTAAGCACCTTAAAAGTCTAATGTTTAGATCCACTCAGCTGCCGCCTAGCCCTGGAGATGCCTAAAGTCCCCAGACTCCTACATTTCTGCCGGCAACGTCCCCTACTTTTTTGCTGCTGGGTATGTGCACAGCCACAATGGTCCTGATGCCCAGTCCCTTGCTTACATCTAAACCCCAGTGGGATCCTCAAACTAGGTATGGTTCTGCCTATCTCACCTGCAGGGCCCAATCCAGTAGGCGTGTTCAGAGGACACTAACTAATAGAATGAGTCTCACACAATACAATGCTGATTATGCCCCCTTCCCCCTAACCTTCAGCCCAGTGGCTAGAGGACTCACCCAGGAAACATGAGACCTCCCCGTCAATTCCCCTGATGACAGAACAAGGACCAATGGTCTCAAGTTGCAGTGGGGGAGGTCTAGCTTAGCTATTAGGAAAAACTATTTCACTAGGAGGGCGGTGAAGCCCTGGAATGGGTTACCTAGGGAGGTGGTGGAATTTCCATCCTTAGAGGTTTTTAAGGCCCAGCTTGACAAAGCCCTGGCTGGGATGATTTAGTTGGGGATTGGTCCTGCTTTGAGCAGAGGGTTGGACTAGATGACCTCCTGAGGTCTCTTCCAACCCTAATCTTCAATGATTGTATGATTCTATATGGAGCATAGGCTTTAGCTCAGCTATCCCATCTCCAAGGCAACTGCCCAGTCTGAGCTCTTCTGGAGTGGGTGTCTCTCCATCACTTCTGTTGAAGATATTCCATTGCGTATAACTAATGAATATTCATTGAGTGACCGAGTGAGAATGACTTTAAAGCCCAGTGGTTAGGGATCTCACCTGGGATGTGGGAGACCTACATTTAAGTCTCTGTTCCAATGGATATTTGATTGGTTATAATGGAACAGCTTCATTAGGCCGGTGCTAAGGAACTCACCTATGAGAGAGGAGAACCATGTTCAAGTTCCTTCTCCACATTGTTACACAACCTGGGTGAGTGCTCTAACTGCTGGGCTAAAGGGCCATACCATCTCAGGTTTTTTTTTTGTGAGAAAAGGCTTCCTCTTGAACCCAAAACAGACCAAGAGTCCAAGGGTGTGAGATGCTGAGAAGATTCTGCTAGTAAATCCTGCTCACCCTCAACTCACATTGACTTCACAGATGTGCCATCAGGCCCTACTATGTTGAGAACTGATTCTGGAAGGTGCCGAGCAGTTGTATGTAATGAGACTTGAGAATGTGAAACGTTGTGGTTTTGACGAACTGGCATTTTCTGACAAAAAATATTACATCAAAAAATTCCCGAGCAGCTCTAGTAATTTCCTTTCCCCCTTCTCATGTGTGCTTTTGCTACCAGTCTCCCATTAATAGAGAGCAGGACTTAAGCCATTATCCTAGTCCAAACACCCCCACACTTCATCTTGCTTGAGAGCTGGATCTGAATTTGTTGCACTTAAGCCCTCTCTACTTGGACAGTAGCACGAATATTTTCCGAGTGTTGGTGTTGACCTAGGTGGACCCATATGTGCTGGATACATAAGGATGGTCCTGTAACATTGGGGTGTCCTTCTCCTTTTAGGCCATCTGTCTTTGCCCCATGCTGGTTGCAGAACATGTGGTCTCATTACCATGCCTGCCGGAGAGCCGATGCAGCACAGGGCACGTTATTGCTTGGCCTCAAGCTTCTGGGGGAGGGATGGGAATTTGAGTGGTGTGTGAGGGGATGAGGGATGGGAACATACAGAGGGACAATTCTTGAGCTCTCCCACTACTCGGTCAATGGCCAAGAACACATGCTTCCCTTTTCTAGGGAAGCAAGGCTGAACTCACCCCCTGTCCCTATCTCTAGCAAAAGGTGCTATGGTCCCGCATTGACCGTGAGTGGCTAGGATCAATACTTTCTATCACACCCACATTCAGGCATTGATTTAATCTCACTTGAACATGAATCAGGAATTAATATAGGGAAGTTCAATGGCCTGTGTTATTCAGGATGTCAGAGACAATCACAATGGGGCTTTCTGGCGCCTTAAAATCTATGACTCTCAAGACCATTCAAAGAATTTAAAGATAATTTTTCTAAAGTTGGCCCAAGTTTTTAGGTGCCCAGTTTGAGACCCCTTGGTCCTGATCTGCAGACGTGCTGGGCCCCCAGTTGAAGGCGGTGGGAGCTGTGGGTACTCAGCACCTTTTACAATCAGGCGTGCGGTTTCTCACGTTGAGCACCCAAACATAGAGGCCACTGCTGAAAATCCTGTCTTTTCAGTTTGCCTTTAAATAGGGTTGAAAGCTACAAGAATCAACATGGATCAGGAGGAGTTTCTAGAGGTTAAAAAGAAAGCTAACGAGCCATCTTTACTGCATGAGACAGCCTGCTACTCTGAAGTAAGGCCTAGTGGTGATTTTAGCTCCAGTCTATTCCGGCCAAAGAAGCCCAGAGCTCTAAAGTGCATCCATTATTATCCAGGCTTGTCAGGAGCTAATCACCTGCATTCCAGGTTTGTAAGGTTACGTTTAAGGCTTACTTTAACCTTACCTAGCAGGGGAATGTTTGTATGGCTACAGTCTGATAACGAAACCATTAGCATTCATTAAGTGTGGTCATAAATCTTTCTCTCCTGAAATAGCAATAACGGAGCCTTCCAGCCATTCTAACAAATGCCATGTCTAATCTTTCCCCTGCGATGCCTCATGTGTAGCTCGCTTGCTGGGAAAAGCCTGCAGATTCTAGGCATGCTGGAAGGAGAATAGGCCTTCGTCATCATTCCTGAGAAAGCTGGAGACTTAGAAAAACAAAACCTCTGACTTTCCCCAGAAAAGTGGTTTCTATATAAACTTCCATCGTTACACAAGGGCATAAGAATTGCCAGGCTGGATTGGAGCAGTGTTATGCTGTCTCTGATCAGCATGACCAGATGCTTCAGAAGTGGGTGCGAGAAACTCCATAACAGGCAATTATGTAATAACCTTCCCACTGGAAAAATTGCTTCCTGACCTGACAATTAGCAGGTGACTTATACCCTGGAGAACGAGGGTTTATGTCCCTTATAATGTTTATCCTGTTTCATATGAGTGTTTTGAATTCCCCACCTCATAGTTATCCTGTGGCAATGAATTCCACAGATCATTTATACACTTTGAAAGAAAGAAAGTTTTATATTTACTTGTTTTAAATGTTGCCTACTACATTTCATGGAGTGTCCCTTGCAGTACAGTGGCACTCTGATAAAGGGTATAAATGTCCTTTGCTTTACATACATTTCGCACATCCCCTTCTATTGTGACCTCTCTATAGTATATAATGAATGAGCAAGAAAATAGAGAGGACACTGAAGGAGGAGGAGATGGTGTCCAGCAGGAGAAAGAACTGTTAAAGGGGCATTTAATGGACATTCATATAGTTTTACAAAATCCAAAGCCGTGGTACAAATAACCCTTGAGATTATCAGAACTGAATGCATTAAAATCACCTCCTCTACTTTTCATCATGTAGATGGCATAATCCTGCATTCAGAACACCTGCTGACAATGGAATGTACCCCTTGGAGCAGAGGTGCTGTCTTCTCCATCACCCAGGGAGGTGTGTGTGTGGGGGGTTTAAATCAAGATTGGGTGTCTTTTTACAGATAGATCTGTTCTACTTCTACTGCTTCAAGGCAGGAATCGCTGGGGAAGGCTCTGGCTTGTATTATGCAGGAGGTCAGATTGGATGAGCACAATGGTACCTTCTGGTGTTACAAATCAATGCATGCTGACTGTGTATTTTGTTTTTGTTAATTCATGAATAAATGAATGGAGCTGGTTGAAAAATTTCAATATTTGGAATTCTTTGATGAAAAAAAGAGTTGGTGGGAAAAAAAATTGCCCTTTTCCCAACATCCCTATAGTTTCGTTTAAATGTTATTAATTCTATTCCTATTAGAATACAGATTTCATTACAATTGCTAGAAGAGCCCTCTTCTGTATACCATACCCATAGCCCTGGAATGCAGTAAGAACACAGAGATATTTTTCCCAGTGGGTTACAAGCAGTTAGAATTCATCAAGCAAAAAAAAAGAAAAGAAATACCAGCAGTCATACCGTTGTAAGCCCTAGTGACTTGGAACATACTTTCCTTTCAAAGGGATGGAGAAAAGAGATGTTGCTAACTGTGATTTGAAATGAGATGGAGAGTTTAGTGCCTCATCCATAAGCTCATAGAAGTCAATGAGAGTTGCTGCAGAGGAGAAGGTTCTCAGAGCAAAGTTAGTGGCGTTTTGTGACGGGGCAACGCTAGATCAGAGAGCTGAAAGGATGGTGGAGGCTAGAGGAAAAGACCTGATAGGTGACACTGGTTACTCTTGCCCTGAATCACCAACTCTCCCCTACTCTTCAAAGGACTTAAATACATGCTGCACCTTAAATCCACCCTACAGCACGTGCTTAAAGGTAAGTATGTTCTTAAGCAGTCTGCTGAATGAGTTTCTATGACAATAGTAATGGAAAGACTCTGAGCATGGCTAGGCTGGGTGAAGACTGAATGAGCAGTGAGGCTAACCTGTCATGGCCCAAATATTCAAGGGGGCTAATGATTTTGGGTGCCCAACCTTAAAGGAGCCTGGTTTTCAGTGTGCGGGTGCTTAGCACTTCCTGAAAACCAGATCCTTTAGTTGTCTCAAATTGCCCCCCAAATCAGTATGCAAATTCTGGCCCAATTATGTATTGCTGAATGCACTGATCCAGTATGGCTACCAATTATTGTCTATGGGAGACAACAAATATTTGGCGGGAGATTCCAGGTTAAAAAACTGCTTTGCACTGGGTTTGATGTTACATTTCAGTTTGGTGTAAGACATGGCCATATAATTCTGAATGAGAGAAGAAAGCAAACAGGGAAAATCCCATTTTGTGTTCACAAAGGAGGCACTTCATAATTATTTCATTATCTATGCATTATTTTTTATCACCAACTTCTAAGTCTTATTCTATTATCCAAAGCCCCTAGGAGTGAATATAATAGTGTCTTCACAAACAGGAAGAGAGACTTAAAGACTCCTTCAGAATAAATTAAAAATGAAACCCCAGTGAATTTATAAAGCTTTATTATCTTCGGAAGTGAGTTTTGGGTCTCCCTAGAAAATTAACCCCTCGAGTATTGTACACAATAGTATTTCATGGGAAAGTTTGTTAGTGTTTTCTAAACTGAGCAAGTAATTTAACTCTTTTGACTCACTTAATTGATGAATTGAGCCTTTTTCCTGGATGCAAATTGTCTGACACCAACTTTTTATTTCCTGATCTATTTGTCGCTAGAAATTATTTCTAACTAATTCCATATTTACATTGTTCACTAGCAGCTGTTTTAGAATATGAGAGAGACAGATCGATAGATCGGTTGATAGATAGATAGATAGATGGTTTGATCAATAGATTGCTTACACTTACTCAGTGTGCTGTTGTGTCCCCCTCTAGTGGCTGGGACACACATAGCAGTTAATGAGCATGCTACAGCTTTTGTGCTAACAGAGATGAGTCTCTTAGATGAGGCAATGGAGGCTTGTGGGTTTAGATCTAGAAGTCTTTGATTCTACCCCTGCTGCTAATGACCCACCCGGAGGCATCATCATTAGGCTTTTTCAAGCTATACCACATCTTTCTGATGGGACCAGGCTATTTGCTAACTTGGGGGCCTGTCGTTCCTCTCTCTCTCACTGTGACAAATTTCAAAACATCTCGGTTTCGTTCCACATCGGAAGGGGAAAAAATGTCAAAAACCGCAACATTTTTGGCAAAATGGACTTTGTGTTTTCCAGACAGCCCTCAACATTCCACTGGGAACGTTTATTTCATTTTGTATTACTCATCATGTTTATTACAGTAGTGCCTTTGGACCAGCCAAGATCACACCTATATGGTGCTGGGCACTGTACCCTTGCCACTGAGACTTCACAGTGAGCACTTATGTGAAATCAGGAGAGAACGTGGCACTTTCTCATGTATCTGTGTGATAACTGTCTTCACATACTGACTTGTTAATGGCAACCACTATGTTCCTCCATCCTTGTTCTGATCCTTCAGTTACACATTTCCCTGGAGGCTCCTGTTTGTTTACAGAGTGAAATTTTCCCTCGTACTCAGAACCTGCACAAGGTTGAGGGACCATTTAAGCCCAGAGGGGTTTTGCCAGCAGTCTACCATTATTACTATTTGCATAATAATAGAGGTCCCAACTGAAATCAGGCTCCATAGTGCGAGGTGCTGTACAAATACGTACCAAGAGACAGTAAACAGGGGGTGGAGAAAAAGAATGCAGTATGTCCAGGGGAGAACTGGGACAAACACTTCTGCTGCTCTCTCAGTTGCGAGCCCAACTCCCTGTCTTCCGAACCCCATGATCACTCAAAGCACTCGCTATTATTTTTGCTTGTGAAAGTTCACCCACCTTTTTTTGATCTCAAGAAGGAAAACACTTGTGGTTGAGTTTGAGCCTTGGGAGAAAGTTCAGGTCAGCTCTTCCTTTATTCAGCCCTGTTTGTTCATCCCTGACATGTAGTGTGTACCGAACCAGCGCTGCATCACACGTCACTCTTGTAACGGGAAAAATCGCTTTCATTACCCAGAAGTCTTCAGACCCATTCATCTTTCATGACTAGCTCTTATGCAGTTCAAGGGAACTGAGCCCTCTACTGTCTGCAGGGGGAGGGGAAAAAAGGGAGAGAGAGAGAGAGAGGAGCTATCTAAATGAAATACAAAAGAAGTCCATTTCCAAAGAGGTGCTTAAGACATGGTACATAGAGATCCCATTGACAGTTAATGAGATTCGTGCCCCTGTCTCCTGCCCGTTGTTCTGCAAACATTTGTCAAGGCACCACATTTGCAGTGATCTCAATGAGCAGCGTGAACGGTTTTAGAACACCCCTGTCCCCCATTTGCCACTGGTCTGAAAACTTTATGGCTCCCCGGCCCCTCGCTGATGGCCTGACGCAGTGGCATGTGAGCCACTGATAAAGAACACGTGCTCTTTGGAAACAGGCAGCATGGATTAGTTCCAGAGCCCCTGGGGGATTACGGGACCAGTTGGAAAGAGCTTCCTATGTTCATGGAGTCCCAGAGCTTGGTTCCAGCCTGAACATCTACACCACCATTTTACAGCCCCCTTGCCTGACCCTGCAAGCCTGAGCCAGCTGACATGGGGGTCAGCCACGGGTGTTTAACTACCTCCTCCCTGCAAAGTATGCCGAGTGCCCGGCCATCTCCTCCTGCACTGAAAATCTGCACAGGCACCGAAGAGCTTTTACTACTGACAGAGACCTCCAGGGCTCCTTTCCACCCTCATCTCCAGCGCCGGAAAGCTTTGCGCTGCTGACCACACCCATCACCGTGGGCTACCTCTGCCCTGCCAGGGATGCCAGCTTTCATCACCCACCTGTCCCATTTTCAAACTAGCACCTTCATTGTTCTCGCATGCTGTCAACTGCTGCAGAACCAGCTCATCGTTCCTCTTCAGATTCCCCCTTAAAACTCTCCTTTACCACGATGCCCACAACAACCTTGATAACACCTTGAGCCATTGGCCATTATTTTTGAAAACTCATGGCGATCGGGGGAGGTCCTGGATGACTGGAAAAGGGCTAATGTAGTGCCCATCTTTAAAAAAGGGAAGGAGGATCTGGGGAACTACAGGCCAGTCAGCCTCACCTCAGTCCCTGGAAAAATCATGGAGCAGGTCCTCAAGGAATCAATTATGAAACACTTAGAGGAGAGGAAAGTGATCAGGAACAGTCAGCAGGGATTCACCAAGGGGAAGTCGTGCCTGACTAACCTAATTGCCTTCTATGATGAGATAACTGGCTCTGTGGATGAGGGGAAAGCAGTGGATGTATTATTCCTTGACTTTTGCAAAGCTTTTGATATGGTCTCCCACAGTATTCTTGCCTCCAAGTTAAAGAAGTATGGGCTGGTTGAATGAACTCTAAGGTGGAAAGAAAGCTGGCTAGATCGTCAGGCTCAACGGGTAGTGATCAATGGCCCCATGTCTAGTTGACAGCCTGTTTCAAGCGGAGTGCCCCAAGGGTCGGTCCTGGAGCCAGTTTTGTTTAATATTTTCATTAATGATCTGGAGGATGGTGTGGACTGCACTCTCAGCAAGTTTGCAGATGACACTAAACTGGGAGGCGTGGTAGATACACTGGAGGGTAGGGATCGGATACAGAGGGACCTAGACAAATTAGAGGATTGGGCCAAAAGAAACCTGATGAGGTTCAACAAGGACAAGTGCAGAGTCCTGCACTTAGGATGGAAGAATCCTATGCACTGCTACAGATTAGGGACCGAATGGCTAGGTAGCAGTTCTGCAGAAAAGGACCTAGGGGTCACAGTGGACAAGAAGCTGGATATGAGTCAACAGTGTGCTCTTGTTGCCAAGAAGGCTAACGGCATTTTGGGCTGTATAAGTAGGGGCATTGCCAGCAGATCGAGGAATGTGATTGTTCCCCTTTATTTGACATTGGTGTCCAGTTTTGGGCCCCACACTACAAGAAGGATGTGGAAAAATTGGAAAGAGTCCAGCGAAGGGCAACAAAAATGATTAGGGGTCTGGAGCACATGACTTATGAGGAGAGGCTGAGGGAACTGGGATTGTTTAGTCTCCAGAAAAGAAGAATGAGGGGGGATTTGATAGCTGCTTTCAACTACCTGAAGGGGGGTTCCAAAGAGGATGGAACTTGGCTGTTCTCAGTGGTGGCAGATGACAGAACAAGGAGCAATGGTCTCAAGTTGCAGTTGGGGAGGTTTAGGTTGGATATTAGGAAACACTATTTCACTAGGAGGGTGGTGAAGCACTGGAATGTGTTACCTAGGGAGGTGGTAGAATCTCCTTCCTTGGAGGTTTTTAAGGTCAGGCTTGACAAAGCCCTGGCTGGGATGATTTAGTTGCGAATTGGTCCTGCTTTGAGCAGGGGGTTGGACTAGATGACCTCCTGAGGTCCCTTCCAACCCTGATATTCTATGATTCTATGATTCTAACACTTAGCCTATGTCAACACTGCACACTCCCTGCGGTGGCATGTAGAGTACATATGCTGCACACCCCCCTTGGACAGGTATAAATAGTCATGTAGACAGGGAGGCGCTGCTTAAGTGAGTATAGGGATGCCGGAGCCCTGGGCTATGTACCCTACACAGCTCTCTGCACACCCCAGCTGTGCCTCCCGCATCTACACTGCTGTTTGGTCTGCTGCCTCCCCTCTGCTGGAGTCTTTCCCCAGTGCAGAGAAAGGCTCAGCCAGTGGGGAAAGGCGCCACACTTTCACGGCAGTGAAAGGCTCGGCCAGTGGGGAAAGGTGCCGCACTTCCATGGCAGTGAAAGGCTCGGCCAGTGGGGAAAGGCGCCGCAGTTTCACGGCAGTGAAAGGCTCGGCCAGTGGGGAAAGGTGCCGCACTTCCATGGCAGTGAACGGCTCGGCCAGTGGGGAAAGGTGCCGCACTTCCATGGCAGTGAACGGCTCTGGCAGTGGGGAGCCCGCAATGAATGGATTTTTGAGCTATGGATTGTAAAGTCAGAAAGGACCAATGTGATCATCTAGTCTGACCTCCACTTTAATTGAGGCCACAGGAAATCCCTGAATCAAGTCCCGCTTGAACTAGAGCAGATCTTTTAGAAAAACTTCCAATCTTGAATTTAAAATGTCCAGTGATCGAGAATCCACCACAACCCTTGGTAGATTGTTCCAACCGTTAATGACCCTCATGGTTAAATCAGCATCGTACTTCTCGGCTAATCACACCTTCTATTCCCAGAGCTCACTGCAGACACATAAGAACATAAGAATGGCCGTACTGGGTCAGACCAAAGGTCCATCTAGCCCAGTATCCTGTCTACCGACAGTGGCCAGTGCCAGGTGCCCCAGAGGGAGTGAACCTAACAGGTAATGATCAAGTGATCTCTCTCCTGCCATCCATCTCCACCCTCTGACAAACAGAGGCTAGGGCACCATTTCTTACCCATCCTGGCTAATAGCCATTAATGCACTTAACACACAGGTTATCTGTACAAATGCAACCATATAATAGTCCCTCCCCTCTAAACAATTAATAATTAAAACAGCCGCAGGTCCTGTCCTCACCTGTGTTGCATATATATAGCCATTTATTATTACTCTGACTCTTTCACTGATTCTCCTTGTGTGTCTTGAGAAACAGGTGGCCACCTGGCCCCAATCTCCAACCACTTACTTCCTCTCTTTCTCTCTGTGTCTCTCCTGTACTTCATTCGCCAGGTTCTTCCGTTTTTTTCCCAACTCAGCTGTAGAACATGGCAAGATGTCTTCATGCACTAAGAGCCAGGCCACTCAAAAAGGATGGTCCTTCAATTAAGTCACTGGATGGGGAACCCAAAGATCTGGATTCAATTCACATCTCTGCCACAGACCCTTCATGGAACCTGGGCCATGTCACTTAACCTCTCTATGCTTCAGGTCCCTTGGCTGTTAAATAGGAATGATGATACAGGGTGTGGAGAAGCTAAATGAATTAATGTTCATGTTGTGCTTGATGCAGTGATGGTGGAGGTTAGAGAGGCATCTAATCCAGGTTTTCAACATGGCAGTGTGAGAGCAAAGGCTAGTGTCACTTGGATGCTTAAAATTCCTCCTACCCTGCAGGAATGCGCATTTTCTTTTTAACAGACACTCAGTGTTGGACCTTGGAATTCAGGGCTGGGGTTTCATAGCTGGACAGGAGCAAATGTAAGACTGCAGGGTTGTATCCCTTGAATGTGGTTCGCAAGCTGAACCAATAGGCAGGTTGGTTGTTTTTCACCTGCTCTTGCAGGTGAGTTGATTTACTGCCAGTTTGCCACGCTTCAGTCGACTTTCTCTGAGTGCACTTCTACCATACCAATGCCTTTTTCACCCTGGGAACCGCATTGTCTCCAGAACTGATCACTAGCCATGAGGCAAAACAGCGGAGCCTCAGAAATGTGCATTGAAATATCCCTGAGTCACTATATTAGGAGTCACTAGAATGTATTGCTGGCAACCAAACAAATAAAAAAAATTAATCACGGTGTCCTACTTTAGCATGGCTGGCAGCGGCAAAGCTGCAGCCGCTCTGCAGAATTGATTAACTACTTATTAAACAAGCGCAGTGGTGACAGAGCTTTAAAACATATATCAAATTAGGGGTAGTGAATCTTCCGGGGGGGGAGAGAGGAGAATAAATGCAAGTGAATGTGAGCTTCAGTCACAACCTTGCACAGTCCACGGGAGGCTGTTCTAGTGGCGATGGGCTCTTATTATTACTTGTGTCACAGAAGAAGGTAGAAGATCCTACCCAGAATTGGCACCCAGTTGTACGTGTGCCCCAGTTCACGGTGAAAGACAGCCCCTGCCCAGAAAAAGTTCTGATTTATATAGACAAAGCGTGTGAGGAGAAGCAGTGGCACAGAGAACTGGAGGGACTTGCCCACCATCACACAGCAGGCCAGCGGCAGACCAGGGAGAAGAGCCCAGATCTCCTGAGCCAGTGCCGTAGCTACTAGACCATCTTCTTCTGGAGTTCTTGCTGAGTTCTGTTGTGGTTTGGATGGGGTGCTCCTGGGCTTAATTACAGCCTCTATCTCAGAGGAAGCAGTTGTCTTCAGCTCTGTGTCTTGCCAGAACTGGATAAACACAACCCTGAAAGCTTTTTCAGTTGTGCTGTTTGTCGCCATGGTCTATTGCACATCCTCTAAGTGAATCCTCCAACACAGCAGGTTTTGAGTGTGCTCCTTTGGCATGTCCCTAGTCCTATGATCAAGGGTGGGACTGAGCTAATACTTGTGAAGTGCTATGCTGGCAGGTCTTTGGCAGCCCCATCAATTTCAGCAGCATTTTAACATGTATTTAAAAAGGTAACAACCTTGTAAAGGATGAGTCATATTGCCTTGTAGGGGCTGGTCCATACAGATCCTACCACAGAGTCAAGTTCAAGTTAGAGATAAGGCACAGTGAAAGAGATTAACCATTACAACAAACTCCCAAGGGAAGCGGTGGATTCTCCCTCTTGTGAAGGCTTCAGATGAAGACTGGACGTCTTTGTGGAAGAGATGCTTTAGTCAAGCATAAATTATTGGGCTCAATGCATGAGTAACTGGGTGAAATCCTCTGCCTGTGTTCTACAGAAGGTCAGACTAGACCATCTAATGGTGGTGCCTTTTGGCCTTAAAATTTATGAAAAAAGCTTTTTTAGGGATGTCCCTTTTAGATCCTGTTGCGTTTTCAGTCCCTGTGCCATCTGTTGTGTCTTTAAACCCAAAGTACTTGCATCTAGTTGACTCTAGTCTATTTTGGGTTTTTCCTAATTCATGCTTCACTGTGGCATCTAAATATCAGTCTTCCCCACCTTTAAATCCTGCTTCTTCAGGGTCTCGGATTTGTCCAATTGTCCCTACACCGGCTGTAATGTGGAATGGAGGGCTTCCGTAACGGAGTAGTAGAACCATAACTTTCCCACATGCCTGTGTGACGAAGATTCTCTCTTACAGGACCTCAGTGTTAGCCAATGGCATTCAAACTACCTAGACCTAAAATCCCCCAGAGGATAGGTGAAATCCTACGGCTTCGGGGTTATATGTTTAGTTCAGCTGTTTACAGCTAAAATTATCCTGGATCACAGCTCTCCTCTGCTACTAATTGGCACGACCTTGGGTGTAGCTGTTCTTTACTATCCTTTGACGTCCATGCGCTATGAAGATGAATTAGTTATTTAGGTAGCAATCAGATTTCCTGGTTTAGCCAAAGTGCATCCATTCCTCTTCAGACCTATTAAGGGCTGGATAAACTTTCAAGCTAATGCACATTGCAAATCCACTGCCACTCTGGAGATGTCACCACCTAAATATTTTCTTACTCGCTAATGAAAAAAATCTTTAGGGGAAAAAAAAAATCCACACACACAGAAAACAGGGGTGGAGGAGAGCAAAGTCAATAGATCTTCCGAGTCCCAATTAACAGGGTTGGGGTTGCTGTCTGCCTTTATCAATCTCCAGCCCAACTTAGCCTGCTAAGGTCAACAAATGGCAAGCTAGGTGTTGCGAATTGCAGCTCAGACTCAGAGGCAGTGTCGGCCTCTCTTCAAGGAATGGGGGAAGTTTCTAAAGGATGCTTATAGGCATGGGAGATAACAAGCCATTAGTTTCGGGAGAAGGTCGGCTTTCCGGCCCTGTGTGCCTGTGCCCTAGCGAGCCTGGAATAGGAGTGCAATGGACCTCAGGCTTCCCCCCAGCCCCTCCTGGCTCTGCTGTTTAATAAATTGGTGTCCTGACTTAAAGGTGACCTGCAAAGCTTTAAACAAAAATAAAGGGACCTGATTCTCCCCTTGGTATACAAGGATAACAGTGGCTGCTGTCAGGGGAAGTGCCCATGTATATCAGGGCAGAACTGGGTGCAAGATTTCCCTGAAAAGACCTAGTCTGGTGGCTAAGGTACTGGACTAGCATTAGAAGATCTGGCTTCAATTCCTAGCTCACTCCCAGGCTGATCTTAGGCGTGGTCTACACTTAAAACTTACACCAGAATAGCTGTGTTGGGCAGGTGGATGAAAAGCCCTCCCCCCCCCGGCCACCCCTCCGAGATATAGTTGTGCCGACAAAACCCCAGGGTAGATGCAGCTATGCTAACAGAAGCGTGCTTCCGTTGGTGCAGCTAATGTTCAGGGAAGTGGAGTTCCTACATAGCCATGCATACATAGTGTAGTGCAGTCCTAACCTTAGGGTCTGTCTGTACTGCAATCAGAGGTGTTCAAGCTAGCTAGATTGAACATGAGATGCAGTCACACCTCGGGGTTACAGCATAGACATACCCCCAGATGCTATGGTGTGACCTGGGTTTAGATGTTACGGTAATGGATGCGCGAGATAACCTGAGCTATACAGCCATTCCTTGGGCAAAACAATTGTGCCCTACTGTGCCTCAGTTTCCCTATCTGTGCAATCGGGATAATAATACTGGCCTAATTTGCAAGGGCATTGGTGCAGATGGATCAGTAATAATGCCTAGCAATTAGTGCGCAGTAGCTTGCATGTATACTTACCCATACTTACAATACCTGTACCATGTGTCAGTCCCAGGACATGAGATAGACAAGGTGGGTGAGGTAATAGCTTTTATTGGACCAACTTTTGTTGCTGAGAGAGACAAGCTCTTCTTCAGGGCTGAGAAAGGTACTCCCAGCATCACTGCAAAATGCAAGGAGGAACAGATGGTATGGCATAAGTATATAACCACTTATCTCTTCCACTTTGCACCTTGCATTTAGCTGTGACACTGAGTACCTTTCTCCAACCTGAAGAAGAGCTCTGTGTGGCTTGAAAGATTGTCTCTCTCACCAACAGAAGTCGGTCCAATAAAAGATATCACCTCACCCACTTTGTCTCTCTAATATACTTGCATCAGGCAGATAAATATTACGATCTCCACAAGGAGAGAATTCATATTTGCAAAGTGATTTGTGATTCTTAGATGCAAGGTTTGAGACACATGCATAGTAATTATTAATTATTATTGCTATTACTGAATATTTATTTTACTGATTCAACTTCACAGGCTGATTTACACTTCGCCTGAGTAACATCTACTCCATATAAACAAAGGATGAAGAGCTTCAATTAACAAGTGATCTTCTACTGTTATAAAAATGTCGGGGCCTTTAACATGGATGAAGTGCAAGCACAGCAGATACGTTTGCTTGTTTTGTGCCTCAGATGAGACGCGCCTGGTACCAGTCGTGGAAATCGCTGTAGTAAAATCCAGTAATAGCAGAGAGGAGAGTTTGGTTTTGTGTTGTGATCTCTCACCGTTTTTGTGTGGGATTAATACCCCTGGCATCTGGTTAGCTGGATTAATACCATTCCTTCATTGCTGAGACTAGAGCAGAATTGGGCCCAAGATCTGTGCCCACTCATGATTCGCAAAGAGACCGGAGCACTGTGACCCGGAGGCTGGGCAAGAATGAGGAGCCTGGACTTGACACATGGCCTCCAGGCAGGAGGGTCCAGCCAAGCCAAATAAGCTGTGTCTCCTGCTAGCCATTCAGTGGAGTGACAGGCCTCCAGATGGCTGGCCTGGCTTTCCAGCTGAAACTGGGCTTGCACAGCAGCTGATTAAAGGAGAGGAAAGTTCAGAGTTAAGGTGCGGAGAGGAATTCTGTGCAGAATTAAGAGCGCAGGTGAAATCCTGACACGCTTCAAGATGGGCCCTAGAATCCATTCCTCCCCAGCTCCCCTGGAGAAGAGGCGTGTGAGCAGTTCAATTCTGTAGTCCATGCAACCATGACATTTTTTTTCTGTCTATTGCACCTTTAAATCTCTAAGCACTCTCCTCTTGTGCGAGATCCACAGCTACCTCGCTCTCAGAGCTGCTGCAACATGTTGCAGAAGAGGGACCTGCACCCACCCATACACGCGCTCTCTAAGACTTAACTTCTGTTCTTTCTTTCTTTCTGAATCCACTCAAGACCCAGAGTTGTCCCTCTGCCTGTGGAGAAACACCATAATCACTTCAGGATAATTAAAATCGCATGGCTGAAAATAAATTGGCCTGAAAACCTTCCACTAATGATAGAATAATGTACAATTTACCTATGTAACACTGCATTTAATGTTTGTTATAGTTTTAATCTCTTCTTTCTGGCAAATTTCCACGGTGGATGATTTGACTCACTCTCCCTGAGTTGCCTCTGCAGTTTCTAATGCAGAAGTTATTCTTTATTTCCACTCCTGAAAACACTGCACATAGTTGCTTGGCACAGAACTACTGCCATGTTCCACCCCAGAAGTGGCTGCATTTCCGTGGTGGTAGAATGAGCCATATAGATATAGTGTCTAATTTTCAAGTTGTGGGGGGATTTGAACAGGACTTCCTGATCCATAATTTGGATGCTAAAACTAGTACTTAGGAGCATGAAAAGGGCTTTTTTTGTACCTAAGTGCTGATAGGCTCTCAACTGGGATGCTTCACCCTGTGTCTAAAACTGCCCTTTGATATACACCTCTCCCCCGATATAATGTGACCGGATATAACACGAATTCAGATATAACGCGGTAAAGCAGTGCTCCAGGGGGGCGAGGCTGCGCTCTCCGGCGGATCAAAGCAAGTTCGATATAACGCAGTTTCACCTATAACGCAGTAAGATGTTTTGGCTCCCGAGGACAGCGTTATATCAGGGTAGAGGTGTCCCTCAAGACTAGAGGGAAGCAAAACCCTGAAAGATAACATGGTGAGGTTGCTGGTGTACTGAGCCCACTGCTGGTTATGCTGAATAATATTGCCTCATTGTTTCTTGTTCTCCGCAGTCTGTATCCAGCTGTTGCTTCTTGTCTTATACCTTGCTTGTAAGCTCTTTGGGGGCATGGAATGTCTTTTTGCTCTGTTTGCACAGTGCTTAGCACAATGGGGCCCTGGCCCATGACCGGAGTCCCTGGGTGCTGCAGTAATACAAGTAAAACTAAATAACAATAAAATAAATACAAGTCTCTGAACCTGAGGGGTGGCTGGAATCCAGATCTGGGCCTAGATTTTGCCAAGGGCCCTTACATCTAACCTATGGGCTAAACCTAACTCTTGTTCTAACTCTTCCTGCTTTTTGAAATCCAGATCCTGATTTCTCATCCGGAGCCCATCTCCGCTGCAGGTGAAAGGAGCTCTAGAAATAGAAAGTGTGGTGGGATTCTCCATTTGAGGACCAGGGTGTGTTCAGTGTAAATAAATTACATTATAGAGATCGTTGAGCTTCTATACTCGAGTCCCAGAAGAAAACTGCTTAATTCTTAGTATGAATGGATATGATCATTCTAACTTATCACAATGAGGTCACAGGTCCAGTGCTGATTATTATAAAACTGGAACCCTTTAGTAAATCTTGGAGAAATTTTCCATCCCAATGACACATGGTGAGCAACCTTCACCCTCTAAGAAAGACCTTCACCTTCCGGCCGTTTGCATTTCAATTTAGAATGGCAAATGAGGCATGTAATTATCTAGTCATCAGTTTGTTCATGGCTTGCTAGATTTAGGCAGCTGTGGGTTTGTTCTTGTGCTTCTCTGTGTTTAGTGCTGCCTTGAGCTACCTACCCAAGTGATTGGCCCCATAAAATGCTGGAGACAGATAGCACAAGGGTTCATTTGAGCTCGCTTGCACTCAGTGACTGATCTATGCCAGTGTTTTGGAGGGGCCGTCATCACCAGCCTCAGCTGCACGTGCACAAGTCACGGTGAGAGCTATTGCAAATGTTCCTCAGTGCTAGGCAGTGGTTGCTGGATTTAGAGCCCCCTGGTGGATTGTGCATATATCTATTGTACAGTCCGGGGCACTGAAACTAATACTCATCAGGAAATAAAATGTTTTCCCATCCTGTAAACATTTTCGAGATCTCAACAAAAATTTCCCGTTTTGATGTGTGGCAAAAAGTCAAAACCTTGATGAAATATTCACAAACCAAAACCCCTCCAGAAATTGGTTTTGGTCAGTCAAAATATTTTGTTTTGATTATTTTGAAATGTTGTGTTGGGATTTTGACTACTTCTTTTTACTCTAATTAGCTCACATTTCAAAACGAAGTCATTTAGAAGCAGAACAGCAGAACTGTTCATTTTGAAAATGTCTCTGGCAATTTCCTGGTCATACCCTGCTGAATTAAATTAAACCTTAATGAATTAACTTTAAGTATCTTAGGAGTTAATTGTATTAAAAATGCAAATGTTTATGAATTATTGTGGGATTGTACAGAACATCTCTGGGGGGAGACATGGCTAATGTAAACCATGGGAAATGTTACAAGCTTCAAACAATTGTTTGAAACAATGGGAGAGACAACAATAAACTTTTAAAGGTAAGTGGGTGTGACTGGTTGCCCCGCTTTTGTGATGGGTTGCCCCCCTTTAAGGTGCCACCTGATGTACGAGGATACCACTAAGCCTGCCTGTTCTGCCAGCCTGGGCCCCCCTGTAGCGGGGTGGTCACCCCGCTCCTGCCTGAGGGGCTTAAGACAGCCCAGGAGATGGCTGTGGCAGGAATGTCCGCAGGCATGGGAAGCCCTGCGCCCTTCCACCGGCCTCCTGGCCTTGGCGCTCCGCTTCAAGTCCTGCTGTCGGTGGTGAAAATCCTCCAGAGGGAGTTTTGGAGGAGCCCCTGAACTGGAAGGCATCACCGCATACTGGTCTTTAAAACTGGGGCTCTGACTGAGTGTGATATGATTTGGCTTCTTTCTGGACCAAAATAGATCCATGGGCCAGATTTAGATTTTAGTCACCCGGTGCTAATCCAGAATAATCCCTTTGATTTGAACTGAGTTACTCTGGATTTGCAACCTGGTAGCTGAGGTCATAATCTGGCCCGGAGGCTGCAGCAGAGCCATTCCTGGTTCCATTTCTCAACGGATATATACATACGCACGCCCTCTGCATAAACAGCTGAAATAAAACCTCCAGCAATGACATAACGGGGGAAACAGTGTAGTCTGTAGGATCCATTATCAAATTAGTTGTGCCCTTTAAATGGACAGGAACAAACATAGCATTTATCAAAGAAATCAAAGCGGCGGCTCAAAAGCAATGCAAAAAATGGTCAATTTCTGTTAAGAACAGAAGAACACATGGAAAAAATACTAAGGAGCCAGCCAATCTACCCCAGTTCTACAAATTACTCACTCTTCTTCCTCTTTGTTTTTGGGGGGTTATATATTGCAATTTAATTGAATTAAGCCCATTCTACTACTGTTTCATTATCCCCACCCCACCTCACCCTCCTCCTGATTAGTGTTAAAGCTAGGAGACGAAGCCGTGTCAGCGGCAAGAGTTATTCGATGTGATATTCCACAGCCAGATGAATCAGAAAGGGACGATACACAGAGGGAGAGAAATTGTATTCACCAGCTCCCCCGGCAATGTGGATAGCCCGCAGAGAGGTGAAGGAGGTTCCTTGCTCCCCTGAAATGGGCATGCAGCAGGGGTCTCGACTGAGATCCTTCACAGTACATCTTCAGAGCCGGGACTGTCTGTTACTTTGTGTCCAGGCAGCGCCTAGCACAGTGGGGCTGTGATTTTGGTTGAGGACTCGTAGGTGCTACTGATGTTAGAGCTGGGCAGGTAACTGGTTGTTTGGTTCACTGGCATTTGCAAAACATAATGAAAAAAAAAACCCTGACCGGTTGAACTGAATCTGAAAATCCCATAAATAAATAAATAAATCCGTGTTGGGTTGAACAAACAGAAACATTTTGTTTTGGGGGCATTTTTAAAGGGCCAGAATCACAAGAGGGTGCAGTAGAGGGGGAGCCCCCCTTCTAGCTCACCTGGGATGTGGAAGGCACAGGTTCGTCCCCCCACCGGAGAGCAGGGATTTGATCCCAGCTCTCCCAGGTGAGTGCCTGAATCACTAGTTTCAAGGGTTTGGCTTGCTCCAGCTTTCCTGTTGGAGCTTGTGCTGCTTGGAATAAAACAGCTGAATAATCACTGGGCCAGAGCAGAGGCGTGTGAGAGTGACTCTATAGCCTGGTGGGACAGGCCCTCATCCAGGAGGCAGCAGATCTAAGTTCAAGTACCCCCTCCAAAGACTGTTTAATTATGTATACAAAGTGGAACAGCAACAACAGGGAGATTGAGAAGCCCACCCCCGAATAGCCTGGGGCCTGATGTTTAGGGTCCACATCTCATCTCCATTCAAATGCCTGCTCTAGAACAGGGAGTCCAAACTGGGTCTCCCGCATCCCAGCCCTCACCACCACCCTCCTCCAGCTTTTTCGCAAATCTAGCCTGAAAATAATTTTCCTGGCTGCAGCTCTTCAGTGAATTCGTGTCAAATTTGTGAATAGTTTCGGGTCAACCGAAGCGGCATTTTTCATTAAATAAACGATTCGGCCAAAACATGTCACCCAGGTGGAACTGAAATACAAACGATACCAATAAAAGGTGACATGTTTCGAGAGGGTGGCGGTGGCGGGGTGTTGTTCAGAGACAGCCTGTTGCCAAGGACAGAGGCAAGCAGCTGCTGTAACCAAGACATTATCATATGGAGCCGCGATCTGTGCAAATCGAGCAACTGGCGAGGGCGGCAGGAAGGGAGCAAAATAATAGTTATTTAGGAAGGAACACAAAAGCTTCCAGTATGAGCGAACTGGCCAGTTCCCTTTCTCTCCAGAGAGCCATCCTTGCCAGCTAGATCTGTGCACGCTGCCTGGGGCGTTGTCCACCGGGAGTCTTGCATTCTCTCTGCAGCCTGACACTTTTGCTCCACTCGCATAGTTTCCCCGGCACATGGCGATTTAGTGACGATGTTTCAGGATGATTTAGGGAAAGCAAACTCCAGAGCACCCACTTCCATCATTTTTAATGTCGAAAGGAGGGGATGTTACTTTTATAACAGGCCGTTAACATGACAGGAGATTGCTTCCTTTCCTGTTCAGTTGCAGATTCAACAGCTCTGATATGCTCTGACTTTCCCTTCCATTTGGAAGCAATGAGATATAATCTGTTTAATTCTAGTCTTTCAGCTCATTTAGCTTCCCCTTTTTATTCCTCGCTTTCAATGTATATATATTTTTTTCTTTTTTAAGGAAAACTCCATCATGCTGCAAAAGATTCTCTAATCACTGGCTCTAATTACAAAGCAAAGTAAATTGCTATATACTTTCTTTTTCCCAAATTGCTTTAAATATAATGAAGAATAATTAAAAATCAAAGCAGCAGCTATGAATTTGACTATGCAATGTAGGTTAGGTTGTAGAATTCTGCCTAGCTCAGGAGAGTAGCAGAGTCGCGAGGCCTTTTCATATCTCAGACACAGGTTGACATCCAACCCAGAGTAGCAGTAATGGAAAGTTTTCACCATTGTGGCCTATATGAAATGAGCCTGCTGTTCTCAGTCTGCTGGAGATTTGCTCAGGTTACAAAAATCACTGACCAGCCTTGTTGTTATGCTGAAGGAAGGGAAGAGGAAGGGATCGGGGCTTAGCTCCAATGATAATTGCAGACCTCCTTAAAGCCAACAGATGTGCCCAGTAGAACTGGTTGAAAAAAGTCTGACAAAATGTTTCTTGTTGGAGTTTGCTGATCCCTCAGCATCGAAATGATCCGTGGAGACGGTTTGACTTTGATGGGGTCCCTCCAGCAACCAGGCAACATTTGAAACCAGCCTGGCAGGAAGGCTTCCAATGGGAACCTGCCTGGTTTCCTGCCAGCTCACCTCACTCCTTGGCAGCCCGCCTGGTGGACTGCTGGGCGGCCCAGAGCATGTTGGGAGCCATGGCCTGGGGCTATCAACCAGGCTGACTTTCACAGAGAATTTCTAAATGTTTGGGTTTTGTTCTGAATTGGAGGCCCAGAAAGAGCAACCAAGTTCTTTTGTGTAGTACAAACAGCTGCAGACAATGGAGGGAGCCCTGAGTTACGTGGAACCAGGGATTTCCTTGGTTCCTTGAAGGTGAAGGTCTCAGCTGCAGGGTGAGGGCAGGAAGGCAGCAAGAGGAGCTGTGAGAGTGACCCTAGGAGGAAGCAGAGAGTCAGAGCTTCTGGGACCCAGAACAGCCCTCAGCATTCTGCACCAGCCCATCCCAGCCTGCAGTCCCACACAGCCTCCTGCACTCTGCACCCCCAGCTCAGCCCACGACCCCTGACTGGGTCCCACCCCTGCATTCCCAGCCCACTGTAGCCTGATCTATAGATTCTGAATACAAATTCCCAGTTATCACTTTGAGGGCTGACAGGTTCTTGCCCCAAGAGCAGGCCCAGTATTATTAAAATTATTCTATAGTTGGGAACCCCGATGTGCACAGATGCAACACTCTCATAATAGGAACTCTTTTATATTTACAAATAAATAATGTATTAATACATCTAGCAAAGTCACACGCATTCTAACTCAGTGGAGTAGATAGAGATAATAAAGTACATCTGAACATCCATACTCACACCATCCCTTGCAGAACAACCTGAAATGTCAACTTCCTCTTCTTCACCAGTGGCCATCTTTCTGGCCCCTCCCAAGGGCTACATCTCTCTCTCTGCTTTTGTCCTGGGATGCCACTTTTATAATATGTTACGCTGACATTACCATATCTAATGATATTCGGTAGGGGTTTCTCCTCTGTTCCTTATTTGTATTGCCTCCCCTTACCAATGTTAAGGTGTCCTTCTACAAGTTAATGTATTTATGATTTCACCCCATTATCATATACATCAATTCATTGCCATGGCCCTCTTGCGGTTGGATGTTCTGTGCAAAACCTTCCAGAAGCTGGTGTCAGTTCATGTTCTGTGTTTGGCATTATGGACAAAATTCCCTTCTACACGCTACTTCCAGTTCCCCAAACCGTATGAGTTACCTAAGTTTATCTATGCCAAAGTTCGTAGGTCTCACGCCTCATGCGAACTGCTGAAGCCAATGTCTTACAGGATACAAGCCTATAGGTTCCTTGCATTACTGCTGAATATAACAAAGCAGAATGTAATGCAAAGCAGGGACTATAATAGAGGTAAGCTGGCCCACTGGGCTACACTGCCCACTGCACCTTTCCTCACTGTTGAAGTGGTGGCCACAGTGTGAGTCCAGGGCAGTGACCAGAGTAGGGGCTGGGGCACCCAAGCAGCTGGGCAGTGGCAGGTGAACGCTGGGCACCGGCATGGAGCCAGGCAGGTCACTGTGCTTGTGGCCGAAGTCCTGCCAGTGCTGGCAGTGACACCAGGAGCAGCTCCGAGCTGCTCAGCGCCTGAGCGGCAGCTGTCATCATACCCACACCAGGGGCAGGGAGCATCTGGGGAGGGGGCAGATGTGGCAGCCCCACCAGCCTCATCCCCTGCTGCCCACGGGGCACTGGGGGAAATATCAAAATCTGCTGCCCAGACCCTCAGAAATCTGCTGCCCTCTAGGCAGCTGTCCAGTCTGCCTATAGGTAGACTGTGGCATAACTACAATGGTGTGTCTGCTGGTTGGCCCCCCATAACCTCCTGGGACCCAGTGTCACCGCCCCACCTGCACCATTATAGCTGTGACACTGGAACAGAGCTTGCTGGAGAGGCAAACTTAGAGCATGGAAACTGCCTGCTGTTTGTTTCTGCCCTGTCCAGGGAGCCAGAAATTTGTGCATGATTTGTAAATAAATGAGATTACACCAAGAACGTACCTGAGTCATCTCACTGAATTCTCATCCTAGCAGGAACTGCCCTCCAAGACCCTGAAGTTAGGCTGTATCTTAGAGGTGTTATGCAGAAATAATTGGCAAGATTGAGACATGGCCTGGATGTGGGGACCTGGCAAGAGGTCCGAGTTGAAGATGATGCCCCAGTGATGGGCCCGAGTGGCAGGCAGGATGGTGGTGCTGTCCACAGTGATAGAGAAGGGAGGTAGCAGTGAGGGAAGATCAAGAACTCTCTTTTAGCCATGTTGAACTTGAGCTGATGGCTAGATGTCCCTGAGCAGATGTCAGAGAGACAGGCTGAGATTTGAGTTTGGGCAGAAAGAGACAGGTCTGGGATAGAGAGCTAGATCTGGTGAATCATCAGCATAAAGATGGTGGTAGAGTTTGTGTTTGCACATGAGATTAGGTGTAGAGGGAGAAGAGAAGGGGACTGTGACACTTTCTTGGGGCGTCCAGAAACATAGGTCACCATGTTACCCTCCTGCCTCAGTGGGAGAGATACTTGCTGGTGTTAATCTGGGTGACAACTTCCTGTCCCCCAGTCTGTTAGCCACACCAGACAAACTTCTCAGGACTGCTAACCCTAACTTTGTCTTGCAGGTTAACACTTGGTTCCCAAACTTCCCAGGAGCATCTCCCTGCTCCCCCCATCACTGGACAATCAGTAATTGCCATGTCCGTTGCCTCCAAAGAGACAGCGTACATAGCAGCTTACTTGATTCAAGCGGGAAGGCATATTCTACTTAATATCACAGCACTGAGATGACTTTATAGTTAAAGGAGAATCAGTTTATTAAGAAAGAACTGAGACTCATAGATTCCACTGTGGATTGAGTAAGAATAATGGAAACAGTGATACTGCAAATAAAATAAAAGTATAGCGTGCTTCTAAGAGCCTAATCATAACTTTTAACAGGCTAAAATCTTTAGCTAAGGTAACTTTCTCACCGAAAGCAACCTCTCAGCATCACCAGCACCCAAAGCCAGGATCCAGCATGCGTGGATGCAAAAAGCGCTGTCCTTTTTGCTCCCTTTGGATAACAAAGGGTTTCTTTTCCCTTCTTTGTATAGTCCAGGAAACCTTTGAAATACATGCTTCTGAAGTGTATCCCCGGTGAGATCCTTCTTCCCCGCTGCTTTGTGTGCCTGCGTGCTGGCACCAGGCTGCTTTCTCATCCTCCTCTTAATGTGTTGTTCCTGTTTACCTCAGAGGCAAATGAGCTCCCATTGTATTTGGCTTATCCTGCTGAATTTACGTCAGAGATCTAGGATGGAAAGACAAAATCACCATATCACCTGTGGGTGAAGGCATTTCACAAAGCGTTCACTCCATATCTGACCTCTCAGCCCTTGTCCTCAAAGGAAACCTGCACACCACCTTCAAAAGATGAGCCCGGGAGCTTAAATTCATAACTTTGCTAGATACTAAAAAACATGGTCTTAGATAGGATTTATGGCTTATTACAACAATCTGTAACCCACTAACCCCCTTTTTTGTCCCTTTCTTGGCCCCTGTTAATGGGCCACTTCACCTTGAATGATCTCTTACAATATGTGTTAATTTCTTATGCTAAACTACCTGTTCCACCTTATATTTAGCCGTGACACTCTAAGTACCTTTCCCAGATGTGAAGAAGAGCTCTGTGTAGCTCAAAAGCTTGTTTTTTTCACCAGCAGAAGTTGGTCCAATAAAAGATATTACCACCTGCCTTATCTCTCTACTATCCCGGGACCAACATGGCTACAATCACAGTGCAAACCACAGAGCAACCACAGAGCTCTAGGCAGACAGGTAAATCAACATTCCTTTGTCTGAGACAAACTTGTTTATCAACACTGCCTGGTTGCATAGTTTGAATATATCTGTAGTACATGCATACACTATATTGATAACCAGTACAAATTTTCATTTGCTAGCTCACACAACATTCTTTATAGACAAATACCATGACAGCAATGAGTTAGGTGTAGTAAGTTTGTCAGGCCTGATAGGACAGTCAACCTTTGCCTCCTTGGCACTGAGGGGCTTTTAGGGTCTTAGGAACCCCCACTAAAAGTTGGAGGGAGATGAGGAGGATCCACCAATGGACTGATTAGAGAGGTTGGAAAAACTGGACAGGATAGATTCCTGGAAGTCTCAGCAACTAAGGATAACTTCAAAACTGGCAGAGGGACTTACGGCAGTAGGTGATGTAACAGATCTCCAGCTTTCAAGAATATATTTAATAATCACAGCAGTTTTTCTTCAGAGAAATCAAATGGATTCACTGATGTGTTTGGCCTTTCACACCACTCTAATGGAAAAGGGGACCCAAAAGCAGCCAGATCTGACCAGCTGAGATCTCTCCTGGCATGATAAAGCTGGTAATGGGCAGGGAAGTGTCCAAAACCTGCTGTGCTCTGGCTAATCCCAGTTGGTGTATGGTCCTTTGGGTGCCTTTGCCAGCTGTCACAAGTTACAGCAGCCCCCTGGGGAGTCATAACAAGCTCCCTGATGCCCCTTCACCCTTATCCCATTGCTGTGTCCAGCAGAAACTTGGCACAGAGGATAATCTGGGTCATTTTTATTGACAGAGGAACTTCCATAAAGAAAAATGTCATTGGCTGAAATTGCAAGTGGGAGGGGTGGAAAAAGACCTCAACTAAAAATCCAGGCCTACCCTACATATGACAGTCTATAGGGATTGTTCAAAACCCGGCGCTTTAAACATTTCTCCTGCCCTGCAGAATAAATTCCATTGAATAAGACTGAGCTCCCGTTCAGCCATGGAGGAATTTAAAGGGCCAGCACCTGTAAATGTAGGCTATCAAGGATTCTAACACAGTGGATTCAATGAACTACATTATACTGAATGTCAGTGAGGTTCTAAAATACAGCCAAATAAAGTTCAAATTGGGGCTGTATAGGGTTTATTACATGCAGTGATAGTTTCATATGGTTCATAAATCACCCTATTTCACAGGTGTCAAGGTCTTCTTTGGAGCTGCTATTTGACAGTGATTGTGTCCTTGCTGGGAACCATGCAACCCAATTAAGTTTCATATCTGCCGGGGCTGTGATCCTGCACTTCATTTGCTCAGTAAAGGGAGTTCAAATAAAGCCAAGTCTTCGCCTCACTTGTATATCGCTTTCCACGGGTGTAAAGTCTTTTTTATTTCGGAGTGAATTGAATGCTGGAGGAAGGTGCTGGAGTAATCTGAAAGCCCTGAAAACTGACAACTTCTGCTTATAACCCAGCGTAGGGGATCACATGGGAAGGAGCTGTGCAAGGCTGGCCTGTGTGCCTCATACCTTCACCATGAAGAGCCGACTCTAGGCTTGATGGAAGCTAATACAACCTCTAAAAGATCTACACTCGTTCAACCATAGCTATGGGGTTTGAATTAGGAACGAATTCATCGAGGCCCCATGGGCTGTGTTAGGCAGGTCAGACTGGATGTTCACAACGGTCCCTTTTTGGCATTAAATATATTGGTAGAGAGGAATAGTGGCTACCCTACGAGAATCAGGATCTATGAGGCGTTACGTTATCTCTTGTGAGTACCCTCTCCTCCGAGTCAAGCCACTGGCTAGAACTGTCCAAATAACCAATTTTTCAGTCTAGTGGCCAAACCAAACAATTTAAGAAAAAATTGTTTTGGTCCAAAGGAAAATGTTTCCGATTGTTGGTGAGAACAGCAAAAATAAAACACATTTTGTTTCAGATCGAACAAAACATTTCAGTGAGCTTTTTAGGGTTTTAAAAAACTTATATATATATATATATATATATATATGTTTGACTAAAGTTGAAGGGAAATTCACATCGAAAAGCCTAAGACGCTCATTTCAGAAAGTCAAAACAAATGACTTTCTCAGAAGTTTGTTGGTTTCTGACTGACACTATTTGGCAAATTTGATACATATTTTGCAAAATGTTTCAGCCAACCCGATTCTGCATTTTTTTGGTGACAAAATTTCACACAAGCATGCTTAGCACCACACTGGCCCAGGCCTGTGTGCCTCTAGTGTAAATCAAGTTACTCTGGATTAACACTGGTGGATCAGAGGGCAGGATCTGGCCATTTAAATACACATTTGGACAGGAGATGGGTATTTCCTGTACCTTTCTAGTGGATGCCCCAGGGGGTTAGGTCTTCTGGGATTCCTGCAATTCCAGCAGATGAGCTGAACCATGCAGAGGAGACCAGCTGCAGCGGAAGTCAGAGCTGCACGGCGAAGGTTCCTCCTCCAGGGTAGAGGCTGGGTCCACGCACACGTTGGAGTGGAGGATTGAGGGTGGGGCCGAGTGCACACTGGAGTTTGGGGTAGACTGGGTAGTTGTGGGGGGCAGAAGGTGGATTCAGCAGCTAGGACCGGGCAAGCCCATGAGGGGGACTGCATGTGGGTGCCATGGGCTGTGATTGCAGGGGGGAATCTTGCAGGGGGGGTTGCTTGTTATGGGAGGGGAGAGGATGGTGGCTTCAGCACCTGGGTTGGTTTTGGAGTGTTTTGGGGGGTTCCAAGTGGGTTCAGCTGCTGAGAGGTCAGGTCTGAGTGATGGTTGGGGAACAGGCAAGTTGGTCTCAGGTACTGACAAGGGGCTTGCATGTCCCAGTGCGTTTTTGGTGTAGCTCCATGTAGGTTTGGCAGCTAGTGATGGGGTCTGGTGAGGGGCGAGTTGGGTCTGAGCACACATAGTCAGCAGGTGTTTGGAGCTGGCTCAGGAGCATGGATGGATAGCAGCTGGGGAAGTTACTGGTGTCTTTTATTTCCCCCCCCACACATACACACAATGTCCAAGGAAATGTTCACCAGGGTGATTAACAGAGCTACCCTGAATCAGCTGCAACTCCTGTCGGCGCTATTCCCCTGGAGACTTCACTGCTGAGCATTAATGGTTTGGGGCCACATCCCACCCTCGAACGATGGGCAAGAACCCCACTCCCTTCCATGGGACCTCTGCATACGGAAGCTGAATGGGAAAGTCCTGTGGACTTGATAGGGATGGAACCAGCTCAGGCCTTTACAAACACCTTCAGAAGCCTACAGAATGGAGCAGTGATGTATCTCCTTTCTGTTACAGGTTTTTGGAACCATCCGATTGAATTCCATAGCAGGGTTAGTATCCCCTGGTCCATTCCACAGCTTGGTAAAGAAAAAAAAAAGCTACTGTCATTTTTGATTCAGTCCTATATGAGAGAGACAAGGTGGGTGAGGTAATATCTACACAGAACTCTTCTTCAGGGCTGGGGGAGGAAGCGGCGTGTCTGAACTAAATACAAGTGAGGACAGCCTGTTAAACAGAACGGGTAACGTGAGAGGCCGTTAATTCTATGTGATGTTTTCATAAAGGAATGCTAGCAGACACATCCCTTGCTGCTCAGTGTTAGCTTCAAAGGTCTTAATCCAGTCCTACCCATGACAGCGTTGACCCCGTTGGGCGGGAGAGCTTTCCAGGGCATTAAGCTCATGTGGTGCTACCCATCCATCCTTTACATTCCAAGTGGGTGGCGTTGCATGTTCCCACAGTGTTTTCATTTCTTCCTACTGTTTATTTAAGGCCTCTGTTACAGTAGCAGTTAGAGGCTCTAACTGAGATCAGGGCCTCATTGCGCTAGGCGCTGTACGTACACATAGTGAGAGCCCCTGGCTCCAAGAGGTGGCTGATTAAATAGATAAGACAGACAGTGTTGCTTCTAGGCCTGGAGGGTTGATGGAACCCCCTTCAGACCTCATCTATGCAGCCAGGGGGCACTACTGAGCAGTGCATTCTCTCCCCACCACCCCTTATCCCTGAGGGGCTGAGAATACAATCGCTTCTGTGGGGCCAGCATCCAATTTCCCCAGGGGGAAAAAGGTGAAGGAAATAGGACACAAGCTTAGATGATCCACAACCACCGAGCACCAAAGCTTTGTCCTCGCAGCAGCCTGCCGCAGGGTTGAGCTGAGCAAATCAGGAAGTCAGTTGTTGGGCTCTGATTAATTCACATGTCATGTGGAGCAGAGAAATCCAAAGCCAATGTCAATACAGCCTGCAATATGAATGCAAGTCATTTTGAAAATAAGATTTTTAAGTGGTATTAGCCACATCAAGATTCTTTCAATACCTAATCAACAGCAGAGTCATATGAAATAATGGCTAAGGTAATTCTGCAGTGGATTGGCAGGGCTGGGGGTTTAAATAAATAGTGTTTGGAGGGCATTATTCCATTACATTAATCAATTGGGAACCTCGGTGCTCCTTCCCGCCCCCCCCCCCCGCCCCCCTTCCAAAACTCATTTATTTGCTCTGCTCTTATTACTGGGTGTAAAAGCAAAACAAAAATCCCACTGCAAGAAGGATGGAAGATTTGCATATCCTTTTGAGTAGCCTACACTGCAGCTTGGAGCGAGCTTCCCAGCCTGGCTAAACAGACTTCCTCTGTGGATGCTCTGGCAATGGAGATGCCTCGGGCTGTCCAGCCAAGCTGGGATCTGGGGGCCAGGCGGGTTTGAGCTTGGGTGGCTATCCCGAGTCTCTGCCGGTGCTGCAACGTCCACATAGCTATTTGTAGCATACTAGTGCGATCCCTACTACCACAAGTCTGTCTACCTGGGCTCACTCCCAGATATGGCCTTCGAGGTCAACAGTGCAACTCAGGAGCCATGCTAGAGCTGGGTCACAGTGCTCCCTTGTGGTTGACACCAGGTAGAACAGGCTGCATGATAGGTAGCATGGGCTAGTGGGGAGCACAGCGGTGTATGAGCCAGGACTCCTGGGTCCAATTCTTGGCTCTATCATTGACCTGCTCTGTGGTGCTGGGTAAATTATTTCTCCATTTGGTATTATTGGAATAATAATCCTGACTTTCTCAGGGGCTTTGGTCTGTGTTTATACAGTGCCTGGAACAAAGGGGTCTTGGTCCTAGACACCTCAGACATACTACTACTAATAAAGTGTTTTTAGATCGAGGCTGAAGAGTGCTTGGGGGTGTATTCTCCATACTGGACCTGAGAGGGTTGAATTAGGCCAGGTGGGCCCAATCAACCAATTGAACAGGAGAGAGATGTAGGCTGTGAAGGGGCCACTAATTGGAAGTGGGACAGGAACAGGAGGGGCCAGAATAAAGCCCAGTAGCTGAGACCAGCTGGAGGCCACAGGGAAGTAGGCTACAGTCACTCCCTGGGAGGTTAGTAAGCTGGGGGGAAGAAGCCAGGAAGGTAGACAGCGGCTCAGGGAACAGCAGCAAGGAATAGGTGTACAGAGCTTGGCTGTTGATTAGAGGTCCCTGAGCTGGAACCTGGGGTAGAGGGTGGGCCTGGGTTCCCCTACCAGCCAATGGGGATGTGGCAGAGGACAGTGGGCTGTCTGGGACAGAAAGACTTTGTTTTCCCCTGTGGAAGGGGAAACCACATAGTGACCTGGCCAGAGGGCCGAGCCATGAAGAGGAGCCTGGAGTGACAGCGGCTCATGGGGTGAGAAAGGATGACGGGTAAAAGCACCACCAGAGGAAGGCAGCACCTAGCAGAGCTAATCCCCAGGAAGGCCAGCAGGAAGTGCCGTGAATGAACCCTGTGAAAGTGCTATGTAGGGCTAAGCATGATGATGATGATTATTAGTGTTCTTGATGGGCAAATATTTAGATGTCAAAATTAGATATTTAGGAAAAAAATAGGTGACATTTCCAAAAGTGTGGTGCAAACACTCTCAGGGACTAGGCGACCAGCCCAAACCTCTCCACCTTCCACTCAAAGTGCAAGGTAAACTTCTCCCAACTGCCTTCTTCAACATAAACAGACAGCGGCATAGACACTTAACCAAACAAAACCCTACCAAAACAAACCACTGTGCTGTGTGCACAATAGTCTATCCCTGGGGAGTGGCTGAGAGAGAGAATGAACTAATGTGACAGATGTTAGTCATGACACTCAATGCACAACTGGAAGACACTCGGATGCTACAGTGATGAGACAGGATAAGAACCTGCATAGAAGGGTAACAGAAGTAAGACCATGCAATTGGCGTTGGGCAGCAATGGATACATAGATATAGGTGGTCAAAAAGTGCTTTCTTAAACAAAGAACACATTGTTTTGTTACTAAACTGGAGAACAGCACACTGACTCAGGGCAAGAGCTGGCTGCAATACTTTTAATTCTGAAGACATTTTGAAAACTGGAATTTTGGTGGGCAAATATTTAGATGTCAAAATTAGATATTTAGGAAAAAATAGGTGACATTTTCATGACACTTCCCCCTATATTTTGACCAATTATAGAGCTGGTTGCAATTTTTAAAATGTTTTCACAAAAAAACCCTGATCACCCCCACCCTCCTTCAACCAGCTAGATTTGGGGCATCTTATTATTTGATATACTCAGGACCTGGTTATCATTAAAATGCTTGTGAGTCCACCAAATCTCAAATTGTTTCACAAATACCGGTGTTCAAATGTTTCAAACTTTTCATGAAAAGAGTTTTACCCTTTTTTTAAAAACTAGCTATAGAGTGGGACTGAAAAACTGAGGCTTTCGATGGAAATTTTTGGAAAAATTCTGGAAAAACTGAAATAGGAATTTTTTCATAGAAATGTAGAGACCTTGAAACTTAATCTAGGTCTCTTCTCCTTCTCTTCCCCCACCCCATCGTTAAAGCAGAACCAAGTATATCTAGACCATCCCTGAAAGCCTCCAATGATGGGGATTCCATACCCTCCCTGGGTAACCTATTCCAGTGCTTAACTATCCTTATAGTTAGAAAGTTTATCCATTATCTAACCTAAATCTTCCTTGCTGAAGCTTAACTCTATTACTACTTGTCCTACTTTCAGTGAGCACAGAGAACAAATGATCACTGTCCTCTTTCTAAGAGCCCCATAACGTATCAGATCCTATCTCCATTTTCTTTTCTTCTCGCTAAACATACCCTGCTTTTTTAACCTTTCCTCATAGGTCAGGTTTTCTAAACCATTTTATCATTTTTGTTGTTCTTTTCTTTCCTAAAGTGTGACACCCAAAACTTAACACAATAACTCAGTTTAGGCCTCACTAGTGCTGAGTAGAGATGAACAATTACCTTGCCACTCCATTATCCAAGTCATTAATGAAAATATTGAATAGTACCAGACCAGTACTGACTCCTGCAGGACTGTTAGATACAGTTTGACAGTGAACCATTGATAACTACTCTTTGAACTACTCTTTCAGCCAGTTATGCACCTGCTTTATAGTACGTTCATCTAGACCACATTTCCCTGGTTAGTTTATGAGAATGTCATGTGGGACAGTGTCAAACTTTACTAAAATCAAGATACATCATGTCTATTGCTTCCTCCCTATACCTGAGGCCAGTAACCCTGTCAAAGGAGAACATTAAGTTGATTTGTCATTCTACATTCTTTACAAATTCATGCTGGCTATTCCTTATAATCCTATTATCCTCTAGGTGCTTAGCAACTGAATGTTTAATAATTTGTTCCAGTATCTTTCTAGTTATTGAAGTTATGCTGACTGGGTCATAATTTCTTGGGTCGTTTTTATTCTCCTTTTTAAAGATAGGTACTATGTTTGCCCTTCAGCCCTCTGGGAGATGGCCCGTCCTCCATGAGTTCCCAAAGATAATCACTAATCGTTCTGAGATTGCTTCAGCTAGTTTCTTAAGAACCCTAGGGTGCATTTCATCAGGCCCTGACAACTTGAATACATTTAACTGATCTAAATAGTCTTTAATGTTTCCATTTTTTTTATCAGCTGTAAGTGCAAACAACTATGCATCTGACAAATTATACAGATATTTGCTCCATATTTATGGAGCTAGCTGATAGTTTATCAAATTTCAACAATTTTCAAGAAATATTTCCAAAAATATCACAGAAAATGTTAACCAATTTTCAATCACCTTTACCTGTTTGTTTAGAAAGCTTCAGTTTTTGAGTCAGGAGCATAAACAAGATCCGTGACTCATATGATCATTTACACACCACAATAGTTCTCAAACAAACCTTGCTTTGAAAATGAGGATGCTTAAAAAGAAAATCTGGATTGACTTGGGAATGGTTTACTCACCAGAAAGATGGCAAAACTACTAACAAATATTGGCCTTAGTTCTGAAAACACTTAAGCACATGCTTAACTTCATGCACTCAGCGTGCCATTGATGTCCTGAGTCAGAAAAGCACCCGTATTCAAAACAGGGCTGAAGCAAGTGCTTAAGTGCCATCCTCCATAGAGAAGGACTTAAGCATGTGCATGTGCTTAAGTCCTTTCTTAATTGGCTCCTGACAGCAATGGGACTAGACACATGCATAAAATGAAGCACCATGTGTGTGTCTGCAGGATCAGGGTCAATTCGTGTACCAGATAGTTTGAGCAGCTCTAATCATGGAGGATCCAAGAATTTATTCATGCTACATTTTGAAATGTGTGCTACAGTTTCTGTGTAGGGAAGGACGCAATGGGCTCGGTATAAAACCCCACATGACATTAAGAGGTCTGATAACAAAGGATAGGTAGGAGCAGAGGGCTGGAGGCATGGTGGCTGGATCAGGAAGGTGGTGTGAAGGCCAGGAGGTTGTAGCCTGAGAGCTGGTCCAAAAGAGGAAGGATCATAGATTCTACCCCAGGACAGGTGGGCAAGAGACTTAATACGTGAGGGAGCACTCCGAGACCTGAGGGGGTTAAACAGTGAGAAAAGGCATAGAGGTGAGTATGAGAGAAGGAAACGAAGCATGATATCTGCCTTCCTCTCCAGAGAGAGCATCATGTCATTAATAAGCCCCTCCTCTGTAGTTGTGGGGAGCAAGTGAATGATGCCAAGGGCTGGATTTAAATCCTTGAAGGAACGCTGTGCATGGGGGTTACACATAGTAATGAAGTTCAACAGAGTAGATAGATGAGGGTCAGTCCTACTCTCTGCCACTGGGCTGCTGAGAGGAAATGTAGTGTCATGGAAAGACCAGGGGCTTCAGCCAAGGTTCCTGTGTACAAATCCCAGGTGCACCCCTGATTCATTGTGTAACCTCAGATACGTCACTTAGGCCAGCATTCAACAGCAAGGTTTTTTTTTCATTTTGGGGATCTTAATTTCTGGATGCCCAACTTGAAGCAGCCAGAACTCCTTTGATAATGCTGTTTGTTTCTCAGTTCACATATCTGCAAATTCTCCTATAGCTCACCCGCTTCCCAGGAAGGTGATGAGATGGAATTATGTGCTTTGAGATCCTCTGCTGCAAGCCACTCTAGAAGGCAAAGTGTTCTGCTTTCCCTTTTGGTACATCTCCAGGCAAGAGCTTTCAGGAAGTTGTGACCCCCTTGACCTCCTGAATTCCGACCCTGATAACGGCGAAGTCTGGACACTCAGCTGCTGACATCTTGCATCAACTCTTTGTCTTTTCTTTTTCTGAAAAGCCTCTTGTCAAAACTCCTCCACTCATGAATAATTCAAGCTGACATGGTGCTTGGCTCACATGAGTTTGGAGGAAACAACAAACCCGTAGAATGGGCAAGTGTGGCAAGTGTGGGAGGTGCTTGTAGATGTGTGAATCCCCCCCACACACTCGTCCCCCCCACCTCCCCCGCCATGCTCCAGACACAAGGATCCCCCTTCTCTGCTGGCCTGCTAATTCAATCTCACCCTTCACTTTGTGTTAGTAATGGACAGACACTGAGAGATGATGAGTTTTGCTTTTTCTTCCCCCCCACGCTCTCTCTTCTCCCCTCCTCCCCCCCACACATACTGTCCAGAGCTTGGAAAGAATTAATAAAGTCCGAGTATTAAAGCAAAGAGCTAGCAGTTCTATTGAGAACACCAAGACCAATCAGTATCTACACAGCTCGCACTATAAGTCCCCCCAAAAAACCTGTCCTGGTGGACGCTTGGCCAGCTGTAAAAACCTGGGATAGATTCCTCCAGAGCAAGCTGTTTAGTGCAGGTGTTCAGGAAAATAAAGCTCCTATTTAGGAAAGCATTAAGCACATAATTAAGTCCATCCCTGTTTTGCACAGTACTTAAGCATGTGTTTAAGTCCAGGGACGTAAACGTATTCCTAAAGTTAAACACATTTTTAATAGTAATAATCAGCTCTTAGGTATCCAAGCATGTTACAAAGGAGGTCAGAATCATTCTTCCCATTTTATAGATGGGGAAACTGAGGCAGGGGAGGTGACATGACTTATCCAAGCTCGCCCAGCTGTAAAGCTAAGAACTGAACCAAAGTCTCCTAGGCTGAGAGGGGCCAGACTGCCCCATTAGAGGAACATTAGAATGAACAAAGACTCAGGAAATGCCTGAAGCTGTAAGAGAGGAAGGGGTCCCAGGGAATTATAGCTAGAAGGGAAGCACCCAGGACTCTGTCCCTTTAAGGGGGCAGGACCAAGAGCCCTATAGTATCAGGTAGGGCTGGGCTTCTTTCTCACCCAGCCAATCAGCAGGAGCGCTCCGAAGGATGGAAGCAGGGCCGGCTCCAGGCACCAGCCGACCAAGCATGTGCTTGGGGCGGCACCTTGGAAGGGGCGGCCAATCTTGGGGTGGCGGGGGGCGCTCGGGGTTTTTTGTTTTTTTGGTTCGGTGGGGCGGCACTCGAGGTTTGTTTGTTGATAACTGCAATCCTCCAGTGGGATCAGTCATTCTAAAACCACGTGCTAAAGGGCTGTAGGCATTAAGGATGTGTAAGGTGGTAAGAACGAAGGATGTGTAGCCCTGGATCACAGTGAGTGCTTAAGAGAGAAGGCCTAGTTCTTGAACATGGAGTTCGTTAGCCAAGCAACCTGCTCTGTATGAAACAAGATACTCCAGACATGGGTCGTAAGGAGGTTCTCTGAGGGTCTGTCTGCATTGCAAGCCGAGGTGTGACAGCTACATTTGTGGTCATACCTGAGCTAGCTTTGATCTAGCTAGCTTAAATTAACAATAGCAGTGAAGTCACGGTGACACCACCACCTGGAACTCTGGGTATATACTTGGTGGGCTAACATCTGCTATAACACAGCTTCATTGCTAATGTTATTCATGCTAGCTAAATCAAAGCTAGCTGAGTACGTCTACATGTGATGCAGTGTCACTTCTGATTGCAGTGTAGACATACCTTAAGGTTTATGAGCCTCTTGAGGATTTGGGCCCAGTTTTCAGTGAACTAGGCCAGTTTGTGGTTTATCTGGAAATCAATTGACCGTTGCTTAGGTTTGGACTTCACTCAAACCCAGTTTCAAAGGCTGGGGATCAAAACAAATTGCAGAACAGCCCAAGCAGGGGGGGGGGGGGAAAACAGAGCAGACTCTGGTGGATTTGCACCCTCCTGGCCTCCAAATTCTAAGGTCTTTGGATCTGGAGTTTAGGTTTGGCCCATTACAGACATAGACTCCAGCTATGAAATACAGAGCCACACCAGGGGTGAGCTGGTTACAGTCTATGTACTTACATGGGGAACAAACATTTGATAATGGGCTCTTCAAGCTAGCAGGCTAAAAACCAATGGCTGAAAGTTGAGGCCAAATAAAATTCAGAGTAGAAATAAGGGACAATTTTTTTTAAACAGTGAGGGTAATTAACCATTGCAGCAACTTAGCAAGGCTCGTGGTGGAATCTCCATCAATGGCAATTCTTTTTATCAAGACTGGATATGTCTCTTTTAAAAGGTCTTCTCCAGTTCAGTTGGGAATTAATTCAGACCAGTCCTATAGCCTGTGTTATACAAGGTGATCACAGTGGTCCCTTCTGGCTTTATAATCTCTGAATCTCCCTTCAGACTGAGAACGGGAGTGTTCAGCTACGTGGCTTTGATCAAGGCCCATCTTTAATTTGCATTGACCTCGGTAAATCGTAACCCTGAAGTCTCTTATAGTTCCCCACCCCCATCCCTCATTCCTGTGGTGAGCTACACTCAGGCTAATAGAATGGCAAAGATGATGCCATTAGCGGTCACCCACCCTATTGCTTTGCCATCTTAAAGCATTAAAGATGCTGTTGCTTTGATGAGGCTAATGCACTAATACACTGTGAACAGTTGGCTGACTGGCAGGTTTCCTTATTGGTATTGCAATAAAAATGAGAGATTAGATTGAATCATTGTCTCATAATCAGGCTCAGAGGGACGATGCAGTCCGGAGGCACAAAGGATGGCCAGACGTCATTCTTGGAGTTGGTTTATAGTTATTTCCAAGGCTAATTTAACAAAGCAGTTAAAACAGCAAGACCCCTTTGTTCTAGTTTTCAGCCCAACGCGAAGGGACCATAATGCAACACCTGGACTCTGGCATGAGCTGGCACTGGTTCGCCAGCGTCGCATAGCTAACCTCTAAATATTATGTGTGTTCTATGAAACATGGACCATGTGGGAAGATCTGTGCTAAGGATGGACAGGAATAAAGATTAAGTTGTCTTTCTTTTGGCTAAAGGACTGAGGAGGTTCCGCTTCCCTGGGGTCTTGTCAAGGTGTTCAACCGTGACAAGAGGCTCAAGAGTTTTCAAACAGCTGATGGTCTTCCTTGAGACTGGCGGTGTCTGGGACTGAGCAGCGCCTGGGATCCCAGGTGGGACGTGAGCAGCGTAAGGTTTTAAAGAGCTATCCAAGCGCACAGAGCAAATCATTTTTGATGCAGTTGATTAGCTCAGAATAAAGAGAACTACCATTTCCCCTCCACAGTGCATTGTCAGCTCAGTACATTCACTGTAGTCCACTGGAAGCAGCATTTCCTTGTGTCCAATTGCTCTATACATGGGTTCTGCTGTAAAAACTATGAATTTACTAAACATTGTGAACTGAGCTCAATGGTTTTATCACCGTTGCTTAAGTCCAATTTTGTGCCAAACACCACTGAAATCGGTGTTACACCAATGTGCCTGACCCTGGACCAAGGCAGTGGTGAATCTGGCCCTCTGTTGCTTTATTCACTGGAAGTGGTTGGAAAATTGCCCTTGTAATGTGTTTTTTTTTCCAGTGGAAAATGTCTTTCTGACAAAATGGAAAGTTTTGTGAAAAAAAATCCATTTTCATTATGACAGGTTTCAGAGGGGTAGCTGTGTTAGTCTGTATCAGCAAAAACAACAAGGAGTCCTTGTGGCACCTTAGAGACTAACACATTCATTTGGACATAAGCTTTGGTGGGCTAAAACCCACTTCATCCGATGCATGGCGTGAAATACTGCTTTCTGTATTTTTCACTCCATGCATCTGATGAAGTGGGATTTAGCCCACGAAAGCTTATGCACAAATAAATTTTAATCTCTAAGGTGCCACAAGGACTCCTCTTTGTTTTTCCCATTTTCATTAATAACTCAATACTGACTTTTTAAAAAACACAAAAACCTGAATTTTTTTTAGTTAAACAGAAGCCACCCTGGCCTCCGTACAGCCCCACGATACACGAAGTGCAAAGAAGGATGAAAACCAATTGTGCCTTGCCCCTCTATTCCTGTATTTGATACAGAGACAGACTAACAGCAAATCGGGAATGGTGTGTGTGTGGCATGTATAGATCTTTATAGAAAAGATACAAGAGCCAAAGTGCTAAGATAATGTGTTGGGGAAAAGACCTTCACTTTCCTCTCCTCTCAAATCCCTTCTGTGTATGTGTGTGTGTGTGTCTATATATATATATAATGTAAAAAAAGAACTGGTTGTATTCATGACTATTCAGTTCTAGTAACATTATGCAAAATCTTTTGATGCAACACAGGGGCCTTATATTAATGCTTCAGTAATGTCTGCGTTTTACCACCTGCGGTATCTAGTCTCCAAACTAACATGAATTACATTAGGAGGCCTGTTGGGACACAGAGCCTTTCAAGATTTAAATCCTTAAATAACTTTTTTTTTTTAAAAATCTGATGCTGGTATTGAGCCATCTATCTGACTTCAATTCAACAGTGAGCATTAGGCTTGTCTGTCGGGCTAATCTTTTAAGTTATCTGTGTTTGAGCAAGGGCCTTATCGCAGCTAGTCCATCTTCTCCTTTTTCTTGAACTGATGCTGGAATTATTTTCCATCCTTGGTAATTAAGTTATCATCTGTTGCTGTGGAAACAATGTGCTGAAATCTGCTCTCAGTTACCCCAATGTAACCGTGGAAAAGCTCCATCTATTTCAGTAGAATTACTCCAGACTTACCACACACTAGTGAAACAGAGATCAGAATTTAGCTCCATGTCTTTTTCCCATATAGCTTCTGCTTGGGAAGTCCAGGAGCAGGTCTAACCTAGTGACCACTAAAAAGTTTTGTTTCTCTCTTGAGGATGGGGGCACATACGCGCTAAGTGGTTGTCTTGAAACTAACAAGATCAGTGTCAAAATTTAACTGGGAACCAATTCTACAACACTTGCTCCCATGATGGGGGAGGGATAGCTCAGTGGTTTGAGCATTGGCCTGCTAAACGTAGGGTTGTGAGTTCAATCCGTGAGGGGGGCCATTTAGGGACATGGGGTAAAAATCTATTGGATGATTTAATTGGGGATTGGTCCTGCTTTGAGCAGGGGGTTAGACTAGATGATTTCTGAGGTCCCTTCCAACCCTGATATTCTATGATGTGAAATTCACTTTTCTGAAGAAGGCCAGTTTGCAGCCCAGGCACTACTCATGTCCTACTTATTAGAGCTGATTGGGAACTTTTTGACAAAATATTTTTTGTCAGAATTTATCAAAACTGAAACGTTTTGCAGAAACATATTGGTTGGTGTCTGACATGTTCAATTTCCTGGACAAACCTTATTGAATTAAGTTTAAGTAGTTTAGGAGTTGGATGTATTAAACATGAAAATGTTAATGCATTATTTTGAGATTGTATAGACCTTCTTTAGGAGGAAGACATGATTAATACAATCTCTGGGAAGCATTATGAACTTTCAAGAACAGTTTGGGAAAATATGTAGACTGGCTTGCCTAGAAAGTACTTGGGAGGAGGGAAATGCAAATTTGCCCCTCTGAAATCAGCTAAGCTCTAAGGAGAGAAACAGATTGTCTACTGAAAAAAGCAACAGAGGGTCCTGTGGCACCTTTGAGACTAACAGAAGTATTGGGAGCATAAGCTTTCGTGGGTAAGAACCTCACTTCTTCAGATGCAAGTAATGGAAATCTCTAGAAGCAGGTATATATCAGTGTGGAGATAACGAGATTGTCTACTGATTACCTGCTCCTGGAAACGCCAGATCAAAGATCCCCCAAACTCCTGAAAAGTTTATTCCATCCTTTATAGAGTGTTCTTGTTCTGAACAAAGAACACTTCGTACCCCTGAGATCTGAACCTCAGATAGCTCACGCTTGCTCTTTGTTCCAAATGCAGAATTCTGGCTGGCAGGGCCAGACTGGGTGAATTACAATTGCACACACATCCGTGATCCCTGGTGTCATTACTTGCCAAGATAAAAGTGCATCGTTCAGAAAAGAATCGTAGACTTCTAGGACCGGAACAGACCTTGAGAGGTCATCTAGTCCAGTCACCTGCACTCACGGCAGGACTAAGTACTGTCTAGACCATTCCTGACAAGTGTTTGTCTAACCTGCTCTTAAAAATCTCCCATGATGGAGATTCCATCTGTGTGCACTTTGGCAAACACATGCACTTCAGGAAGTTTGCAAGGGGGCTCACATGCTGTCAGATTGCCTGCCCCTGGGTATGTGAAATCCATTGCAGGTTTTCCTGGAAGATCTTAGGTGCGTGTGATCCAAGCTTTAATGAGTTAAATAATAGTAAGCCGGTCTGTCTGAGCTAGCACCTGTCACCTATCTCTGGCTGCGATAGCTGAGAGCGGGGAGGTTCAAACTGTAGTTCTAAAACCAGGGGACAAAAGACATTTATTCCCGTGGCTCTGAAGTTCTCACTCCCGGAACCTAACACAGAGATCGGCTGGTCTAGGGGCTACACTACTGAATGGAGACTCAGGAAATCAGCATTCTGTTCCTGGCTCTGTGCCTGCTCTATTGTCTAACATTAGGCAAATTATTTCTCCTCTGTTTCCCCTCCTACTCCATGTCTGTCTTGTCTGTTTACATTGCGTGTTGCTTCTTTGAATTTCTCAACCAAAAAATGGAAGGCCATTTCTGGAGGCAGAAAACCACTATTTTTCCCTTTCATCCCTGCAGAAAAAAATATATTTTTGTTCCTCCCCTCCCTCCCCCCAGCAACTTCAACATTACGTTCTCTAAAACAACTCTTTTAGCCTGCGGTGGACATTAACTGCTTTTGTCACAAACAGCCGTGTTTGTCAATGAAAATGTCTACATTTCACTGCAAATCAAGCCTGTAAATAGTCACCAAATGATCGATTTGTGCGTATGCTAACACTTGAAAAGGGGACAGTGAGGTATTTTTATCTGGTGCACTTACTCCAGGCAGCAATCTAAATCTTAGGGGTTATGGGTATGGAGTAGAAAAAAAGAAGAAACTTTGTTAGGAAAGCATTGAAATAATCCCTTGAAGCCAATTTGTACACCTAAAACTAAGTAACAGGACAGACAAATACATGTCTTTTCACACATTCAGTCTTTGCCAAAGTTAGTGGTATCCTAAACAATTATGTTCTTCCTGCTTCCATCTCATTTTATCAGCTGGATACAATGTTCTATACCTTTTTGTCCTAAAACTATGGTATTGTGCATGGTTATAATGGTTGGTATGATCTTCCCTCCCCAGAGGGGTTGCATGTTGGTAGTGAACAAAGTGGTGTGAAATGTAATAGTTTACAAGGCGGTGTGAAATGTGCGGTTTTGTTGCTAACTTTAAACCAGGTTCATCGAAAGGCTCACCAGGGACATGCCCACACAACAGCTGGAAGGTGTAATTCCCAGCTCAGGCAGATGTACACATGCTTGTTCTGTTCAAGCTAGTGCGCTGAAAATAGCAGTATGGCCACCCTGCCCTGGGCAGCAGCTCGGGCAAGCCGCCCAGCTATGTACCCAGGGGCGTTGGCAGGATTGTGTTTGGGTGGCTAGCTTGAGCTGCTGCCACACTGCTATATTTAGGACACTAGCTCGAGCAGAACTGGTGCGTGTATGCAGGGCCGGCTCCAGGTATCAGCCCACCAAGCTTGTGCTTGGGGCGGCACCTGGAGGGGGGGCGGTGCGGTGCTCCGGCTCCGGCCGCCGGGGAGAGCGGAGCTGCGGCGGGCTCTCCGCCCTCCTCCCGGCGCTCTGGCCACCAGCGGAGCCGCGGCAGGCTCGCCGCCCTCCCCCTGGCACTCTGGCTGGTTGGGGAGAGCAGCCTGCGGCCGGGTTCAGTGCCTTCCCCTGCTGCGCTGGGGCGGGAGGCGGGGGGAGGCTTTTTTGCCTGGGACGGCAAAAAAGCCAGAGCCGGCCCTGCGTGTATGTCTAGCAGAGCTTGGAATTACACCTCCCCAGCTGATGTGTAGACGTACCCTGTGATGCATAAGGGCTAGTTCACATTATAGATAAGAGCCTACTATTGGTACTAGCCAAGGGAGCTGCTCCTTTAATTCATCTCGTAGAGGCATGTGCTTCAAATGCCGAAGCTCCAAATTGACTCACAAGGGATGTTTTAACATGACTCTCTTGAGGGACTCATGGCCCAGCAGTTTGTCAAATGAACATGTGGTTCATATCAAATCCCAAAGAGCCCACTAAACCAAGGGGAGCATGATGTACCTTCACACAGCAAACTCACAGTCAAACATGTAGCAATGCAAATTCCCTTGGATCTGAACCGAAGAGAATATTTGCAACCTCCCTCGGTGAAGCAAAAATCGCGGCGCTCCTGCCTTCTCTAATGGCTTGTAATTTGCTAACATGCCCGGAGGCCCGCAAAGGGCGCTACATCCATCATGTCATAATAATAACACCTGTCTATGCGAAATATACATTTGCTGCTCTTTTCGGAAAGCTGGAAATTCACTTTGTGTGGAGGGGAAGATATTTATTTCCTCGTACGTTGCACGCCGGCTTCGCCCCACCGGCCTCCTCGTTATCCCAGCTCTTGCGGATCATCTCAAATAAAAGCTGGCGTCGGAGAAGATTGCCCAGGCGTCTCATTGAGCTGGGGGGCCTCCTTCTCCAGTCATGCAAATTGGAGCTGGGAATGTGATGCCTTCCCAGACCAGACACTTCTTTACATTAAGATCAGCAAGCATAAGCAGCCTAACTTTAAAAACCTGCATTAGTCTAATCTGTATTCATGAAAGCATTATGCTGAATTACTGTCGTTATAGAATTAGTCTCCTAAGAGGCTTGGAGATGTCACCTCTCTTACATTGCTATTATTTGTGTGCCTCTTTGTATGGTGAATGCACTTACAGAGGCTGGTCCCTTCTATTCAATTACCTAGCACTGGATGGATATTAGGAGAACAACTCCCCCCTCCGCCCACATTTAAGGCCTAATTTTTCGTGTAACTGGGAATTGGCCTCAACTCCAGCATCCGCTTTGTCGTTTATTGACATTTTTCTCCATTCTATACTCCAGCCCTGGATCCTGGAAAATGCCACCCCTGAATGGATTTCTTTGACAGGAACTCCATCTTAGAGGATGGGATCCTTCCTGCAACACAGGTGGAAGTTCAAAGGGATGGGACTAATTTCATGAGTGAAATTCTAATGGATCAGAAGTCGGGTTTGATTTGGGAAAAGTATCCAGAAGATCAGCTGGGCAAGAAACCTCAGGAGACCAAGGAAATGAAATCGCTGATGTTTCTTCCTGCGTGTAAGGCCAGAAACTTAGCATGAGGAAGGATCTTCTCTTGCTATTGGGGCACTTCTCGGGCACCTCAGAAATGCAGAAGCACAGCATGGAAATGAAAAGCAAGGGGGGGAGGGGGAAAGTTAATAGAACTTTTTAAAAACTCAAACTAACTGTTTTTCCTGACTCTCTTGAGCAACCCTGGGTGAGTCGATCCTTTTGTATCTAAATCGCGATCAATTCAAGGTTTCAGCCTCCAACCAGGTGGAAGGGAGTTGCTTCAGCAGAGCTGGGAGCTTTTGAGGGTTGTTTGAGCTTAAAACTTGGGGATCAAAGATAAAGAAAATGCCACCTGGAACCACAGCTCCTCCTCTCAGGCCAGTGCTGAAAGCATAGCTTCCCCAGGCTACCCTAGCTCAGAGTCAGCAAACATGTTCTTTTAACACCGTGTATACCCCACTCTATATACTTTCTACCATTCTCAGCAGCTGGCAGTGGCTGCTGCTAACAAAGTCCCTTCCCATTTTATTGATGACAGGTTGGCACTGTCCAATCAAGCGGCTCCTTCTCCTCAGTGAAATCCCCTGGGGCACTGATGTGAAACCTTTCACCTCCCTGTCGCTCACCCCCAAGCGGAGCAACTGGTGCCACAGTGAACCTGTTTCCCTTCTCCCCTTGCCCCCAGTTCAGCAGGGAGGAGGGCAATTCCCAGATAATCCAACTTCTCTTTTTTTGTGCCAGCCTCCTGTTTGCTTGGGGGGAAGATCATTGCGTGTTCTCTAAGCATCTCTGCACCATTTCATCCTCCGATGTGATCTCAGCACCTGCTTTCCTCTCCACTAGCTCAAGACCTGCTTCCTTTTCCTCCACAGTCGTTTCCTCACCACCAACCCCCACTAAGCATATTGTGCCAGTCAAATCCAGGTTGCGCTTGCTCAGACGTGTCGTCCCCAGGTTACTAAGAGTCTAATCAGGCTATGATTTGAGATTACCGTAACGAGAAAACCTAAGGCCTGATGCTGAATGATGCTGGGAGTCCTCAAGTCCCACTGATTTCATTGGGAGTAAAGGACGCTCAGGCTCTCCCAGGATCAGACCTACCATTACTAGGTTGCTATCCATTTACACCCAATGGACAATTTTATGACTGATGATAACATTTATAGTTAAACAAGCCAGGGATAAAGACAATCCTAACTCATGCTTCAGGGCAGCGGCTCATTACTGTGAGGGTCAGGCAAGCACTAGACACAGTATGGCTTGTTTCCCCTAATGTTTTCTGGGCTATCAGATACCAGAGTCGGGAAAGCTGAGATCAGGATCTGGCCCATCTCTCTTACGCTGCAGTGGAGCTGGGGGAACTCCCCTGCAGTCAATGGAGTGGCACTGTTTTACATATGATAAGTTGGGTGTCCTCACTCTCTGAATGTATGACTGGAAATGGCTCGTTGCAGCTCTTCATGGTTATCAGGGGGCTCTCATCCATCACTGGGGCAGTCTGGGTATCCCACTGTAATTCAGGCAGTCACAAACTGCATTCCAGTTTCCCTCTAGTCTGGGGGATTGCACCCAGGGCCAGCCCTGTGCCTGTCCTTTGTACCGCCCCCAGCATGCTGGTGCTGCCCAACTGATGGGGGTGGGGGTACTGTCAGAGGTGAGGTTCCTCCCAGGTCCCGCCCACTCCCTTGCCATTCACAGGGATGGGGGAGCAGTGGCTTTGCGGAGGCTGGAAGAGGAAGAGTTATAAAAATATGATAACGTGGTTACTCCGAAAACTCGGCATGCCTTGGGCTTCTCATTTATAATCGGAAGCAACGTGGCCAGTGGTTCTGTTCCTGGCTGTCCCATAGCTTCTGTGCAATCTTGTCACTTCTGCCTTCTTTGCCTCAGTTTCCCATCTTGAAAATAGGGCTACTAACCCTCATCTCCTCTGTAAAGTGCGTGGAGGGCTGCAGCAGAGAGGAGCTGCGGGTTAGGGTTAGTTCGCTTTCTCCTGTACGTCTGCTCGCGTTTCTGACGTGGCAGGAGTGGGCTTTTCAGGGCAGTTTGAATGAGGAGAAGAAGATGGCTTGGTGAACAGGGCTGCCCGTGCTGTTCTGGGAGCACCAGTTAACACCCGGGACTGGAGACCAGTGGAGGATAGAAGCATCAAGGGCTGTCAGGGACCACACGAGCAAAACACAGCTGGCAGGACCAACGTTTGGACATAGAAGTTATTCTCTCTTGCCACAGAGGACAGGTTTGGCCTCAGGGGCTGCGGGTGCACTAAACCCCTCAGGATTGAGTTTTTGGCACCCACGGCTCTCTCAGAGGGGCTCTAGTAATGGCAGAGCTGCATCACTCAGCTGGCAGAGGAATCTTGTTCCCCAACTAAAAATTATACCTTCCACGCCACCCAAGAGCAAAGTTTTATAACCGCAATAAAGCGGCTCCAGGGGGTGCAGTTGTAATGAAGCCCTGGGGCTTTGGAGGTTTCGGTTCTGCTCTGAAAGCTCGCCCCATAGGTGCGGCTGCAGCTCTGTGCCCTACCTACCTACCTCCCCCTGCCCTGCCCCACCATGCCATGCTTTATTGTTTAACTCACTTAAGTGACATTTTAAAAACGCAAGTTAACTGAGTCTTCTATTTCATTAGTGCAAACGCTTCCGACAGTTGAATCCCCGCCTCTCTCCCGCACCTGAGTTCAGAAATGCTTGTCCTTAGCTCAGTCTCTGAGGCAACTGATATGCAGATTGGAAACCCAGCCTACAGCTGCTACCTAGCAAATGTTGCAACTCAATTAGGTCAAATCTGCAGCTTCATATGCACAGCTAAGGCACACTGATCCCGGGGGATCCTGCCACGGACCTCAGAATCTCCTTCAAGAAGGCTTGAACAAGACTAGATCTGAGGATTTGATATTCAGAAAGCTACCTCCCCCACAACCCAACCCACTGCTAATGCATCTCCAGCCTGATCTGTAGCATCTCATCGCTACTCCAACCCTAACCCCTCTGCCAATGCAGCTCACACACATTCCATTGTCATGGCCCCTGAGACTCTCCAGCATGCGCAGTGGTTCTGGCTATGCCGAAAAAGTTCCTCTGAGAATGAGATTGCTTGGCTCATCTACAACTGATAGATGTGATCAAGGATATGAGGTTGGGTCTTCAGAGGGGAAAGGCTAATGCAGAAATCTCACTGCACTTGCCCCTGGGCCTCTAGGAGTAAGTACCTGAAATGAAACAGACAAGAGTGAGTCCTCCTGGAAGTGCGCCCCATGTAAATTAGAGCAGCCTCGGGGCTGCTCTAAGTCAATGCCTCCTGTCCCCCAAAGTCTGTAACAGCTGGGGATCACCTGAACATAGCAGCATTCCATTCTGCGATGGGGTCTCCACCCCACACAAGGCCTGAAGGGGTTAAGGTGGCTAGCTGGGCCAATTACCTGCCTAGGCTGCACCTGGAGGAGAAGCCAGGGAGAGGGATTCATTAGATGAGGCTCAGCCAATGGGAACAGGAGGGGCTTGTATAAAACCCAGGAGCAGAGCAGAGCAGAGCACAGCACAGCAAGGGTGGCTACGGGGAAGGAGTCTGCAGCTATTCCTTAGGCAAGGGGAGTTCCTCTCTGGGAGGAGGGAGTTTGGGCTGGCAAATCCAGGGAAGTGAGAGGAGCCAGACAGGGAGGAAAGGCTCAGGTGAAAAACAGCATGGGATAGGGCTGACCGCGTCTGCTTAAGAGAGGGTCCATGAGCTGGAACCTGGAGAAGTGGGTGGGACTGAGTTCCCCTACCAGCCACTGGGGAAGTGGCACAGACCAGGCAGTGGAGAGTGGACTGCCTGGGACAGTTTGCCCTGCAAGACTTTGATGCCCTGCAACAGGAGGACCCTAGTGACTTGGCTGGAGACCCAAGCCATGAAGAGGAAGCTGGAGTGAGAGGGGGCTGCAGGCGGTGAGAAGGCAATGGGCCACAGCACCTGGAAGGAGCTAATGCCCAGAGTGGCCAGGAGGAGGTGCCCCAGCGGTGAGACGTCCTGTGACACAGACACACATCTTTCCCTGCTACAACACGCAACCCGGGGGGGTCTATTAATGCCTTGGTGGTGATTTTGTGCTATAGACACCTGCTCAGTGGTAACTGGGTGGAGCGCCTCAGTTTTCAACACATCCGCTAGAATCTGAAGGGCTGATTTCCAGAGCTTTCATTGACTTCTAGTGAAGCTGCAGGTACCCAGCCTTTCTGAAAATAAGTTGATCTGAGCAGGCCAGATCCTCAGCGGGTGGAAACTGGAGTAGCTCCAGCAAAGTCCATGGAGCGCTGCTGATTTAAAATAAAAAAGAATGAGAAGTTCCTAATGTCAGCATCTCTATTTATGTAACTACTGTTAAAAAAAAATATAATTTCTTTCAAACACAATGTTGCAGGTGATTAGCGCACAATATACCCTGAGCAGCTTTAGTATTTAACGTGGAGGTGATATTGAGAATTTATAGCAGCTCATGGACAATAACCACTTTCCAGAGAGGTTTTGATTAAGCATTATGGATTCGCATTATGCAAATTTATTACATGGCTAATATGATTCTGAAAGAACATGCTGGCACTTTAAAAAGAAGTTTAAAAAAAAAAAGACCATAAAGCAGGATAATATGGCACTTCTCAGTATCGCGAAAGGACCATCCCGCAGAACTATTTAAAATAGTGAGGTGGGAGAGCTGTTAATGACTGGAAAAATCATTGCACCAGCTTAAAACCTGTCCATATTCCATCACAAGAGTTTGCAGGGCCATATGAAGCAGGTTCAGGCCTGTTTCAGGATCAGATGCCCACAGCATGTAAATCAATGTTGTTGCATTGGAGTCACTTGGCCGGATTCCTAACTGACGTGAGCTGGCATGATTCCACTAATGCCCAGGGGTCACATTCCCAACTGGTGTAAATGATCATAATCCCACTGAAATCACTAGAGCGACATTGCCTTACACCAGCTGGGAATCTGAGCCTATAGTTCTGTAAAGGAGGTGTCCTGATTTCTCACTCGGTAAAGGGTGCTCTCACACGACGTTATTAATCAACTTCATGGGCCAGATTTTGACCCACCAGCTTCCCTTGTGACACGTACGGCCAGTGTTCTCCAGAGAGCCTCGCCCAATATGTTCACAAGGAATTATAGTAATACTTAGCGCCTAGAAAGCCCGTCCCCAAAACCCTTGACAGAAGTGTGTGTGTCATTATTAACGCCGGCCGGAAAGATTGAATCAAAACAGGTTTCCATTGGAAAATACCATTTCCCCAAAACTAAAATGTTTCATATAATTGTATCAATTTTGATTTTTTTTTAAACTGTTCAATCCCAGTTTGGGACCATTTTTGTTGTTGCTGAAATCTTGAAATTTTTTGCAAGATGGAAAACCTATTTTCCAACCATCTCTTGTCATTAGCCCTATTTGCAGATGGGGAAACAAAGCTAACAAGGGTTAGTGACTCACGACAAGTTAGTAGTTGAGCCAGAAATTGAATCCAGGTTGTATCATATGTAATAGTTGGCTCTAAGCACTAGATCATGGGCCTCTTCCTTAAGCCCATGCTTACAACTCAAATACTGGCATTTACTCCTGGCAGACAGTACACCTATGGAGAAAGGACACCAGTACCCTGATTCCTTACTGCCCTGAACCTTGTACACTCACTTCCACCACTGAAAAAGGAGAGCTAGTAGGAAATTGGAATTTTCATTCCATGGGAGATACTGACATTTTGCATTTTTTTTTAAATGCAAAAAGTCAAAATTCTGAAATTTTCCACAAAATGAACTGTTGCAGTACAAGCAAAAAGTCCATTTTTCTGAGATGCTGATATCAGTATCTGCAGCCAGAGGGAACTCCGGGCATGTCCAGAGCTAATGAGCAATTAGTTCATATTTGTAGAGGGCTTTGAAGATGGAAAGTTCTGTATAAGTGCTAAGTAGTAACATCAAGGTGAGATTTCTCACCGTAACAGATGAGATATGTAAAAGAGGCTCTAAAAACTTGCTTAAGCATCTTACACAGACAGACAAACAGAGCAAAAGCTATTAACTGCCAGATATCTAAAGAGGTGGCTTCACTGGTCAGACTTCACTGTCTCTTCCATAGTAATTAAATATAGACTCATAGTCTTACATCATGATCATCTGGTCTGACCTCCTGCGCATTGCAGGCCATAGAATCTTGCCCACCTCCTGTAATAGACCCCTAACCTCTGGCTGAGTTACTGAAGTCCTCAAATCATGATTTAAAGACTTCAAGCTACAGAGAATCCACCATTTACTCGAGTTTAAACCAGAAAGCGACCCGTACCCCATGATTCAGAGGAACTTCCTGGATCTCTGCTAATCTGACTGGGGGATGGGGGGGCACTGGGGGAGGAATTCCTTCCCAACCCCAAATATGGCGATCAGTTAGACCCTGAGCATGTCGGTGAGATCAACCAGCCAGATGCCTGGGAAAGAATTAACTGTAGTAACTCAGAGCCTTCCCATCTAGTGCCCCATCTCCTGGCTGTTGGGGATATTTGTTACTAGCAGTCACAGATGGGCCACATGCCATTGTAGGCAGTCCCAGCATACCATCCCCTCCATAAACTTGTCAAGCTCACACTTGAAGCCAGTTCGGTTTTTGCCCCCACTGCTCTCCTTGGGAGGCTGTTCTAGAACTTCACTCCTCGGATGGTTAGAAACCTTTGACTAATATCAAGCCTAAATTTGTTGATGGCCAGTTTAGAGCCATTTGTTCTTGGGTCCACATTGGTGCTTAACTTAAATAACTCCTCTCCTTCCCTGGTGGTTGCCCTGTATAAATCCATCCGAAGTATAATCATAGCTCCCCTCAACTTCTGTTTGGTTAGGCTAAACAAGTCAATTCTCTTATCTTAAGATAGGTTCTCCATTCCTCTAATTATTTTAGTAACCCTTCTTCTGCATGTGTTCCAGAATGAAATCATCTTAAACATGGGAGATCAGAACTGCACACAGTATTCCAGATGAGGTCTTATCAGAGTCAAGGTATAATGGTAATACTTCCCTATCTCTACTTGCACCAGCCCTCTTCATGGTTGCATCACGCTGGTGACTCATGGTCATCCTGAGATGGACCAATACACCCAAGTCTTTTTCATCCTCCGTTGCTTCCAACTGATATGTCCCTAGCTTATAGCAAAAATTCTTGTTAGTTCCTAAGTGCATGATCTTGCATTATTAAATTTCATCCAATTTTCTTTCTCCAGTTTTCAAGGTCATCCAAATCTTCTTGTATGATATTCCAGGTCTCTTCCGTATGGCAATACCTCCCAACTTTGTGTTCTCTGCAAATTTTATTAGCACCCCCCACATTTTTTGTGCCAAGGTCACTAATGAAAATGTTAAATAAGATTCCCTCACAAACTCCACTAAGTAACCTTCCTCCAGGCTGACAAATCATATTTCGGTATGACCCAGTGTAGTCTCCTCTTTAACCAGTACCTTACCCACCTTTCAATTCTCATATTAATCCCCATCTTCTTCAATTTAACTAATAATTTCCTATGTGGAACTGTATAAAATGCCTACTGAAAGCCAGGTAGATTAGATCTACTGTATTTCCTTTGTCTAGGAAATCGGTTATCTTCTCAAAGAAAGATCAGGTTGGTCTGGCATGATCTACCTTTTGTAAAATCATGTTGTATTTTATCCCAATTACCATTTACCTCTGTCCTTAACTACTTCTCTTTCAAAAATTGTTCCAAGTCCTTGCATACAACTGAAGTCAAACTAATAGGCCTGTAGTTTTCCAGATCATTTTTTTTCTTTCTTAAAAATAAGTACTATATTAGCAATTCTCGAGCGCTAGGGTATGATCCCCGAGTTTATGGATTCATTAAATATCCTTGCTATTTTATGTGCTGGTTTCTTTAATATTGTTGGATGGAGTTTATCTGGGCCTGCCTGATACAGACTCTGGGGGTCTGTAGTGCCCCACAAGCACTGAAGCCTGTTACCTTACTTTCCAAAGTGATTTTGACCCAAACAGATTCCATTTTTTCACTCCATCACGTCTAACTTCAGTACAGTCTACCTCGTCATTAACATACAATGTTACTCTACCACCTCTACCAGTGATGGGGGCCATATAGATACTAAAAATGGTTGCTGAGATCAGTGATTCAGCTCTTTGACATATCAAGAAAATTCAGCAGTTTTAAGAGAATTGGTCTGATTTTTAAAATCAAACAGGGTCATCTGATATCTCTAGTCGGTGCTGACATTAACGCCAGGGAACAACCATCCTAGCTATTCCATTTGCCTCTTTTACCTATTCCATTCTATACAAGTCATACATTTTATATAGACATGTAAGAATTGTGAAGTTTGCTACATTTTCCAAACTGCCGTTTCTTTCAATGCTTTTTCTGGGTGGGGAAAAAAATGACTTTGTTTTTTCTCTTAGATAACTTTGAGTGTAATTTATCAATGTGTTCTGTGGAATAACATGATTGATGCAGTCAGTCTGATGAGCTGGCATTCATGAACACAGACAACTTTGCTTGCTTTTTTTATTATTCTTATAAAACACACACTACTTTTCCTCCAAAGAGCTAGGCTAGCAAAACCCCGATTGTACTGAAGCCCTGATCTCCATCAAATGTCAAAAGAATAAAAAAAGACAGTTAAGTTACTTCCTATTTTCTATGACTGTAGCACCCAAAGACCTTGCTTGGAAAACCAGTTTATGAAAGAGTGTCCAAATAAAGAAGAATGCACAGCCCCAGCCTTTTATATATGGGTGGGAAACAGTTTTCCTGTCCTGACAATTTCCGGGTTTTTTTGGTGGGCTGGCTCCAGATTTTGGGATGGCAATTCTGGAATCAGGCCCTCTGTACAGTCTCTTGCACCAGTGCAACCAGTTACACCACTGTCTACTAACGTGAAAGGGTAGCATTATAATCCCACTGTGCACTGACGGCAGCAGGTGCAGGCTATCAGAGAATGCTGTACCCGGTTCTTATTACAGAATCACCTTACTGGCTACAGTCAGCACAGGGTGGAGGTGCAGAAAGGATTCACCATCCAAGCCAAGATGGTCTTAGTCAGCAAGGACCCTTCCTTGGGCTGGAGAATGTGGTGTTAGAGGGGGTGGGGTTTGCAACGGGATAGTAAGAGTTTGGCATCTGCGGAGCAATGCTTCAGCTTTGGGGGTTTTGTGCCATTCTGTGAGCCCTGGGGTGCAGGGTTCAGTGTGTGAGCGGTGTCCTCCCTACAGTCACTGACTCATTGTCATTCCCTGCGACATAACCTTTGACATCACTGACCTGAAGTTCAGGTGCCACATCTCCCCCAGGGAAGGAGAGACCTGGCTGTGGCTGCAGGGCAGGCTTTGTGGGCTTCCTGTCAGAACAGGATAAAAGCACTTTCCTGTTGATTGAATTTTCCCACAAAGAACATTCACCGGCAATTAAACCAAACCATTGACACTTGTTCTCTGAACATTAACTCTGAGCCTGTGCTATAGAATATAGGGCACGCAGGGGTCAAGACAGGCTACACGGGTGAATGCCCATCTCGAGAGGCCCAGAGGAGAGACTTAGCCAATCTCCTCATTGCTCAGAGGAGGAGTCCCTGGCTCTGTAGATGTGGTAGGAATGCAACTGGGGTCTCTATTTACTGTTAGCTATACAACAGTGGTGCCTCTAGGCTCCAAATGAGAGGAGAGGGTCCTTGTGCTAGGCGTTGTACAAACACAGGGTAAGGGACAGCTGCATCCCTGAAGAGCTTATAGTCTAAATAGACAAAGAACGGGAGAGGAAAAGTGACGTGGCCGATGTCCCACAATGTATTAGAGGGACTAGAATGCAGCTTTTCTGGACCCACTGCAGTACCCTAGTCCTGGACCATGCTACCTCGGCACAGCCACTATAGAGCTTTACAAAACCTGGGCTGTCACGCTGTTCTGGAATGCAGAAGGGACTGTTGCTGGAAAGGATAGTCCATGCTCACCTGCCTGGTGGATAGCAAGGAGAGTATATCCGGCTGCAGCCACTTCTAGGGAGGTGCACATCTCTAAAGAGTTGATTTAATGAGACAAGGCCTGGATCAAGGTGCCCATGGGTCTCCTGAAGTTTTCCAGTACTTGACGGGACCTGTTCCTCTCCCAGCTCCGGAGATACCATTGCTTTTAGAAAAACCTCCAATCTGGATTTGAAAATGGTCAGTGCTGGTGGATCCTCCACCTATCCTTTCCTTTAAAAACAATATCGATTTCGATTATTCGATTGTAGATTATTCAGTGAAGGCTTCTTTTATTTCTCTGCAGGTTGTTAGGGATGATGTTCCTGCAGCAGCCATTGCTGGCAAGAGCATAAAATGGCAAAGCATAACTTTAATTAAAAAAAAAAAAAAGAGGAAGGCTTTGTAACAAGGCTCGTTTAAAGTAAGGCTCATTTAGATTTCACGTTTGAAATCTACATAGCTCACAGAGGATTTCACATATAAGGACTCACAGATTTACAGCAGAGAGTCAGTATGTTTTACCTGTGACTTGCATGGCGTGGGTGGCAGCATTGTCTAGTAGTTAGGGCAGAGGATGAGGCATCAGAAGACCCATGTCCCATTTCTGATTCTGCTACTGAGTCCCTAGGCAAGTAACTTCCCCTCTCTAAACGGGAGTTTCCCCATCCGTGGAACGGGGCTCACAATCCTCTGCCTTCATAAAGTGTTCTGTGAACTGCGGGAGTGTGGCTTGGAAAAGCAGCATTCTGAACCAGATCTAGGCTCTTGACCCCTCCATAGTGCAGAGGTTTCAGTCATGGTTTCAGTCCACGTCTGCATTTATATTGATGATAATTTGCAAATGTTTCAAGTCCCCCCTTTTTTTTTAACCACCTCTGTATCAGGATGAAGTGCTAGAGCGAGCAGTTCTCTGCAGCCGTGAGCTGGGGACCAGCGGTACCATTGCCAATTTCGGTAGGGCGTATTCCTGGGGGTTACATCACATGACGCCATTTTTAATTAAAGATGAATCTTTAATTCCTGGAGGCTCCAGGACAGTCCTGACGGGTTGGCAACCTGAAGCAGCGGTAGCACTGCCAGTGCCTAGCACAGCTCAGACATGCAATTAGACAACGGTGGGCTTGAATTCTGGCGTCGGCTGCTGCAGTCCTCTGCCTGGATGTGTCCGGGCTGGAAGTGGGGCAATGCTGTCTCCGCCTGACCTCACTCAGGTGCCTCTGGGGGGATCCTGTGTGACAGAGGTCGCTGTGGACTCCTGCATCCTAATTGCCTGCTCTGTGACCTCAGCAGGCCCCACAAGCCCAACCTTCAAACCTAAAGCGTGCAGCCTCGCTGCTGGGTTGACTGAGGAGAAGGGGCGTGAGGGGGAGGGGAGTAGTTACCTGGGCTGCCTGCAGCCCAGAGCTGTCCCTGCAGCCAGAGCTGTTTCAAGTGGGTTCTAACAAGCTTTCCTGTTCAGCCATCACTGTCCAATTAAAAATACTCTAGCAGGTAGACTGCACGCCGTGCTTCCAGCCCGTGGGCTTGTTGGGAAGCGCAGGAGTTTAAAAGGGAATTCAGCTAGGCCGGAAGAGCCTGCAAATGGAATGGGCTGAACTAATGGGGCATGCGACCGCGTGTGATCTGGAGGGTCGGCTCCCAGGTATGGGATTCACAGGGGACAGGAGGTTCCTCTTTACATAAAAAGGGCTCGTACCGCATACTGCAAATTATAGCACCTGATCCAAAGCCCATTGAAGTTGAGGGAGAGACGCTCATTGACTGCAATGGGCTTTGAATTGGCTGGTGGAGGGGGGTAAATTGGCTGAGTATTATGCACGAGAGGAAGCAGCTTCTTTGTGAGAGGAGCATAATGAGGTGAACTCATTTGAAGCCTGACGAACTGGATTTAATGTGTTTTTAATTATACTGGGGTGTGTTTTAGACTGGGGATAACACAAATGAGAATCATGAGGATGTGCTAATTAGAGCTGGCTGGAATTTTTTACCGTCATTGTCTTTAAATAAATAAAAAATTCCATTTTGTTGGACATTTTTTGGTTTTTTTGGGGGAGGAGAGGTTGGAGCTCTGCTTTATCTCCCTTTTTCTTTTTTCCTATTTTGCTGCTAGAAAAGCGGAAAAAAGAAAAAAAAACAGAGTTTAAAGAGGAGAGGCTGGGGCAAAATGTAGAACATTCTTCAAGTTTTGTGTTTTTAATGAAAAACTGAACAACTTTAAGTAAAATGTTTGAAAACAATGTATTTTTGGACCAGCTCTAACTGCAGTTAAGTGGTATTTGCATATACAGCATTGCCCTCTACTGGAAAAACTCATAACTGCTCAGCTGGGTGTCATGTCTCTATACTGTGCATCTCCATTAGTTCAAGTAGCAGGGGCATGTGCAATTGGAGTAGCAGTTCCCAGCAGTTTTATCCTCCCAAAGTGCTGAATGGCGGTGGTGTACTGCAATAGAGACAACTGTAAAATCCCTATGTAGCTAGGCATCTGTTACAATACCTGAGTCTTTTATAGCTGCTTTTATCCAGTGATCACAAACCACTGTACGAGTAATTATTTATTAAGTCTCAGAGCCTTCATGGTTAGGGTTTATTACTATACATTTATTATTTATAACTATATACTAGGTATTTTTCTTTCCTGCCATTATTATGTAAGTTCTCTTTCCCTTTGTTATCATTGTTCAGTTTCAATTTAAGGATGGTATTAGCTGATCCTTTACTGTGGTTGGATTGGGGAAGCCCAATTTTCAAACGTGGCTGCCTTGTTAGGCTGTACTAATTTCATGTTTGCATGTTCAGATGGTCACAGAGGTGGCAAAAATGGGTGCGTCACAAGCCTAAATGCCAACTTGAGAGTCCATATAAAAATGGATTGCAAAGAGCTTCACAAAGTGCTCATCACTCGCATTTTACAGAGGGGGAAACTGAGGCACAGAAAGGCCAGCTTGTCCACAGTTACATAGCCAGTTAGCGAATAAAAACCCATCTCACCTGACTCCCTGCCCTGTGCAACATTGTACATCCTGCCAAACCATCCATGTTTGAAGACTGGATACCCGCTGCTGGACTGGTGTGGTACAAAGTTCTGAGAGATCTGATTTCAACTCTTGTCCATTTCAGCAATGTTCAGGTCTGGGAATTCTGGATCAAATCTTTATATATTGAGAGGCAGTGTCCAGGCTCAGATCCAATGTCTATAGCTACTGGTTTCAGTCCACTGCCATTGCTTGGTCCCACATCGTATGAAAAGTGCAATCCATTGTATGAAGTGCATTGAATCCAGTGATTTGCTTGAAGATGTTTTAAATATAGGAATAGAAAGACGCCAATAAAACAACTTATTTATGTGCAAAAAAGGGGGGCGGATAAAGGAATATGTGTGGCTGGAAGAGGAGTTTGAAGGAAAGGAGGTGGGGGGCAGGGAAGAATGTATCATTTTAGAACCTGTTCTGATTATTTTTTTGTTTCCCTCGCTCTGATACTGCCCTTTATGCCAACCATACTTTGTGCTGTTCTAGACCACTTTAGCTTTGACATTATTTATACTGTACAGGCCCACTGATGAAGCACCTTATCCTGGAAAGTCCCTTTGCACTTTCAAGGGGATTATAGATGGGCCCAGCCAAAAATAATAAATGACGGTTATTATACTGCTGTACTACAGTGCTTATAGGAACAAATTCACAAATGATGGAGCTGGTGCTTTGAGAGACAAAGTGGGTGAGGTAATATCTTTTATTGGACTAACTGCACAGTAGCTGGTGCTGTAAATTACACTCCCTTACCGATGTGTAATTTACATGCTGAGCTTGGATAGTGCAGTGATGGGTGCAGTATAAGGACTTAGTGATACCTGGCAAGGGTCACTGATGGAGACGGGGTATTGGATTAGGAGCCCAATCCTGTGAGGTGCTAAGGCCCAGATCTTCAGAGGTACTTAGGTGCCTAAGTCCTGTTGATTTCGTTGGGAGTTAGGTGCCTCAATACCGTGTGAGGATCAGGATCGAAGTGCTTTCCGGGAGGGTGCTGAGTGCCGTAACTTTCAGCAAGTGCAGGGGGCTGTGGGTGCTTAGCACACTCCCTAGGAGAACCCTCCAAGGGATCACGTCCCCTGTGGAACACCGGGGCCAGCTCTTCCCCCCTGGTGTAAATCAATGTACCAGCACTAAGTCACTTGAGCTACATAAAGTTACACCAGCTGAGGATCTGGTCCATTGCCTTTTCTGGTACGGCAGCTCTGGCGTTCACGTGCACCATCTTGCAAAGACGTAAAGGGTTTCTCTTTCATGCCCTAGTTTTACTCCTGACTTTCACCAGTAAGGTGGAGAATCAGGCCTGTGATTTTTATGCCAGGTCTTTTCCCCCACTGTAACACCAGTTAATACTCTGGTTCAAAGCCTGTGTCAATTTCAGCTCTCCCATTCTGAAAGACACACCAAAGCTTCTTAAGCAAACCAAGAGCCCAGAGGTTATTACTCTGCTCTCAAAATCCCCTTGACCTAAGTCACCAGCAACTCAGAGCTGAGGTAACCCAATAACATGGGCCTCTTAACCGCATTAGACGAGTGAAAGTAATCCCAGTCTAACTGACGTCATGGCTGCAGTGTCCACACAGGGAAAAAAATAAACTGGATTTAATTTAAACGGGGAAGAAAAGCCTCTGAGAATGCCTCTCCTATGCAACATGTTTTCTTGCGTCAGAAAAGCTAGCAAGGAGTAAATCTAATCAAATGGGGGAGAGGGGAAGGGAAACCTACAGCCTCCAGTGAGGGTGAGAAGAAAGATATTACAGGCTATATTCTACTGGGTATTCCATTCCTTTCCATAATTTTAGAGAAGATTATGAACTGAGCTGACCTACTGTGAGTCAGCGACCGGTTACTGATGTAAGCCCAGCCTGTAGGAGCCAGACGTGTCCCTTGTATTAACAGGGTCTTAAGCGACACAGGCTGGAGTGTGGCAGACAGCACCAGAGCTGCACGGCTCTGATAAGGCGTTTCAGCAGCCCTGTCGGAGGACGGAAGGGCTAAGCCCCTGCTTATTGTGCTGCTCTGCGCTGGAGTCTTCCCGCCGAGTCTTGGCAGGCGGGATGCGGCACCAGCTTAAGTCCTGTGTTTTCAAACACGTCTTTAAGCTGGCGGGGTGTATTTAGTCCTTTCTGTGATGGCTCTCCCCCCACCCTCCCTCCTCACTGGCTGAGCCCAGAGCATCAATGCCAGGGATGTTAGTTGTTCTGGTGGCAGGTGGGGACAGACACCTGGCTGCCAAGGACTGAAGGGGAGGCGGGGTTTGATATTGTGCTGGGATCACTGCCGAAGAACACACCCAAGGCCCCTCTTTACTCCCCGTTCCCATCCATCGAGGCCTTGGTAAAATCTGGATTCATTTCTTTAAGGAAACCCTAAGCCCTTTCCATTTGGAATAGGGGTTCATTCAATACGTATCTGTTTGATTATCCCTCAGTGAACATTACACAAGTGACCAGTCCTTGGGCTTCTCTCTCCCAGCTCATAGAGCCAGTGGATCTGTCTCGACTCGCAATCACCCTCCTGGTGTGTCCCATTTCCACCTACTCCAAGCCCTGATGACTCCTCAGCTTCTCTACTGTGGCTGCCTCCTCTCTGGCCTCCAAGACTTCCTTGGCTGGGGTTTCAAAGCCGCCACGGGTAACCGGAGACCAGTTCCCATTGAACCGTAATGGGAACACGGCATCCAGATCTCTGACAGGTTGGAAAATCTACTTCCCCTGGTTCCGTCCCTTTGGCCTCTGAAGCTACCAGCCCTTGAGTATGACTCTTCTTCAAACCCCAGTGTTCGCTTCCCTTTGTCACCCGCATCAAATCCTAGTTCCTTGTCCTCTGCTTCAAAGACAGGGCAGGTCCTCTCCTTCACACCTCCCTGCCTCCATCCTCTGACCCCTTAGCTCTATCCCAGCCATCTGCCTTCCTGCCCCTCCCAGTGTCCTCCACCCACTCATCTCCACGCTTCCTTCCATGCAACAATCTACAAGGGAGCTGCCTCATTCCGCCATGCTTCCCCCTTCACTCCTTTGAGACCCATTGATCATGGCTGTTGATGGTATCTCAGGGGAAGTATAAGCTCTCTGGGGCAGGGACTGCCTGTCCTGTGACTGTACAGCACTGAGCACAATCAGATCCTGACCCATGACTAGGACTTTGAGCAGCTACCATAATACAAATAATAATAAACTAAAGGCAAAAGGCCAGATCCTGAGCTGGTGTAAATGATCATAGATCTGCAGACTTCAATGGAGCTAGGTCAATTTATGACAGCTGGAGATCTGCCCCAAAGTGAATGAGGAATAACAGGGGAGAGATACAGGGAATGGAAATTACCTGTAAGCCCAGAAATAAGAGTATGGAATTATGGGCTGGTGTCGTACAGGAAGTGGAGAGGGTCACAGCAGTGCAAAGACCGGCATGGAGGAGGCTGGATGGGATAATGGAGCCTTTCACATCTAGGTCACAGCTCTGTTTTTGCCCGTGATTTGCTAGGTGAGCGGGACTATGGTTTCATTTGCAGATACCATGCATGGCAATGGTCAAGCCTGGAGGTTACCAATGTGCCCAAGGCCAAGCCAACCTCCAGTGGGATGGGACATGGTCTGGGAACAACCCTTTTTGGTGGGACTCAGTCTAGGTCCTGGCTGGGCAGGTGTCTGCACCATCAAAGAACCCCGATCAGCCATCTCGATAAAGACAGAATGGGCATTGGCGTCTGAATTGTCTTGAATTAGAGATGGGCCTGACCCCAAGCCCGCAGTCTGCATGTGGGCTAAATGGGATCAAAATCCAGCTCTTCTCCCCCCACAGCCCCATGCGGTGATGGCAGCTCAGGGACATATCACTTTGGCAGAGTAGCACAGGTGGGGGACTTGCCCTGCCAGTCCCCTCTGTGGGACCAGCTCTGAGGATCAACGCAGGAGAACTTTGATCTCCAGGGCTGTCCATTTGACATCTTTTGCCAGCGCTTAATTCACCCTAGAGAACAAATGAGTCTCAGGTAGGGAGTGAGGCTAGCTATACGATGTGGGCAAACCCAGGTGGAGCCTTGTGGGACGTGATGGCTGAGGGGGTGCAGGGCATGCGTCAAAACCGTGTGTCTCATGGACTTCCAAGTATTAAGCTGTATCGCCACTGATCTGGGAAGGAGGGGTTGCTGCTTCCGCTATCACAACGCAAGGGAAAAGGAGCCTGTCAACTCAGAGCTGTCATCTGGCTCCAGAATGGGCCTGGATCCCTTCCAATGGTGTAAGCAAGGAAAGCAGAGTGTAGTGGTGGGGGCGGCCAGAAGGGCTGGAGAAAGGCTCCCCAGAGTCGTGATTTTAACATTTTTCTTTTCTCTCCCACCCCTGCTCTCCTCCCCCCAGCACAGCTCTGTGATGTTGTTTAAGCGTGGTCCAAATGCTGCATCTCTTTTCATTTTATTTTCATGTGGCTTTTCGGGGCCACTAACCCTCTCTCCCTCTGGCCTCCCAAGGGCAGTGGGGTGTAAACAACGGTTAGTGCTTTCCACCTGCAGATCTCAGAGCTGGTTTAATGATCCCCATTTTACAGATGGAAAAACAGAGGCAGAGAGAGGGAAAAGATCTTGCTCAAAATCACTCAAGAGAGCCAGACCTAGAACCTTGGTCTCCTGACTCACTGACCTGTGCCTTTCCCCCGGATCATGTCTTCTCTCATGGTCTCTGACAAATCATGGGTTACCCTCTGTTTTTTTCATGTGCGCACACAATTTTGTTTGTCATACCATGCTGGCCTGGAGTAACCAGCTGTCTAGCTCTTGGGTCTCTTCTTGGCAAGGCAAATATCAGCCTTCGTGACCCAAAGTTGTTCTCAGAGTAAAGATTTTGCTGCCTCGTCTCATTTTCTGCCAGTGGTGATCCTGCATAGCAGAGAAGGTCCTGTAACCAGAAAGCATTGTTGACAATGGTGGTCTGAATGGAGGCTGTGTGTGCATGCCCAGTTCCGTGTAAGCTGCACTGATTGCAGATAGTCCAGAGCCTATATGTTAACATTTGCAAATACTACACGTGCTTGCAAGTCAGTGCTTGGCTCCGTCATGGAGGTGACCCAGGCTTGATTTGAAAGTGCTGTGGTAAAATCTTGAACCCACTGGGAATTTTGCCATTGACTTCACTGGGGCGAGGATTTCACCCTGGCCTCTATATGTCACTAAGGCATCAGCGTGTGTCTTGGGGGGTGGTCCTGTTGCCTAGTGCTTAGGCTTGTGGTCTGCAGTGTCATACGGGAGACCTGCAAGCACACAGGAAGTGATGCCAGGCCCATACGGGGCAGGAAGAAACTGACCACGCTCAGTTTGCTGTGTGTGATCCTGGGATGCATAGAAGGAAATTTTAAATAGGAGTGGAGATGTTATTTTACCTTTGCATATGACACTAGTGAGACTGCTGCTGGAATGTTGTATCCAGTTCTGATGGCCACAGGTCAAGAAGGATGTTGATAAAGGAGAGGGTGCAGAGACGAGCCATGAGAATGAATACAGGATTAGAAAATATGCTCTGTAGTAATTAAACTCGAGGTGCTCAAGCTATTTAGCTTAACAAAGAGAAGGTTAAGGGGTGATTTGATCACAGTCTATAAGAATCTCCATGGGACCCAGATATTTAATAAGGGGCTCTTCGGTCTAGCAGGGAAAGGTCTAACATGATCCAATGGCTGGAAGTTGAAGCTAGACAAATTCAATCTGGAAATAATGTGTACATTTTTTACAGAGAGAGTAATTAACCATTGGAACAATTTACCAAGGGTGATGGTAGATTCTCCATCACCTGCAATTTTTAAATCTAGATTAGTTCTTTATCTAAAAGGTCTGCTGTAGGAATTCGTTTGGAGAAGTTGTATGGCCTGTGTTATAGAGAAGGTCAGACTAGATCATTAGAGATCTGAAGGGCTAGAGAGTGGCTCTTCTGTTGCTATTCCTGTGGGCTCACCTGTGGATTCGGACTCTCTGGGTCAGTCAGTCTTACCGATCAATTCACTTGCCACTTTCAAAGATAAACACAAAAGGCCAGCATTTGTGCCAGAGCATTCTTTGCCCATGCAACTATCATGACTGCATGTGCAAATGGGATACGTGTGCATACATGTGGCTAGTTAAGCACCTAACCTGTCCATGTTCATGTGCAAACACCAGCTTTGCCTGCACAGCTGTAGTAATGTGTACTCACAAATTAGGAGTACACCAAGAAATAGTCCATAGGAGAGTGAATCACCAGTTCACATTCCATAAGGTGTTGTATCCTGCCTCTGGTACTTGCCCAGCCCTGTGAGGGAAATATTATATCCCCATTTTTACAGATGGGGAAACTGAGGCACGGAGCAGTGAAGTCACTTACCCAAGGTGTCTCAGTGAAGCACCAGCAGAACCAGCAATAGCACCCAAGATGTCCTGGCTACCACCACCTCTTCTATTCAATAGGCCCCATGCTCTTCCTGCCATACAATGCACCAAGTTCAGCTGTTCCACATGTGCAATCTCCCTGAAGTCTCCATCCATTCATCCCAGGGGACCTGAGTGGGCATGTCTGCGAGCATGAGCCAGGGCAGAATCTGGCTGAGTTAGTTTGTGTGTAGGCTGTTTTGATCATGGTTTCATGTGGACACTGATATAAGAGCAAAAGTGGATCAGTGAGTGCTGGTTTGTCACTGGGGAATGAGACTAGTCCCTGAGCTAGAAGGGAAATCCATTTGTTCCTATGTAGTGTTAATATAGCTGCAACATTATTGGGTCACACTGCTTTGTGGATTTGTAAGTTCTCTTCTTATTACCATTATTATAAATTCCCTGACCTGTAGCACTGTTCAGCCAGAGATCTCAAAGCCTTGTCCAAGGAGGTTAACCTCGTTATCCCCACTTTACAGCTGGGACACTGAGGCACAGAGCTGCAACACAACTTGGCTCAGGGCACCCGGCAGGCTGGTGGCAGAATTGGACTAGAACCTTAGTCTCCTGAATCCCTGTCTCCTGCTTTATCGGCTCGGCCATGCAGCCTCCTGCCACGGCAGCGAGCTGAGCTGATCAGTAATAATTCAGCTCCGGCATAACAACCAGGTTTCTCCAGGAATCAGAGGCACTCGTCAGGCAGCTCCCTGTCAATAAGTTTGTATGGCAGCGTGACAGTCAGACTGCCTCTTGCTATCGTCTGAGGGATTCACTGCCGCTGCTCTGATCGCAGATCTCTTCTCTGCGCCCACCTCCTCCTCATCCCCATGTTCAAATTATTCTCCTTTCTTCTTCACAGCCACACTTCCGAGTGTTCTTGCGCTTGTAGCCCTGGGACAAACCTCATGTTTTGCTCGCTGCTATCTAATTAGCGATGGATCGCCCACCACTGCTCCGAAGAACACACAGACTCTGGTATTAGCTGCTCCGCAGCAAATCAATGACTCCTGGCTCAGCTTTTGACACTTTAATGTACAGCTGCCTCCCTCTGATCTCCATGCACTTTTGTGCTTCCAGAGAATAGTATTGCAAAGATGACAACCTGAGACCAAGAGGGGAAGTGATCATGGTGTGATTTGACTTGACCTTGGGCTCTGTCTATTATAGCATGGAAGTTCTGTGAATTTCCCACCTCAAGGTATTTAGGGACATCCCCAATACAGAGATCTATTTGACTGGATTCGAGATAAGTAATGGTGGGCCCCAGCTGCAATGTTCAGATCGAGTTATTGAACACCTCCAGTATTCAGTGTTGTTCAGACCCCTGCTCTGATCTAGCCAACTAAAGAGGTTGGCTGTCAGTCAGATCTCTTGCGGGCCTTTGAACACCCCTGAAGAGCAGAGCAGCTCAGGGAGGTTTGACTGGGCCTGTCTTGAGGTTTCATGGCCATGAGGATGAAGTTTCAGGGTCAGCCAAGGCAGGCGTTGTGCACTGGGCCACTTCCTGAGGGCCGTACTCCGTTCTTGCTCAGGCCAAACTCCCACTGGCTTCAGTCTCTCTCTCTCTCTCTCTTCCTCTTTCTTCCAGACATTAACTGCGTATTCTCACTTCCCATCCCCAGTTAGGGGGTGTCATTTCAGGGCTTCCCTCACAATTTACAGTGATTCAGCCTTCTACACTACAATCAGGCCTTGTCTACACTACACGGTTTTGTCGACCAAAGTCAGCTTTTGTTGACAAAACAACGGAGGTGTATGCACTGAAATGCTCCTCCCACTGATGTAACTCCCCTGTTAGGCCAACATAATAAAACCACCTCAACAAGAGCTGTCGGGCTTATGTCAGTGTAGTTAGGGGGACACAGTGTAACCGTAGACGCTGCATTCCTACATTGGCTGTTGGCTGTCATTCTTGTCAATTTCATGGCTCCACTGGAGCCATGAAATTGACAACGCTGGCTCACTGGCTGCTGCCCGGGCTCCCCACTCCCTGCGTGGACCTCTGCTGCCCCTCAGGGTCCCAGCTTCCTGCTGCCCTCTGGGAGCACGGCAGCTGACTGGGCTCCCGGTACGGCTGCCTCCCCATTCCCGGCGAGGAACGTGGAGGCAAGAAGCCCCAGGTGGCTGTCCCCCCACTCAGAGTGGGGAGCTGCATGGAGCTGAGAGCCCTGGCTCTCAGACCCCCACGGTGCCCCTCTTCAGTCAGTGGAAGCACAGAGACAGAAGGATGGTAGTGTGGACATCAGCCACCGCTGTCATTAATGTGGTGGCTGTAAGTCGACCTATCTTTGTAGTGTAGACATAGCCTCAGCTTTCTGTACTTGCTGCAGGGGATCTGGATTGGTGGCTAATTCCCACAGCAGGGGGTAATCAGGTCAATCTCTGAGTTGCGGGACTGGTGCAGGAACCCACCGACAGCCACAAAGCAATTGCTTGCATTGCAAGGTGCCTGTGGCCAGCTCACCGTGGCTTCGGTAACACATTGATTTTCCTGCCCCATTTGCCAGAGTTCTACCAATGCAGGAATGGTGGGGAATCATCCCAGATTCTTGCCTTCCACCAAATCATCATCCAGGTGTTGCCATGCAAACCGCCAGCCCAGAGGGGCGTGAAGGTGAGTAGTAGAAATTGGATACACAAAACAATGGAGTCAGGAGGTTCTAACGGCCCATCTGCATGACTAGTAGCCACATGGATGGCAGCAAGCAATGGAGGCTCTGTACAACAGCCTTGAAACATCACAGAGGAAGTATACAAGCTCACATACAGAATCTATCTGCCCCACTAGATGTTAATGGAGGAAAAAAATCCCTATTTTGCTTGTCCATCTCAAGAAAAAAAAATCACCCCAGCGAGCATTGGGAGGCTGCTACAGACTGCAGAAACATTTTTTCTGATGGGAAAATTGGCTTTTCCACAAAATGAAAGTTCTCCATAGAAAGTAACTGTTTTCCCCTCAAATTTTCAGTGTTTTGTCACAAGCCCAAACTCTGCCCATCCCCATCTTTTTGGCTGGAGTTCGGCTGTTCTCAGTGGTGGCAGATGACAGAACAAGGAACAATGGTCTCAAGTTGCAGTGAGGGAGGTCTAGGCTGGATATTAGGAAACACTATTTCACTAGGAGGGTGGTGAAGCACTGGAATGGGTTATCTAGGGAGGTGGTGGAATCTCCATCCTTAGAGGTTTTTAAGGCCCGGTTTGACAAAGCCCTGGCTGGGATGATTTAGTTGGGGTTGGTCCTGCTTTGAGCAGGGGGTTGGACTAGATGACCTCCTGAGGTCTCTTCCAACCCTAATCTTCTCTGATTCTAGCATCTCGGACAGATCTGTGCTCAGGCTGCATTGAGGCTCCAAGTTGCTTTTAGCATACTGGATCTATCAGAGCTAGCGTGGGCATGTCTCCTCGAGCTGGGAATTATACCCCCCAGCTCAAAATGGAGATGTATTCCCCACCAGTGTATTCCCCTCAACAGCTCCCAGAGACGTGTGGACCAAAGAGGTCCTGGCGCGCTCAAACAGAAACAAATCATTTGCTATTTCCCATCCTCCCTCATATTTATCAGTTCGGTTTAGCAAGCAAGCGAGAGAAAAAATTCCCCTTCAGCTTCTACAGTTTCCAATTATTGCTGAAAAATATCAAACCCAGAAACAAAGACTTCTGCAGGGGGAGGAAAAAAAAAACTTGACATGCTCCTTCTTAGTATGAGCAACATCAGAGGATCTTTCATATCACACGATGACAATCTCCGGAGCAAAAAAACACAACAAACAACCACCACCATTTCGTTAGATGGGAACCAACTCCCCTCCCCGCCCCCCCCCCCCTTTCCCACTGCGCTTGTCTGTTTGTTAATAATTTAAACTTTGGCAATTTCTAAACCAAATTATGTGCTGCTTGGAACAGCCATCATCAGCTGCTCTCATGTCAAAGCGATGCCACATACGGTCGCCTCCTTAATTGTGACATCAGCATTTTGAGATACTAAACATGCTGCATTAGGGTGAACTGACAGCATTGGCGAATAATAATAATAATGATATCGAGTGTTTCTCACCAGGAGATCTGAAAGTGCTTTACAAAGAAGGGCAAGGATCATTAGCTCTGTGCTATAGATGGGGAAACTGAGGCACGGTGAAGGGAAACAACTCACCTAGGAGGCTATAATGGCAGAGCCAGCATACAACTCAGATCTGCCGAGTCCCTCAATGCTTTGTCCAATAGGCAGCGCTGCTGTGTCCCATTTTACACATAAATGTTGTGGTGGGCAGCTTGCCAGCTTGCAAATCAAGTGGTCTGGGTTTCATTCCAGCTCCACCACTGATGTGGGGCAAATCTCAGTGACTGTTTCCCCTCCCACTCTTTCTGTGTCTTGTCTCTTTAGAGTGTAAGCTCCTGGGGACAGGAAGTGTCTCTCACTGTGCGTTTGTACAGCGCCTGGCACAAAGGGGTCCTGATCTTGGTTGAGGCCTCTAAAGGTGTGTCTACACTGTGGACACCTATGGCTGGCCCCTACCTGCTGACTGGGGCTTGGGCTAAAGGGTTGTTTTAATTGTGGTGTAGATGTTCAGGCTGCAGCCCAAGCTCTACTTTGTAGAGTCCTAATACCCAGGATCCAGCCTAAGCCCGAACAGCTACACTGTAATTAAACGGCTCCAGAAGCCCAAGCCCTGCAAGCTTGAGTCAGCAGGCATGGGCCAGCGCGGGTTTTTAATTGTAGTGTAGACATACACTAAATGCTGCCATAACACAAATAATAATAATTTAAAAAAGCCCAGAGAGAAAAGCAATTCTAAAAGAGGCAGTATTGCCTAGTGGATACAACATGGGAACATAAGAGACGTGACTTCTGCTCCAGGCTCTGCTACTGAATGACCCTGGGTAAGTCACAGCCCTGTCCCGTGCCTCAGTTTCCCCCCTGTGTAAATTGAAATTAATGATACTGCCCTCTTTTTGTAAAGCACATTGAGAGCTACAAATGGGAAAAGCTATGTGAGACTCAGGGTTATTATTAAAAGAGGCACCCTGTAGCTCTGTAAGTGGTGAAGATTCAGAGGGAAGTGGATGGTTCTTATTCTTCCAAGCTAGTTCTCCCATCCTTAGAATCAGTAAGAACACATTCACTGTGGGTTAATTCCCTTCTAAGCTGGGTTTGGATAGTCAGACTTGTTTGTAACTGGTATTTGCAAAAGATGGTGGTTTCCTTTTTTGTTTTATGTGGGTATAATTAACAGCTTTGCCTAATTCAGCAACAATTCATTGTGTCAGTAAATTAAGTAGCATTAAAGAGGCCCCTAAATCACTGTCAGTAGCGAGGAGAGTGGATTCCAGGAGCCAAGTCAGAAAAGGTTTTCTTTCAAAGTGCAGTAGAAGGGCAGCAGGGAAACTACCGCGGGGCTGCTTTGTCTCCAGCCAACTTGGCTTCCCTAAGCAAGTCAGGGCCTGATTCAAAGCCCAGGGCAGTCAATGGAAAGATTCCCAGTGATTTCAATGGACTTTGGAGCAGACTTTTAGTGAACAAAACCAATGGGCTGCTCTCTGCCATTTCTCACAGGGAGCTGCAACATCCGAGAAACTTTCATATCACACGAGGACAACTTCAAGAGCAGAGCTAGCAAGAAATATAATTTTGTTGGAGGGGGAACAAACCCCCTCCCTTTTCCCCCATGTTTGTGTGTTCATAATTTAAACTTGGCAAATTCTAAACCAAATTACATGCTGTTCAAAACAGCCATCAGCAGTTGCTCTCACCACACAGCCTTTTTCTTCCCTGCCCCTTGTGGATCGTGGTGTGTAGGGTATCCTGTGTATAGATCTGAAGGTTAAGAAATCCTTACATTACTGCACTGCAGGCCAACGATACCACTCTACCTCCATGGAATAGTTTGATTTTTTTCAGTGGAAATTCAAAAACCGTAATATTTCAATTTGGAAATGTCACTGCTTTGCCTCATGGGAGTTGCAGTTCAAATGCTTCAAGCTCCCATTCTCCTCTATAGGCCAAGCTTCCTGCTCGGATTACATCTCCCATAAGGCACTCTGGTCTGCACTCTTGGAGAGAGGAGGCAATTCCACAGAGGAGTCGCACCCATGGTGTATTATGGATGATGTAGTCCATCCAGGGAGCCTGGTCTATAGAAGAGAATGGGGATATGATACACCCAAACTACAACCCCCTGGAGGCACCACAGCAGCATATATACATTCAAATATTTCTGTTTTCAGGCAAAATATCTTGATGAAAAATCAATTTTTTTTACAGAAAGCAGACATTTTTCATGAAAAAAAATAGTTGTCAAAAATCTCAATTTTCCATTCGAAAACACTTTAAACTGAATATTTTTGACCAGCCTTTTCATACTCAAAGTTTCATGTCTGACAGAACAGTTGCTTCCACTGCTGCAGCTGTCGTGACCAGATGTGAGACAAGAAATTCAGATAGGTCAGTCAAATAGTGACCAGCACGTCTGCCTCAAACAGAGCTTTTCCTGAGGTTCAAAATGGTTTGGTTTATGTGGGGGGCACAGCATGAGGAAATGTTGGGCCTGTGGTGTTTCCAGCCCAATGAGAAGCAGAAAGGGACAGGTCTGTATCCAAAATGCACAGGGGGGCTAGCTGTGTGTGCCCATATAATAAATGTGGGCAACTTGGCTAAGTATCAAGCACTGAGGTGCACCACAGTATTAGACAGGCAGCAGTGTTGTCCAGTGGATCAGGCATGGGGCAGGAGCTCAAGAACCGCTGAGTCTGACTGTGACTGGCTGCCCGCAGGTCACTTCCCTTCTCTGTGTCTTGGTTTTCCTTCCCACCCACTGTTTGTCTCATCTGTTTAGATTGCAAGCTCTTGGGACAGGGACTATTTCTCATTCTGCGTGAGTACAGCGCCTAGCACCAGGGGGCCCTGATTTCAGTTGGGACTTAGAGGTGCTGCTGTAATACAAATAATGGAAATAAAGGTAAGCCATATCCTGGAGGCTCTATCATGTAGGGGCCCATAAAGTTACAGCTGGGGCTCCATTTTGCTCCCATGCTGCTCAGCCCAGCAGCCACACCTTGCAGTCTGGAAGCATTTCCAGCACCTTGCAAGAACAGATTATTTTTTTCTCTGTTTCTTTTTTTCTCTAAACACAGGAGATTACAAATTAAAAAGACACCAAAGTTCCTGATGTTATGAATACCATAACACCCAAAGCTGGTAAACCACTTAAGGTACCTCATTGCAATGCCTAACTGATTTAGACACCTGTCGAATTTTCAAAAGGGCTTTAGGCACTTAAGCACCTAAATCTCATTGACTGTCAATAGGAGTTTGGCTCCTAAGTGCCTAAATCACTTTTGGAAATGTGACCACTGTTACAATGCTGAGCGCAGCAACACCTAAATACCTTTAAAAATCTGGGCCTGAGTGTTCACTGAACACCACAGTTGTAATGGAGAGCAGCAAATCGAACCCTATGGGCTAACATTGACATCAGGTCAATATTACATCAATCTACCTCCACTGGTTTCACGGTAAATGACAGCAGATTTTAACTGTGTGGCTCCCAGTGTTGATCTCATTCCTGAATTACATCAGTGGGATACCAACTTCAGTGGCATTACTCCTGTTTCACACCAGTGTAACTGCGTGCAGAATCTGACCTCCCCTCTCCTGATTTCGATCTCGCGTCACTTTCATGCCATTCGCCTGCCACTCCTGATTTAAACCGGCACACGTGAGATCAGAAATAGCCTGACAGGGAACATTCATTCACGCAGCTTTCGAGTTAAATATTTACAGACATTGAGACTCCTCCAGCCTCCTGCATTTTCATCTTCCCTGTAAGAGCGAATAAATAAATAAATATGGAATACCTTTTAATATGATTACCTGAACTGACACTTTGAATTTAAACAGAGTAAAATCAATGCTGTGTTGAGGCATCTTTCAGCTGTATTGACAGCCCCGGCTGGTGATTTCCCCCCCTCTTGAACTAGCAGAATAAAAACAAAAAGCTGCATTCATTTGTTTTTTTTAATTAAGACTCTGGTATTATCAGGTTTTTAAAAGGCAGAGCCAATGCACAGATGAATTGCCTTTTAATTAAGCTTTCCAAGAAACTTTTGAAGACTGCAGATTAAATATGGACTCTGATTTTTGCAATTTGTTTTAAACGGGTGCGTTTAATTGTTTTCCCTGTGCTAGATAAATAGGTAAAAAGTCATTATCTGGGGGAGATAGCTGCTGATTTTCCTCTTTCAGGGTGTATTGGCGATGTATATTTTTCGGGGGCTAATGATGCGTGGGAATTTGCTGAATATTTGGCATTGGAGTGTGACACCCCACCAGTCGCTATGGGGCACTGTGCTGCAGGAAGTGGTGTTATTAACTCAGTTGATGGCCTTCTCCCCTCTGTCAGTATTGAAACAATGCTCTAGCTTGGTGCTAGGAGGTGCTGTACCGCTGGAACAGACACCCTTCAGATGCAGCTTAGATTGTAAGCTCTCTGGGGCCAGTACTATCTTTATATTCTATACAGCACCTAGCATAATGGGGCCCTGGTCAATGATTGGGGCCCCTCGGTGCTTCGGTAATATACACAATAACGTTAATAACAAGGCTAAGATATTCAAATGTGGGCGCCCAAAGGTAGGTGCACCACTCCATCATTAGGCAACTGAATAAGCAATGGCCTGATTTTCAGAGCTGTCGAACATCTTCAACTTGCATAGACTTACTCTGAGCTGCGGGCGCTCGGCACCTTTGAGAACCAGCCTGTCTTAGATTTCAGTCTCACCCATAATTAGACACCTAAAATAAACATCCTACCCTGAGTAAAGGGCAGCATGGAGCTGTGCTGTCCCATAGCAGAACAGGGGCTCAGTTAAGACTCATAGTGGCAGTTTCAGTATTGCCAAAATCATGAGATTGGCTTAAAAATCACGAGATTTTTAAAAGAAAATAAGTAAAGTTCAGGTCTTTGTATTTCCATACTGGTGTTTGGGCCTTTATGGGTCACGTTTTCTCCACAAACAGGAGAGCTAGAAATAGAGTGGGGCATGAAACAGTTTTGCCATCCCATGAGAGTTTTTGAGATTTCAAAATTTATTCCCATACCGAATTGGAATGAAAAGTTGAAATCTCAAAAATGTTCACGAATCAATGATCTGAAAATAATGCTGGACTGGGTCAATTGGAACATTTTGATCATTATGAACATTGTCATTTTTTTGGTTTTAAAAATTGTAATGTTCATCATTAGCTAAAATTTCTAAATGGAAAGTGGTTTGGAACCATAAAATAGAGCTTATCGCTTTGAATATATCAAAATGGGACTTTATGACACTTTTGAAAATGTTTCCAAAAAATGTTGAAGCAGGAGATTCGTCAAAAATGACCCTTTCCCGTGAACAATTTCATGTTTAATTAAAATGTGTAGTTGGAAAATTCCAAAATTCCAAACTATCTCTAGCTAGAAACTTGCTTTTTTGACAAAAACGAAAGCTGAAATTCTCCCTTGACTCCAGGAGCTGGGGCTTTAGGAAAAACACCCAATTATGTGGATCACAATAGAATTGTGAGAACTGATAACATTGCAACTGGGGCCATGGCTCCATGGGGACAGTAAATCGCTCCAGCCCTCTTCCTGGTGCAATATTCCCTCCTCGGTACCAGTTTAGCCTTGTTAGTTGGTGTACTGGGCATTGTAGCCAAGCTACCCTTACTCCCCACCTCTTCCTGCCCACTCCCCTGCCCACCAGCATGGGAAGATGAGTAACAACTCAGTGGCAGTTCCTCTCCCTGCTGCTCTGAAGGCATAGCCATTTGAAACTGCAGGGCAGATTTAAGGAAGTAGAGTACAATTAACAAAGCTGATCAAGAAATGAAGGTAATGCCCCTGCTCCTAGGGAAAGTGTCATCAGATCTTTAGTGACCGGAAGTGGTTGGGACTTTGGCTACACATTTTGGCCAGTATTTTCAAATTTGGGTGAACGTCATGCCCCCCTGCTGCACATTCATTGAAGGCAGGTGTGGGGGTGTACCTCAACCTCATTCTGCATGCAAGGGGGCATGACGTTCACCCAAATTTAAAAATACTGGCCAAAATGTGTAGCCAAAGTCCCAACCACTTCCGGTCACTAAAGATCTGATGACACTTTCCCTAGGAGCAGGGGCATTTCCTTCATTTCTTGATCAGCTTTGTTAATTGTACTTTACTTCCTTAAATCTGCCATGCAGTTTCAAATGGCTACCCTATTCCTCACTTCCTGTCCTAAACTGTCATGCTATTAAGCAGGTGCCTCATTCCAGTGCTGAGTGAAGTATGTCCCATGCCTTGGGATCCTTCTGGCTAAAAGACACCGTGTCTGTGTGAACTGACAAGAGATTCAGAAGAAGAAGAAACTTACCCCGCACTTCACAATCAAAATGATTATTAAACACTAGCAGCAAAGAACAGCCAATGATCCATGAAGCAGAACATCATACACCCTGTCCACAAATGGAAGGATCAAGGAAGGATTTGGGCAAAAATCCCTGCATAGTGTTTGCATTTAATGTCTTTGTTTTATCTGTCTTATGCTTCCATTTATTTTGCATTGAGATTCAGAAAGGGACCGAACAGCCGCTCGGATGGAATTGCATCAGCTTTCCCTTGGGTATAAGGCAGTGTGTGGTAAACCTCCGAGATACTGAATGGGTAGCCTAGCCCTCTGCGTGCAGTGTATATTATCATTTGTCCTGGAGGCAGTTTCCTGATGTGTTTCAGTTACCAGGTTTTTTTCTCTTGGTATTTTCCAGTGGCTTTGATATTAATGCTTGGGCCTTTTATGTGCATTATTTTGTCCTCGTGGCAACATTTTTAATCACATTATTAGTAGATGTGAATGTATCCAATGGTTTCCAGAGAGGGGAAATGTAGCTCCTGGGATCAGCATGGATCCTGCCAACAGCTTGAATAGAGGAGGGGACAGCGCAAGGGAAGCCTTCCCCAGCTTGGTATGGAACAGTATGATGCATATGCTAGTGAAGAATGAGGAAGAGCAGAAAATGCATTGTCAGTGGATGTGGTCTAGACTAGCCACTACCGTGATGGGCACGGCCTAAATACTGTAGAGGAGATCCTGGCATTGCTGAAGTCAATAGCAAAACTGCCATTGAATTCAGTGGGGGCCAGAATTTCAGCCAGTAGGGCTACTCTTGCTCATAAGTTACAATTTCATGCGGTATGATGGATAGATAGAACCTTAAAGGAGGACGAGCCAGAGACTCCATGAAGTCCGCTAGACATTTTGCTAGTCTCAATCTATTGTGGATGGAAGGGGCTCAGATATCACGGTGATGGGCAATAGTACACGAGCCTAAGGTAGGTAGATGGATAGATAGATAAGGAGAGACTGATGGGTGAGCAATAGAGCTTTGAAGGTTTGGTTCGGATGATAGCTCAGAGATTCAGGTGTTTGCCCTGGGCTCTTTGGTATGGAAATCCAGCAGCAAATTTCATGAGAGATCCTACTGTTCCTGGGTCAGCCAGGCCAGATATACTGAGACAACAGCCTTTCTTGGGATCTTCTGAAGCTTCTCTTTCTAGGTCAGTGTGAAAACAGATGCCACCAAAAAAAAAAAAAATGTAAGCCAACATAAATGTAACCCTTATTAATCCAGTGTGGCTCTGCCTCCTCTAACGGTACGTCTACACAGCAATCAGGAGGTGTGACTGCAGCACACCTAGACATACCCAAACTAGCTTTGATCTAGCTACCTCACAGCTCGGGTGACACACAGGCAAACCCCTCCGTACAAGTCCACCTACGATCCTGGGTATGTACGCAGGCAGTTAGCCCATGCTGCTATGGCTTTACTACTATTTTTAGCGAGCTAGGTCAATAAAAGCTAGTTTGCTTACGTCTACACATGCTGCAATCATGCCTCCCAATGGCAGTGTAGACAGACCTATCATGGCTAGATCATGTATAGAGATTTATGAGTCTACTACTGTCACTTAGCCATGTCTACATTAAAAGTTACGTCTCAGCCCCTTAGTTTTGTTTAAGACACCTCCTTCCTTTGGGCTGTGGCCAGTTCTTTTATGTGGTGCGAGCTCATGGGGACAGTGCCTTCACGCTGCTCCCTTAGCCTATCACCCAGTCATGAACCCATTTATTGAAGGTACTCACATGGCCCTCATCACCAGAGCGTCAGAATGCCTCATGACATCCCTGTGAGGCAAGGCTATTGTGGGGAGCTGAGACACAAAGAGGCTAAGTGACTTGCCCAATGTCACCCAGGAAATCTGGGAATGGAACCCAAGTCACTGGACCATCCTTCTTCTAAAGGATCCATTTGGGCCTATTGGGTGCTTTCTGGATCAGCACCTGACTCAGGCTATGCAGTCCTCCCAGTATCCTCCAATGGGAGGAGAGTGGGATTTCCTGCCAACCAGGCTCCGGCAAGGCCCGCTTCTCCACTCTGTCAGTCTCCTAAACAATCAGGTCTCTGGAGGCAGAGATGGTGTCACAGCACTGCTGCTGGCATGAGGAGTGGGGCGCTCTACAATTGTAATGACAGAGGAGAGGGGCTGAGATGGGTCTTTCTTTCGTGGCCCACTCGGCAACGATTGGTCAGGGATGCAAGTAGGTTCATGCCCTCCTGTCACCTCACAGACTCCGTGACAGAGATTGTGTTAGGGCTACCCCATCTTACTGTTGCCATCCCAGCCGGCCAGACATTGTATGAGGGAGGCTGGTATGATTTGCAGCTTCAGTAACAAAAAGGGTGTAGGAAGGAGGCAGTTTAGCAGAATGCCCTTGTACTTCTATGCAGCATCCCAGTTGTGTCTGATTCCACCCTGAATCACACACACACCCTTAGCAACGGAGCAAAAGACAAGCATAAATCAGGCTGTAAACAAGCTTTAAATCAAGTCTGAGCGTCGTCGTAAAAGAGATGCTATAGCCTCAAATAGAAGTTATGAACATGATGCAAAATTACTGGGTGAGGTTCTGTGGTCTGTTCTGTGCAGGAAGTCAGACTAGATGATCATAACGGTCCCTTCTGGCCTCAACTCTATGAATCGCTGATGATCTCTCCAACACAATGTCATCAGTGAGGCGAGAACCTGCAACTAACACTGGTCAAAAAATGGGGCGAGAGAGTTGCGTGGAAAATATGGATTGTTCGGTGGACATTTGAAAACTGACAAATATTTTGGTATTTGGGCATTTGGTTTTTTGACAAAAAATCAAAAATTGTCTGCAGACAGAAGACACATCACCAAAAAAATTGTTTAGCTGAAGCCTATTTTCCATTCAAAACCAGCCTCCCTGCACCCCTTCTGTGTCTGACTTCACTGAAGAGTTAACCTGAGTGATCAACACTCGAGTAGCTCCTCTTGAGTTAGCCTCGCTCGAGTAAGAGCGGCCAGGCTGAGAAATACCACTCCAGCTGCACAGAGTGATTATGGAAACGGCTGATGAGTTGCTTTAATTGGAACTACAGCATATACCCCCTGCCGAGCCAGCCAAGTTAAAAGCAACACTGCACTTACGTAAAGGGTTTTTGTGTGTGGATGGGACTTGAGTGAGGGGCAACATTTGAGTTATAACTTGAGTTCACTCTTCAGTGAAGACAAGCTCTGTGTTGTTCTTCAAAGCGAGTCCCGGGGAGCTTGCATTGAACAATTATACTATTTTAACTGAAACCAGTAGAGCGAATTAACCAGAGCTTGCTGTCAGCCTGCATTTCTCTGATCTAGGTATACTTAATCCTGCCTCACTATGGGGGGGGGGGGGGGGCCTGGACTCAATGACCTCTTGCGATCCCTTCCATCCGTGCATTTCTATGCTTCTATCTACCTGCACTCCAGAACACCACCTTCCAAATCTGAGGTAAACCGTAGGACTCTTTAGCCATACCTACATCCTATTGCAGCTTCTTTACACACTTTCAGCACCAAAAGCACTGACATTTACCTCTTGAGCTAAAGCAGTAGCTCCCATGTGACTCAGGGCAGGTCTTCACTACCCGCCGGATCGGCTGGTAGTGATCGATCTATCGGGGGTCGATTTATCGTGTCTAGTGTAGATGCGATAAAATCGATCCCCGATCGCGCTCCCCATCGACTCCGGAACTCCAGCTCGCGAGAGGCGGAAGCGGAGTCAACGGGAGAGTGGCAGCGGTTGACTCGCCGCCGTCCTCACGGCCACGTAAGTCGACCTAAGATACGCCGACTTCAACTACGCTATTCGTAGTAGGTTCTTATCCTCAGGCGTGGCTAGCAACTAGAGGGACTGATAATCACAGCAACACTTTGCCAATATATTAAAACACATGAAAAAACAGGGTAAAATAAACAATGATAATAATAATACGATATTAGAAAAACCAAAACGCTCATGGGGTATCGATTCCCCTGCTCCTCTTTTGTCTGTTTAGATTATATATGATTCAGAGCAGGGGGCTGTTGTAATGGGCCTGGCACATCTTTGGACACTTGGGCCCCATTTTGAAATGAGCTCTGCTCTCATCTATGTGGTAAGTTTGAAAAGAGCCCTGTCTTTTGAAAAGGGACAGGTGTCTTTTGAAAGCCTGGTCCCAGTTGTGGATTTGCATTTGAAAATGTCTTTGAACTCTTTGGGCAAATCTGGCCCTATATAAATAGGAAATCCTAATGGGAAGCTTGCAGAATAGCCAACGGCCTCGACAAAACCCTGCATCACGGAGAAGGCACTTCCAATTGTGCCCAAAACCCTAACGAATACAGGACCACACCACCGTGGCATTAAATCATTTGGTCCTCATATGTGGGCATTTACCAGCCCCCTTCTCTGCTCCCGGCTCCAATGTGAACAGACACTGCCTTGCTTATCGAATGCAATTTACCTATTCCTGCCTCTCCTAGCTCAAGAGAACAGTACAGTCTGACTCCTGGGGCCAATTTCCCTCCATTACATTCAGCAGAGCTGAGAGCTGCTGCTGCTTGGACTAGATAAACACAGGCAGCTCTTTTCATATTGTATTTGTCGAATGAGCAAGAAATAAATTGAGTTCTAACCACGGTAAATGAACAGCTTGGCGGTACTTTGCTTTATCATAATATATAAACTATCTCTCTCGCTCGAGCCGATGTGCCAGCGCTTCCCCACAGTGGGGATTCCTGTGCTGAGGCTGTGCAAGAAGCATATTATGGGGTGTAGTTACGCTTTAAAATGGCATATTTCCCAATTCTCCAGAGCTTGTTAGCATATTTCTGCTGCCTCATCGTTACTGATTCTCTGATTGCACTGAACCTCCTGCTCTGAGGATTCATAATCTCGTTTTGGGGAGGAACAACTTAACATCATGAATTTGGGAAAAGAATAAGTCTGTGTTATTAAATCTACCTTCGGTACTCACGTGGCTTTCATTATCATATGATCTGAGCATCTCACAGTCTTTTAAGGCAGTGAAGTGCTAGTATCCTCATTCGACAAAGGAGGAGCACACCGACAGGAAGGCTGCAGACCCTGGTCAGTAGCAGAGTAAGGAACTGAACGCAGCTCTCCGGCTAGCACCTTAACCATTGCACCATCCTTCCCCTTAAAGGATACAGCCTCGCACATTGCCAGGTTAGCTCAGAATGATCACAGACTTTCCGACTAGCATCTGTAACCAAACCCCACAGCAGGTGAATTTCACGTGCTTTGAGGATTCTTGGAGGCTGCTTCATGCCATTTTCATGCAAACAGCAGGCAAGGACAGGAACCCATGTATAGTGACCCAGGAAATGACAGGGTGAAATAAAAAAGAAAGTCTAGGCTGAATGTTGGGGAAAATGTCCATTGATAAGGGTATAAACTAGCAGTAATGTAACTGATTACCTGTTAATCACAAAGCAAAACAGAGGGAAAGAGATTATGCTCCAGATTATGATGCAATAATTTTCCATGGGAAGCAGTGGAAGTCCCATTGTTTGGGTCATTGGAACCCAGACCAGGAAAAAGACTTGAGAAAATATACTATAGGGCTCAATCCTCCTTGTACAGCCCCGGACACCAGTCAGGGCTTTTCTTTCTCTGCCTGTAGAGGTGACTTTAGCCACATAGGCAATGACCTATAGTGCAATGCCAATTTCCTTCATTCCCTGCAGAGTTTTCCAGCTACTGGTGCTCCCAATATCGAATGCTCTCATCGATTTCCATGGGAGTATTGCCTGCAGGGTGCTGGATATTTTGGCCCAGACGCCCTGCACAATACAATGCTTTTCTGCTGTCTCCCCAGCAGCACTGAGTCCTTTGACAGACGTTCCTGCTAAGGGAATAAACTTGTTGGAAGAAAAGCCGTCAGTGGCACGGACAGGGACGTGCAATAGGAAATGGACCTGATGTAATTGAAAGCTGTGATCTGTGGAAACGTCCCATGGTCCCAACTGAAAGACAGCCCATAAAACTAAGCAGTGCGGTGATAGAGGGGTAAACATGACTGGTGGGTAGAATTGTGTGACAGGACTCCTGGGTTCTAGTCCCAGCTTTGCCATTGGCTTTGTTCAAGTAGGTTAGACCTGGTCTACACACAGCTATTTTGGTTAGGGGAATGATAATAGTTATACCAGTATAACTTCTGATGCGGATGCAGTTGTATCAGTATAAAGACACCTCATACAGTATAGCTTATTCCTCTAACCCAGTGGTTCCCAAACTTTAACAACCTGTGAACCCCTTTCACTAAAATGTCAAGTCTCACGAACCCCCTCCTAAAAATGAATATTTCCAGGGATTTTCTCCTTTATCTGAATATAAATTATAAAACAGTGATCTTGGAAATATAAAATTTGTTTTTGTGACGCTTATTACACATTATTGATTATTTATCATTACAGTATTTTTATTACATTATGAAAACGGCAACAGTCTCCCAAGATCTTACTTTCATAGCTTGTATCACTTTGAATAAGCCTGTTATAAGACAAGGCATCTATGTTTCATCAAGGAGTATCAGATGTGAAACAGCATGAAGATATTTAAGAAGCCAACTCAAAGAGTTCCTCCTACACAAGCATTAAGGTCTTGAGCAGTCCAGGGAAACAACGCACGTTACAACAAAGCTTAAACTTGTTCCTCATAATAATTTTAAAAACAACACTAGCTGCCTATTTAATTTTAAAAACAGCAAAAAATATCCACCTCCCTTTCCATTGCTTATAAGGAGTCTTGAAGTTGAAATCTCCTCATTGTGATAGATATGCTGGCTTTGATCTGCTTAGCTCTTGGAAGTCCAGGGGCTCTGGGCTGCTGGCCCCATGCCGGGGTCCCTAGGGACAGCTCTGTCTGCCATTAGGGAATTTTTTCCCGAGAAACTCCTGTAACATTTTGCGAACCCCAGTTTGGGAACCACTGCTCTAATCACACAAGTTACATACATACTGGGGTGGGGTGGGGGATACATCTTTGACTTCACCTGTATAGTTAAAGCTCTATACAACTTTTGTGTGTAGACAGGACCTCAGTGCCTGATTCTGCCCCACTGAAGTGAATGGAAGTTTCCTGTTGACTTTGAGCCCTTAATCACTTCATGTCTCAGCTGTTTCCCCAGCCATAAAACAATACTGAATAGGTTATCCAGTGCTTTGAGATCCTCAGTGGGAATTTGCAGTATAATCAAAGTACAGATCTCCCATGCTAGACTCCCCTTACCTCCCCCACCCCGCTCTTTTTTTATTTTTTTTTGCATTGAAGTTATCCACTGAACAGATGGACTCTGGAAATACTAGGTCTATAATTTCTCTCTTTTTTTATTATTAATGGACTATTAAGTACAGCCTTCTGCTCTGCACCCTTCTGCGCCTGCAGTTTGGTTTTGCTACGCAGAGATAGGAGGGTTACGGAATTTATTTGACTCGGGGTTGCATTTCTTTTTAGAACTGGTGAGTCACGGGTACTAACGCAACCCCACTTAAGTCAAACTGTCCAACCAAATCTGTGGAGCTCATTAATATGCCGGGCTTCATAAGCTCACCACCACAGCTGGAAACACGCGAGGAAGAATTCAGCACCGCTCCAGAGTTTTTCCCATCATGGCCCCCAGCTGCTGCTAATAAGATCAATGGGCTTCATTCCCCGCTTGCTGTCAAATTCTTGGGATTGGATTCTACAGCCAGATCAGGGAGGATCATAAATAAAATAGAGGACTGGGCACAAATTCTGAACCCTGCTCTGGCCCCTGTACACTGCTCTGAGAGTGCATAAGGGCTGCAGAAGAATTCCCCTGGGACCTGATCAGCATGGAACTGGTACAAGTGGCTTTATGTTGCCCCTACCTCATCCCTGGCATAGAGAATGTCAGGAAGAGGCATGCCCGTAGCACTGAAGAGCCTACAGGCAGATCTGGAGAAGTTGCCAAAAGTTAGAGCAGCGCGTGGGGTGCTCTAATTTACATCCGGGGCCATTTGGCTCCCTGCAGCAGCCCAGAATGTGGGTGGCATAAAAGTGGGGTAAAAGATGCCTTTGCCCTCCACCAGGCTGAGTTTTCTGGGCACAGGTCACGCAGCTCAGATATACTAGCCACTGGGTTGGGACCTTGTCAGTCTATTGTTACTTGCAAAGGATGCTCCGTTATTCGCTTTACCAAAGCCAGACCCAGGAGGACGTGTTTTATCTGACTTGTCGTGATACATGGGAGTGTGGATAAAAGGCTTTGGGGATTCCCCCATCTCTTTAAGGGGGGATGCTTGGGTTTACTAACCCCATCAATCCCCGGTTGCTTATGGACAGGAAGTGGTTAGGGTGTGAGCTTAAAAACTCAGCAGATGTGAGTTCAAATCCCCGCTCTGCTATTAACTGTAAGAACCTACATGGGTAACAAATATTTAATAATGGGCTCTTCAACCTAGCTAACCAAGGTCTAGGATGAGCTAGTGCCCAGAAAGTGAAACTAGCCATATTCAGACTGAAAAAAGGTGTCAATTTTTAATTAACCATTGGAACAATTTACCAAGGGTTGTGGTGGAGTCTACATCACTGGTTATTTTAAAATCAAGATTGGATGTTTTTCTAAACAATACCATCAGGGCGAATCCCAAAGGAGTGCAGCCTCCTTGCAATTTGAGAGCAATCTGGATCGAAACAGGAATTAATTCAGGGAAGTCTTATGGCCTGTGTAATGCAGGAGGTCAGACTAGATTTTCATAGGGGTCCCATCTGGCCTTGGAATCTATGCATGTCCTGTGTGACCTTGGGCCAGTCACTTAGCCTGTCTGAAACACTCTCCCCTCTATAAAACAGAGATGAGATGTCCCTGCGTCTCAGTGGGGGTTGTGAGGCTAAATACATTGAAGATTATGAGATGCTCTGATACCATGATTAATGGGAACCAGCTAAGGGCCATCAACAGAATGTAAAGACAAACCCCAGGGTTGGTATGGATGCATCCGACCCCAGGAACTTGGAGCCAATATTCTGGGCTGGCCCCATGTCTGATTGTCTTGTGTGCAAGCCCTTTTAGGAGCTCTACTCTCCAGCTGCCCAGGTGAGATGGAGAAGACTCCAGAGGCGGGGGATCGGGAACTTCGAAGAATGAGCCAAATATTAAGAAAATGGGTGAACGTTGAGATGTTTTATAACCTGATACACCCCATTGATATCACGGGCCTAAGTCAGCACAGATATTGCTCCTGTGTCTCTGATGTAAGTCACAGAGGGTCCTGTGGCACCTTTGAGACTAACAGAAGTACTGGGAGCATAAGCTTTCGTGGGTAAGAACCTCACTTCTTCAGATGCAAGTCTTGCATCTGAGCCCAGTACTTCTGTTAATCTCAAAGGTGCCACAGGACCCTCTGTTGCTTTTTACAGATTCAGACTAACACGGCTACCCCTCTGATACTTGATGTAAGTCAGTTTGTTGGAGAAGACTAGCTGGGGGAGTGAAGGACGGGAGAGTGAAAGCAGAGTAAGTCAGAAGTAATCAATTAATGCCTGATAGGAACAGAGCCCATAATGTTGGAGGGGAGTAAAAAGCAACAGCCACCATAGGCTACTCTGCGCTGATAACAATAATCATTACTGTTTCTATGCAGGGGCCATCAATTGGAGACACATGCAATAAGGCGGCTGCTCAGGATGGAGCGGGAGATTGTATCAGACTTTCGGAAAGGCTGCCTGGTGTCAGAATGACGCCTTGGGTTCCCTCGGGGTAAATCATTCCATTTGTCTCCATGCGTGCCCAGGAATTGTGCAGTGATTAGGGAGGGTCAGAGGCACAGTGGGAACGCGGGATGAAAAGGGGGAAGGTTCTGTAATAGTGACAGTGTATAGAGCGGGTGAGAGGCATGCAGCCTATCAGGGGCGGCTCCAGGCACCAGTGCAGCAAGCGCGTGCCTGGGGCGGCAAGCCGCGGGGGGCAGTGTGCTGGTCGCCATGAGGGCGGCAGTCAGGCAGCCTTCGGCGGCATGCCTGCAGGAAGTCCGCCGGTCCCGCGGCAATTCGGCGGCGGATACGCTGAAGGCGTGGGACTGGCAGATCACCCGCAGAAACGCCGCCGAATCCGCGTGACCAGCGGACCGCCGCAGGCATGCTGCTGAAGGCCGCCTGACTGCCGTGCTTGGGGCAGCAAAAAACATAGAGCCGCCCCTGCAGCCTATGCATGCACTGGGAGTGCAGGATATCGAGAGGTGAGAAGTGTCCCGTGTTGTGCTGAGGGGGGCAGAGCATGGAGAGTCCCTTGCTCTTGGACTCATCAGCCGTCACTTTCCCACCTGCTGTACTTGGGCAGACCTTGCTCCACAAGTGTTTGCCGCAGTAGCTCCGGCTCCCTGCTGCGAGCCCATCAGACAAGCGGAAACACACACGCACACAAACTCCTCGGCTGTTCCGAGCCCTCTCCCGAAGGAGGCCTGATTTAAAGGAAGGCATTGATTTTCCCATCATGCAGTCACTCACCCAGATGGCATATGCTGAGGTTACACCCCTCCTCCGTTGGGTGTCCGTACACTGTGACATTAGGGCAGGGAATTAGCTTCATGTTTTATGCTTGTATTTTCTCTCCGGTCTCAGACGCAGCGAGGAAAGGGCTGGGAACAAACTCCAAGACTCCAGTGGAAATTTACCAGCTAGGCTCTGGGCCGTCTAGCCCCCAGCTTGCTCATAAACGAAAAGCCAGGCTTATTTCACCTTCTTAAGTGGCTTCCAGGAACCTTGACAGTTTTCCAAGCTCAGCTCACCAAGGGTGAAAATGCTTCTTGGCCTCTTGAGCAACGTTCCTGAGGGCCGAAGGCTGTGTGTTATTTGGCTGGGTTGCCGGTGCATTTCCCATCAAGCCCCGGGTGCCGCTGGCTTGGCAGAGGGCTGGGCTCTGAGCCGCGCAGTCCGTTATCCGACTGTATGTCAAGGTTCTCCAGGGAACTGATCTGCAAAGGATTGGCTCCCAAGTGGCTGGCAACCTGTCCTAGAGCAACTAGAGATACTTGCAGCCGGGGTGACAGATCCTGCAATGTCTTTGGAGCCGTATTGTATGAAGTTTGTGTGTTGCTATGGGTCAGGGAGACAGTTCGCACCGCTCCTCCAGGAACCAAAACCAGTGTGTGTGTGTGGGGAATTAAGGTGAATCGCTCTGATTGTAAACACCTCCAGACAGGTACTGCCCCCGGGAAGTCTGATGTACACTGGTCAAACTGGGGTTCCTAGAGACCAACAGATAACGGGCTTCTGATATAAAAAGTCTGCATTTAAACTGACTTGGGGGGCCTTTTCTCTGATCCAGCTGTCCAAGGGGGGCTCCAACCCCTGCGGAAAGGCTGGAAAGGTTATGACCACCTAGCCCATTAACTGCTGGTTGAGAGGATCTGAGAACTTTCCCAGCATGTCTGGGGATGGGAATGCCAAGATTGGGTCAGTGCATGGCTGTGGGTGTGACTCTACTGCCACCTGGTCACCACACGGCGATATTGCAGCTTGGTTGGGCACTGCTGCCGGAAGAGTGCCGGGGAACACATCTGCCAAGTGCCCAGGCTGTACCTGCTGGGCAAAGAGCAGCTTCCAGCTGCGTGGAGCTTTGGTGCTGCCTCTTAGCTCACCTGACTAAGCCACCACCTGTGGACCAGGAGGGTCCCTATTGGAGTCTTGTTAGGGCAGCAGTAATCCGGAGGAGTCATTTGCACGGACCCTTTGCCAGTCTCTGTTGGTTGAGTGGCAGCGGAAGTAGGGATACCGGTCTGATCAGCTCCCCAGTGAGGAAGGAAGAATGGATTGCAGTTAACACAGGCCATAACTCCTTGCCAGGCCTCCTCATGGCCCAATGATGCTCTTGTAGGCCCAGGTCCAAGGCAGCGTCCTCAGCGCTGGCTGTAATACAGCGCAGACACTGCTCCGTGTCACGTTCCCATGGGGAAAAGGGTGCTGGAGCAGGTACACCTGATGTTAAACCTGCCTGGAGTCGGGTAGGACAGCACGCTGCAGCCCCATGGCACTCCTCCTTGTGGCCGAGTGACCCACTGTAGCCACAGCATCACCTGGCAGTGCCAAACTCTGAAGCCAGGCCCCTGCATGGCAGTGAGACAAACTGCAGTTCCACAGCCTCATCCCCTCTTGGCTCACGCCCTCTCGTGGAGGCATGACATGCCTGCATCCATCCTGGACCTGCTGCACCGGCAGCTCCATCTCTCAGCGGAGATGCTGCCTTGTTCTGACTGCTCCGGCTGAGCTATGCTGTGGTGCTCAGGTGGGGTTGAACTGGGTCTCCATGTCCAACCTCGTGATGTGTAACTTGGCTGGTGGGTATTGTCATGAGGAAAGACAGAGCATTGCAGGGCTGGAGTAGCTGGCGGCCGGGGGTGCCAGAAGAGGAGAGCCTAGGAGGGAGCACACTAGCAATGAATGGACTCTTCTACAGAGTCCTTTGTGCTTTAGGCGATTGCGGTGCTTCAGCTGAGTCTTAGCTGCTCTGGGTGGATCTTATCACTTCCAAGAAGCACTTTTCATAAAGAGCTTTGGCCCCATTTCTTTTCCCAGTGCAAAACCTCTCCAGTGTCTGGCTGTGTATAAAGATGTTGCTGCACTCCACCCCAGAAGCAGCTGCATTTCAGGGCTCCTCTTAAAAGCTTGTGGTCTGCCGTTCCCACCATGCAAGCTCCACATGTCATGGTTCCCCAAATCCTCATCCTCTCTTGGGCCAATTCTCTCCATCTCCTGGTTCTCATCTCCAGCGAGGGAAAGGGAGATCAGAGGGAGGTTCTGGCAGTGGTCACGTGCAGATCTGACAGGATCTCTGGCTGTAGCATGGGGAGTCAAATCGGGACTTTCTGACTGTAGGAAATGCTCTCCCCAGATTCCCTGCAGTTGTGCCCCCTGCTGGCCTCTGGGAAAACTCATCAAAACAGTCAATTCCCAGGGACATAAGCTGTTTTTTCCCCCAGAACTTTCACAGATACAGCATCTGGCTTTTCCACTGCATCTGGCAGGGAGAATCAAGAGGGGTGGAAAGAACCAAATGGTCAAAAGAGCTGACGCAATTCTGGGATGCATAAACCGGGGAATCTCGAGTAGGAGTAGAGAGGTTATTTTACCTCTGTATTTGGCACTGGTGGGACCGCTGCTGGAATCCTGTGCCCAGCTCTGGTGCCTGCAATTCAAGAAGAATGTAGATAAATTGGAGAGGGTTCAGAGAAGAGCCATGGGTGATTAAAGGATTAGAGAACATGCTTTACAATGATCAACTGCAGAAACTCGATCTATTTAGCTTAACCAAGAGAAGGTTAAGGGGTGATTGATTACAGTCTATAAGTACCTGCATGGGGAACAAATATTTAACTAAGGGCTCTTCTGTCTAGCAGAGAAAGGTCTAACATGTTCCAGTTGCTGGAAGTTGAAGCTAGACAAATTTAGACAGGAAATAAGGCATAAATTTTTAATGGTGAGAGGAATTAACCACTGGAACAACTTACCAAGAGCCGTGGTGATTTCTCCATCACTGGCAATGGTTAAATCAAGACTGGATTTTTTTTTTAACAGATCTGCTCTAGGAATTATTGTGAGGCAGTTCTCTGGCCTGTGTCATACAGGAGCTCAGACTAACTGATCTCAATGGTTCCTTCGGGCCTTGGAATCTATAATCTATGAAAGCAAAGCTCTCGGAATTATTCCCAAGCTGCTGCTGTCATTGCCCCTATGGGAAGTCAATAAGAGTAACATCACATTCCGGCCCTGCTACAGGAGCTGAACACATGATGGGCATGGTGCTTCCCAGCTCAGCTGAGATGGGTACAAAGTGGGAGGGGCTGTAGGGGCCATTAGGCTGGCTGATAAAGTGTCTCTCCACCTCTCTAAATTCTTACGTGGCCTGAAGTATCTGAGCATCTCATAGTCAGGACCCATCAGTGGCCTACACCCTTTCTACCTGAGTTATACGATGCAATTAAATTCAGCGGGAGTGGATCTGGGGCCAGCTTCCATATCAATGAAGCAGGGTTGGCCCGGGCCCCCCAACAATTTGGGATGAAAAACAGCTTTTCAAACTAAGTGAAAATATTTGCAAAAAATGTTTGTTTCCTCTGATTTTTTTTTTTAAATTCAACAAAACAAATTGAGAGGGAAATGTTCATTTCTGGTTGACTTCCTATCCCATCCGTTTCCTCGGTTCCCTCCCCCTTTTTTTTTCCCACTGGGGAAAAAAATTAAAAATGAACCCCAAACGAAAACAATTCGGTGTGAAGCAAAATGAAAACAATTGGTTTGATTTGTTTCACTGAAAGCTCCCCATTAAAAATTGTCATTTTTAGAACGTTCCAGGGAAACGCTTCCATTTTTCAAGCAGCCCAGCTTAATGAACCTGCTGCAGTATTAAAAAAAAGTCAGCGTTCAGTATTATTGGATGTGAATTTTATATTGCACAGCTATTCCTCTAGATGGCAACAGAGCCCTTCTAAAGAACACTCCTGCTGACAAGTACATCGAGTGCTATAGTCCTGTAGGGTCAGGAGTATAATGCTATTGCTGAGCAGTCCTTTTCATTACATTCCTTGTTTTCTGATGCTCCTAACTTTTGGCAAGAATAACCTTCTGCACTGCAATTTTTCATGCCCAGAATTGATTGACTGATTTTTTTCCCTGAGTGTTAGCTGAAGAATGGGATCTCTGTCTAGCACCAGCACTGATCAGAAAAGAAATCAAATAGGGAGAGATGATCAGAACCCTGATAGCTTCACTCACCAGGACATAATCCATCAGTGTGGGCCCAGTTCAGCAAACCTCTTAAGTGCCTGCTTAACTTTCAGCAGGGGCTTACGCGTTTGCAGACCTGTGGAATGATTCTCATCTACCATAGTCATCAGCTGTCAGTGCCCAAGGGAAATGGCTCCCTGTGGTGCCCTTGATATGTTTAAATGAACCTTGCTGGCATGACTGGTGGGTGCTTTGCAGGCTGCACTGTTGCCTGCTCTTCCATCTAGCAGACAGAGGTCTAATGCGATGCAGTGCCTGGCAGTTAAAGCTAGACAAGTTCAGACGGGAAATGAAGCATGCGTTTTTAACGGTGCGAGTAATTAACCCCTGGAACAATGTACCGAGGGTGGTGGTGGAGTCTCCATCACTGACCGTTTCTCAGTCAAGATTGGATTTTTTTTCTATAAGATTTTCTCTAGGAAGTATTGGAAATTAGTTCTCTGGCTTGTGTCGTACAAGAGGTCAGACTAGATGACTACAGTAGCCTCTTGGAATCAATGACACCACAGTTCTGGATGCACTTGGGCTAATGTTTCTTCCTTGCGGTGAAATTTATCTTGTGCACTGAGCAGCCCTTCAGGTATCCAAGTGGTGCCCAGCCCTTGTGCTGAATCTCTGCGCAGGGATGGATTTCACCCCGAAGGAACATCATTTCTCTTTGGTGTATCCTGTCTCTTCTCTCGTGCTTAGATGGTCACCTCTTTGGGGCAGGGACTCTTTTTGTTCTGTACCTAGCACCATGGGGTCAATGATCAGGGCTCCTAGCTGCTACCGTCACACAGATAATAACGACGCACAATATTCAGGTAGTTACACACATCATGGGGGTGTTGAAAGAGCTGCTGAAGTTTATACGGTGCTTTGAGAGGCGCTATGTGTAGGAGAAGAGCACTGAATCGCAGGCGCCTCGAGACAGCTGTCTGAATGCGATATATTTCTCTGCACGTTGTTTATGCTGCAGTCTCCATCCCTGGGGATTTGTTTTCTTTTACATAAATGTTCCTGTTTAACGCACTTTCATGTGGGATCACTTTAGATCCTGGGATGCCTGTCGCTTAGAAGGCACCACGTGTTTTGTACAAACCAAGGTAAACATAAAACCCTCCCCGGGAGAGGGACGTATATTTTGAAGCCTAACGTTTCCCTTGATCTGGGTTTCACCGTGGTACAGCGTATTCAAAATCTCAGTCCCTGGAGAACCACAGGTTCACCCGTTGTGTACTGTGACTCCATCTCATCTGAATACCTCCCAACTTTTAACATGTGCACTCTCAACCCTGCCTTGTAAGCTAGGGCAGTGGTGTCATTCTCATTTTACAGAAGGGGAACTAAGGCACAAGGCCAGGCAAGAGATTTGTGATAGAGCAGAGCCTTGAACCTAGGTCTCCAGGAGTGAAAGCACTGGCTCACCCTTGCCCTTATGCTCTCTAACCCTAAAGAAAGGGAAGGTCATTGTGAAACCTGGTCTCAACCCACCTCGAGCTGCAGCCACTCCCCAACTGGGAATCTGCGCCTTAAGCTGCAGCCCACACCCTGTGGTGCTTTGTGTCCCTCTGTTGGTGGCTGGGTCACATACAGAGGTTGAGCCAGCTACAGCCCATGATAAGAGACGTCCTGATTTAAGGTCCGGAGGTCCTAGGTTCAATCCCTACTGCTGATGACCCAGCTGCTGTGCAGTGTAATTCAAACACTGAAGAGAAGTGGATTTCAACCTCTGATTTGCAGGTCACTGTTCACTACAGCAAATCACTCTCCCGTGATACAATCACAAGAGGTATCGCTAAATATATGTCAATTTCATGATGATTTAACGTTTCAAAAAATGAGATGCACTTAGACTCCAGGCCATTTACTATTCCATCTTCTGCTATATGGTGAACACAATTAAAGCACAGCTAGGGTCAGATTTGTTAAAGGCATTTAGGTGCCTAAAGATGCAGGTAGGTATCCAGTGGGATTTTCAAAGGCACCTAAGGCCCAGATCCTCAAATGTATGTAGGTGCCTAACTCCCATAGGTGCCTGAATACCGTTGACAGTATGGGCCCTGGCCCTGAGGTCCTGTAAGTAAGACGCTTCCCTTCCTCCTTGACGAGAGGAATGTATGGGATCAAGGCGTTGGTTCAGCAAAACAATGCAAATGTGTGCTTGACTGAAGCAGGTCTAATTGAAGTTAATGGGAGTTAAGCATATGCTTATGGTTAATCATGTGCTTAAGCGCTTTGCTGTGTTAGAACCTAAATCCTGCTTCCTGTGACATCTGTGCAGCCCCAGCAAACGCAAACTAAGCAAGTTGAACTAAGTCGTATTTCTAAGCGGGCGACGCTCAAGGCTTTAAAACTGAAACTGGCCTGCCCTGTAACAGTTCCATCTCTTTGTTCATGCCATTGAGCTGAGAGGAAATCAAAGGGAAAGGGGGTTTATGATGGAGGATTTATTTGCACACCTGCCTTCTACTTGCTCCGATTTCTCCTCTCGCTTTTTTGCGTCTGGGCTGGTATTCTTCTGGGCCTCGCTGGCCCCTTTTATTTTCCTTCCCGATTCATTAATCTGGGGCAGATTAGAATGGGGATGAGTAGATGGAAAATAGGGACATTCCAACAGATGCCCCCATGCTTGGTGGCAGGTGGGAGTCATTTTCTTCTGAGACAGCATTTCCAGGGCCTGTTTAAGTGGTCCACAATCTCCTATGTGAGACATTGAGAAGGGGGGGTTGTCAACTGTCCTGATACAAGGAAGGAAGGGTCTTTAGCTGCTTTGAATGAGACCCCAGGTTCCCTGGTGGCTGGGGGAGAGGAGATTACAGTTGATCTGAATCTGCCTGTTAATTCACTTGATTAAGAAAAGAGACAAATGAATGGAGAATGAAGAGTGTCCTGTCGCATGGAAAAATCAGCTGTGATACGTGGTGCTGGACTTCACAGGTTAACCAGCAACAGTAATACTCCTTTGCATTTATTCGCCACTTTTAGGCCCTGGTCCTGCAAACACTTATACATGTGCTTAACTATACGCACAAGTTTTCCCATTGGGCTGGATACTCAACAGGTGTAAACTGGTGTAGCTCCATTGAAATCAGCGGAACTATTTCTGATTTCCACTAGCTGAGGATCTGTCCTGAAGGCTTCAGTGGGACTGCTCATCTATGTAAATCGGTGCATGTGATTACAGCACCGCAGGAACAGCTGAGTACCTTGAGGTGCCAAATTATAATTGAGATCAAGCAGGTCCGGAGCCAGCTCTGAAGCAGAGAGCTGTACCTAGGGTTGCTGCCTGGCTGGTTGTTGTATTGCCTTGCCAGTTAAAAGATTTAATGTGCAGGAGGATTTTAAATTGGGACACTTATGAGCCCTCTGCAGTTCATGCTCCTGGAGTCTGGACTGTGGTGCCATGCCAAATGATAAAATAACATGCAAATAAAAGATTGTGTATATATATATGTGTGTGTGTGGATCTCTAAAACATTTCAGTAATGATTAGCTATCAGGGACATTGGACCCTTTTTGCTGATGGGAGTGGGGTTGGTATCTGTGGCTAGTTTTTGCTGTCCTGGGATGGCTAGCGGCTGGTTTTTATGCATCTTGGAGGTGTCTCAGACCCAGATCCTCTGTGGTTCGGGTCCCTCCAGGGAGGGTCATATAACACACACTGACCTGTGGGTTATACCTCAACCGGAGCTGTCCCTGGGCATGCACTGCAAGATTGGAAAGCCTAAGAACAAACAGTGCAAGGAATTTTCAAACAGAAAAAAAGTGAAACCCTCTAAGGTGAGATCAACGCATTCAGCAGCCGTAAAAGGGCTGAGAAATAGCTTGAGGTGAACAAAGGATTCGCTGAATGGGATAGTGATGCTGGCAAACATGTAGGCAGCACTAGTGACACCAGTGAAACAGATTAAGCCTGCCATTGGTTGGAGGCACTGAAATGTACCGTGCTGAACAAACCCCTGGGCAAAGGCCCTGACTCAGAGGGATGGCCATTTATCAAAAGGCCAATGAAGTAGCCTCTACTCGGCTGAGCCAATCAAATGGAAACTGGGCTTCTCGTAGGTTACTACCACTCCTGGGTGGGTTCCATTTTAAGGCACAAAATGTGGCACATTGCTAGCCCATAATATGCCCAGTCCCTTTGGCTAGTTAAAAAGAATGATACAACAGCCCCAGAAATAGAGGGTCTGAAAGCAGCATTGGTGCATGAGCGGTCACTACCCGAGTTTCAATAAAATGGGCCCGACCCGGATCTGGTGTAAAACAATGTATCTCCGTTGAAGGGAGCTGTGCTGATGTACACAAGCTGAAGATCTGGCCAGTCCCATTCTCACAGGCCAGAGATCACATGAATTATAGGGAGCGGCATTTATTTAAAGATACCAGCTGTCATAAGGATACTGGAGTGGAATGGAAGAGAAGAAGCAATTGCATCAGAAGGTTAGAAAAATACAAATCCGCCTTCTTACTAAGTTGTTCCAATGGTTAATCACTCTCGCTATTAGAAAAAATGTGCCTTATTTCAAGTCTGAATATTTCAAGCTTCTGCTTCGGGCCATCGGATTGTGTTAGACCTTTCTACAGACTGTTTACCAAGTCACCCCTCAACTCTCTCTCTGTTAAACTAGATAGATTTCAGCTCCTTGAGTCTATCACCAGAAGGCATGTTCGGAAATCCTTTAATCATTCTCATGGTTTTTCTCTGGATCCTCTCCAATTTATCAACATCCTTCTTGAATTGTGGACACCAGAACTAGACGCAGTATTTCAGCAGCAGCCGCACCAATGCCACATGCTAAGGTAACATAACTTCTCTACCCCTACTCAAGGTTCCCCTGTTTATGCATCCAAGGATTGCATTAGCCCTTTTGGCTACAGTGCTGCACTGAGAACACATGTTCAGCTGATTATCCACCATGACCCTCACATTTTGTTCAGAGTCACTGCTTCCCACACCGTGTACGTATGGCCTACATTCTTTGTTCCTTCATGAATACATTTGCATTTAGCCATATTAAAACACATATTATTTGCTTGCACCCAGCTTCCCAAGTGATCCAGATTGCTCTGTATCAGTGATCAGTCCTCTTCATTATTTACCACTCCCCCCAAATCCTTGTGTCATCTGCAAACTTGATCAGTGATGATTTTATGTTTTCTTCCAGGTCACTGATAAAAATGTTAAATATCATCAGGCCAAGAATTGATCCCTGTGGTACCCACCACTAGAAGCATACCCACTTGATGATGATTCCCCATTTACAATTACATACTGAGACCTATCAGTTAGCCAGTTTTTAATCTATTTAATATGTGTCATCTTAATTTTATAGAGACAAGGTGGGTGAGACAATATCTTTTATTGGACGAACTTCTGTTGGTGAGAGAGAAAAGCCCTCGAGCTTACCCAGAGCTCTTCTTCAGGTCTGCATTGTCTTCTTCAGACCAGACCTAAAGAAGAGCTCTGTTTAAGCTCAAAAGCTTGTCTCTCTCACAAACAGAAGTTGGTCCAATAAAAGCTATTACCTCATCCACCTTATCTCCCTAATATCCTAGGACCGACAAGGTTACAAAAACAATGCATATATTAATTTTATATCATTCTAGCTTTTTAAAATCAAAATATCTTGCTGTACCAAGTCAAACACCTTACATCAACTCTATTGCCAAATTTGTAATCTCATAAAAAATATCAGGTTAGTTTGACAGAATCTATTTTCCATTAAACCATGTTGACTGGAATTAATTATATTACCATCCTTTAATTCTTTATTAATTGAGTCCCGTATCAACTGCTCCATTATCTTTCCTGGGATCAAGGTCAGATTGACAGACCAATAATTACACAGATCATCCTATTTATCCTTTTTAAATATTGGCACAACACTAGCTTTCTTCCAGGCTTCTGAAACTTCCCCAGTTTCCAAGACTTATTGAAAATCTGCATTAATTGTCCAGGGAGCTTCTCAGTCAGATCTCCTAAAAGTTTTGGTTGCAAGTTATCTGGACCTACTGATTTAGAAATGTCTAACTTTAGTAGCTGCTGTTTAATATCATCCTTAGTTACTGTTGGAGATGAGAGTATTTCCTCATCATATGTTATGACTATATCACCTGTTTTTAGTGGCTTTCGCCAGATGATTCAGAGGGAATGAACAGAACAGGCAAATTATTGAGTGATCCATCCCCAGTTGTCCATGCCCAGCTTCTGACACTCAGCGGCTTAGGGACACCCAGAGTATGGGGTTGCATCCCTGACCATCTTAGCTAATAGCCACTGATGATCCTATCCTCCATGAATTTCTTTAATTCTTTTTTGAAGGACTTCCAGCTTTGGTTCAGCAAATGGGGCACCTAGCCCCCTGAGTCAGCAAAACACTTAAGAACAGATGCTTTACTGAATCCAGACCTTAAGTCAGGAGGTACCAAGGAAGAACCACCTGGTAGCAGCCCATATCTCAGAAGCAGATGATCTGGCTGTTCTGAGTATAAGACCCCATAGTCTAGAACCGAGGCTTGCAAAACTACCAGGCAGTAGATCGCTCCACACTGCTACCCAGCAGTACCTATAGCCACCTTATGCTACACTGCCCATGACCCACCATGGACACAGACCACAGGAAGTCCTGCCTCAAGGGGTCTGACAGGCAGCAGCCTCATGGCTCCTGATTGGCTCTCTGCTCTATATAAACCCAAGGGGTGGTCCACAAAGTCTCTGGCAACAGTGTCAGGCTCTCTTGTAGCTACTATGACTAATTTGTTCCTGAACTCCTGGTGTTGACCGTTAGCTTGATTTGGACCTTGCCTCCTGACTTGGACTCTGACCCTTGATATTCACCCTGGCTTGACCTTCTCTACTACTCCCAGCATCAGGTTTGACCCTACTCTGATCCTTGGCCCAGGCTGCCCTTGTTAGGGTCCTAACACTGAGTGGGGGTAAATAGAACTCATCCTGTGGGGTGCCCCAGAAGTGGTGGCAGGGAAGGGCTGCATAGCATCTATAGGTATTATTATAGAAAGTACCTCATCAGGACCACTGTACAATTCCCATTCTAACTTCCTATTTTCAGATTCTCTAACTGTGTCCAATTCCTTTTAAGGTTGGATTTCTCTGGGCATGGTCTGTGTCCTTGAGTGCCTTTTTCCTTTCAAGTTTGAGCAAAATTGAATCAATTGCTTCTGGGGTGTGATACCAATGGATTTTTCTCAGCTGGCATATTAGGGCAGGTTTCTGGCTGCTTTGTGCTACTGGGATGGCATGGAGGGCCTGGGAACTGAATACATCTCTTGATCTTAGTGCCAGCCAAGCAAGCACAGTTGTGTTGCCAGCTAGAGCCTGTCTCAGGCTCCTTTCTGAAATAACCTTCTGTAACCTTCTTCCTCTCTTCATCTGAAAATATTAACAACTGAATGTTTGACTGCTTTTTCTCTCCATGAATGTAGTTTCCCTGTTATGATTTTTTCTTAGGCTTTTTTTTGTTTTAAACTACTCTTCACCTCAGGACTGGGAGCGAGGGAATTCACTTGGCTTTATTAAAATGAAAATGTTTCCTTCCTCCTACAACTTCCGACTCAAATCCCCTCCATCTTCCTGAAATGCTGTAACTAAGTTCCGCATTCCCTCGGCCTCTTCAACAGTTTCCCAATAACTCCCCCCTAGTTTCCTCCTTTCGTTAAAAGGTATTAAAATGTCACTGCCGCTGAAAACGCAATATCTTTACTCTCATCGTTCGTCTAGGAGACAGGATATGGGGAGGGTGTTAGGTGTCAACAATGTCAGGTTTCACTTCCTGCCCATAATCAATCCAACATGGGCTTGGTAGGCCCAGCTAGGCCTCAGCCCCTCTAGCTAGTCCCTGAAGCTGACCTGAGCTGGGCCCCTTTCACTCCAGTTGCCTGGGGAAGAGCAGAACAATAGCAGGCTGTATTCCCAGGCCTGCTAACCCATCTCCAGGGTTATAAATATGAAGGAAATTTGTCACGATTTGTTCAAATGGCTCGGGAGTAGTTTGCTGGATGATTTCATAGTCTGACTATTAGCTGCAAAGAAATATAATGCCAGGCCCCAGGATCTGCTGTCAGGGAGGCAGGAATGAGGGAAGGGCTCAGATAAAAGTTTGGAGCAGGGAGGAAGAAAATGGAAATGTGGCCTTCTGGGGACTTGGCCTGGCAATCTAGGAGCGTAACTAGGTAACGCATTTGCAGTGCTCATGCTGTGGTTATACATTGGAGCGTTCTGGCAGGCTACGATTATTCCAGGCCATTTATAGTTAGAGTAAATGGCTATCCTTTCTTTCTTTGCTGCTATGAAATGTTAGCAGGGCATAATGGTTAGAGCATGAGGAGAGGAGATAGGTGACTTGGGTTCTATTCTATTCTATTCCAGTGGTAGAATTACCACTGATTGTGTGTGTGAAATCTCGGACGTATCGCTCTAATCCCTTTGTGCCTCAGTTTCCCTGTCTGTAGATAGGTGGCTGTTATCCAGTCTCACAGGAGCATTGTGGGGCTGTGGAAGAAAAGTGCTGTTATAAACCTTATTTATAATTGGTCCCCAAATGAGCTCAATAAACCCATCCAGGATTACAGCTCTGGATAAACACAGCCTTATGGGCCCCTGTCTGAGACCCCACTTCCTAGAGTTGCATGAGTATGTCAGAATTTCCGCTTTCATTTTAAATGAAATTTATAGCACATGTGGTGGCAAACAAACGTTTGCAAATGTGACCCAAGTCTAACTGCTGCAGGGTCTTCTGCCGGGGTCTGCAGAGAGCCTGACCCAGTAACTTAACACCCCATGACCCACTGCCGCCACCCCCCCCGCAGAGCATCGCCACCCTCCCTGCAGAGCGCCGCTGCCGAATCCCACCCCCCAGCGCCCCCCGCGCACCCAACCGATGAAACAAAAATAACCCACCCCCCCCCCAAAAAAAACCCAGAGTGCCCCCCCACCACCCCAAGATTGGCTGCCCCTTATCAGGTGCCGCCCCAAGCACGTGCTTGGTCGGCTGGTGCCTGGAGCTGGCCCTGTTAGTGACACTTGTAGCCATGTAATACATGTTAAGAGAAGGATGATCGGCTTATGTTCTGAAGCACGAGATTTGATCTCTGCAGGTGTCATTAGCTCCTTTCTATACAGCACTGCACAATTGGCTTATGTGTCTGGCAGATCCGTATTCCCCCTCGCTCTGATGAAGCAGGCGTTGGCCATTGCTAGAAGTAAGGTACCAAACACTGATGGCCTGATCCAGAATCCCCAAACTAATGTAAATGGGGACAACTTAAACTTTCCGCAAACCTTTGCATTTTATAGTGCTGGATCCCAAAGTCCTCCCCCAACTCTGTACCACTGAAATGCAGCCACTTCTGGGATTGGAAGGTACTAGGCAATTAATACATAAGGTTTAATAAGGACAGTGCATACCAGTGAGGGCATGGAGAGGGAACACCGTGAGCAAGGAGACTTACATAAAATAGCGTGCATGATCTTTAGAACCAACATTTCCAGTTAGTAGTGAGATCATACGGATAGCTCAGTGGTTTGCGCATTGGCCTGCTAAACCTAGAGTTGTGAGTTCAATCCTTGAGGGGGCCGTTTAGGGAACTGGGGCAAAAAAATAGTTGGGGATTGGTCCTGTTTTGAGCAGGGGGTTGCACTAGATGACCTCCTGAGGTCCCTTCCAATCCTGATATTCTACCTGAGTTGTGACATGGGCTCATATATGAGCAAAATTCCCATTGACATCAATGGGGCCAGGATTTCATGCCTAGATTTGCAGGCATGGATTGCATGTAATGTTCCCTGTAACTGCATGTGCAAATGGGCATTTACATGCCTGAATTTCACTGAGTTGGGAAATGTGCATCCTCTGTCTTGCCCTTAATAGACCATGGAACTCAGACAGGGCCTTGGGTTGGTCATTTCAAATGGGCCTAAGAAAGGTCGACTCCCTGCTTTGGTTGTGGCGGCCTTGGATTCAGTTCAGATTGTGGGTAAAGACTCAGCGCTTCCTGAGTTGTATCAAATGCCCCTTTGTGGACACTGCAATCACAGGTGTGACTGCAGCCCAAGTAGCTTCTTTGCAGGCTAATCCTGAGAGTAATTACAGCCAGATGTGAAGTGCCTGCTGCCACAGCTTCACTGCTTAGGGACCCAAGCTAGCTAGCGTAAGTCTAGCTCTGCTTTGTCTATACAAGATGCAATCGCATCCCTGGATGTAGACTGACCCTATGTGATAGTTAGAGGGACTAGCTCATCTCAGTAGCACACTCAAACAGTAAGGGGCACAGTCCCAGAAGGGATATGCCTGCAGTAAGATGAAATATTCACTGCTGTTTTCTCAGCCATAAATTTCTGCCTCATCAGTGCAGGAGTTCCAGGCTGCAGGGAATGGGGGCTGGGTGGGTGTGGTGGAAGGGGGGCTCCCAGCATGATGCATGTCAAAGCAGGGAAGGTCTAGGCGGGTCACAAGTCAGGTCTTTCCTAACTGTTACAATGTGTTTGTAGAAAGGTCTAACTGCCCTTGCTGGGGTGTAACAAGAGCATCAAGTTTCATTGGGGGGAGGTGGGGAGAGAGGCCTTCAGCAAAGCAAGACTGAGCGGTTTGGACTCCGAATAAGAAAAGGCTGATGTAATGTGAGTGGCATGTTGATGTATTAATGTCCCTGTGGCATTTGAGAAAACAAAAGTTTGCATCCATGAGGTCAACTATTCATGTGCATCTATGAACAGACGGTTGCTGGTGCTCCTTTAAGAGCAATCCCCATCGTCCTCCTTGGGAACCAGAATTTACCTGCCTGCGAAGGAGCGGGGAAGGAAACATACTGCTGGGCGCGTTGCATCAAAGCATTAACATTCAGTAGGGAGGTCCATGACAAGGAGCTTCATTGATCAGGTCTGCACTGCCGGGGTATCCACACAGCAAGGACTAATTCCCACAGTCCTTTCCCAGCATGCACCAGGCTCAACGTAAAACCCTGGGCTGGGTTCTTTGGGAGTCATCTTTCCTTTAGCTGTTCAAAAGTCATAGGCAGGAATCTGGGGGTGGGGAGGATTCCCAGGTTGTCAAACACATGGCAACATTTGAAGATGAAATTCTTCTAGTTTTACTGCCTTATCTCATAGGAACAATACTCAGTATAGGGAGCCACATGATGCAATTATGTTTTGCAGCTCCATGGCTTGATCCAGCTCCCACTGAAGTGACTAGAAGGACCTCCATTGATCTCAATGACAACTGTATGAGACCCTTCCAGAGCTGGGAGGTCAAGTTCTATTTAGGTTGCATGTGGAAACGAACTTGGGTGGTAAATTTCACCCTAGTTCCTATTCTTAGGGCTTGTTTCCACACAGGCTTTGCATTGACTAAGTACATTGGTAGAAAGAGCCCTTTACATTGGTACAACCCATAGAGTGGATGCAGTTTGAACAATATAAATGTGGTTACATTGGGATTACTTGTTTCTGAGGTTTTTACGGATTTCATTAAAATTGTGTGTGTGTGGGGGGGAAACCCTTGCACATCTGTGCACCGACTAGTATGACCAACAGTCTCTGCCAAAGAGAAGGTTGGGAACAGGATTGCAGGGGTGTTGTAGGTCAGGACTAGGTCAGCCTTTGAGTTATTTGCCATTGAAGTTGCTGAGTTCAGCTTGTTATGATTGGTGGGTTCCTGCTTGTTTTTTTTTTTTTTGAGAGTGTCCATGTCTGAAAATGTTGGCCTCAACCTCTCCCACTGCAAAAGCGGAGCTGACCATTCCTACCCACCATACATAGGTATCTGGAAGACTGATTAGCTCTGGTTTGTACAAGGCTCTGAATGCTGGTTACTTTAATAATGTGCATGGTAGTGCACAGGGATCACCCAAGATCAGGGCCCCATTGAGTGAGGCACTGTATGGACACAGAGTAATGGGGCCCAAGGAGCTAGTGGTGACTTTTACAAGGCTGGAGTTTCAACTTGCCTAAGCCTTGCAAAGCGCTGATAATCTTATGGGGTACTTTGCCTATGTGGACCTCAAAGCACTTTGCCAAGGTGATCAGTATCATTGCCTTCACTTTACCGAGAAGGGAACCAAGGCGCAGAGTCACCCAATATCACCAGCCAATCTAGTAGCAGAGCTGAGAATAGAACCAAGTCTCTGGAGTCCCAGTGCAGTGGTCTAACCACTAGACCACCCTGCCTCCTTTGTTCCTCTGCATTCATCTGAATCTTCAGTGCAGAAACTGGGCTGTAGCTTGTGTGAGGTCAGGGTCTTGTGTGATCTTTCTAGTGGCACTTGGTTTTCTACTAGGATGGAAATATGGCTAGATCTGAACTAAATTCTGGAGACTTGGCTGTTGCCTCAAAATTCCTTACAGCCTCTCCCAGCATTTTGCATTAGACACAGCAAGAGAGATCAGCTGATTGCCACATAAAATCCTTGGCACCCCCACGTGAAGTTTAAGGCTTGCGTAGCTGCACGATATTGGAGTGCTGGCCAGTTCTGCTGCTCCGCAAGAAATAAGGTGAGACAGGCTGTGTGTTTTCTGCATGGTTATAGCATATGCCTTGGGTTTTACAAACAGGGTAAAAACAGAGCCTCTTAATTAATAGTGCATGTCAATGTCGTACCTGGGAACAAAGCCCAGGTCTGTCTATTCTTGATCCTATGCCTAATCTCAGGTTACAGTCCCCGACCAAGGAAAGATGCTTGTAATAAGGAGTAACATTCACACTCTGACTGTCCCATGGTATCATTTTAATGACTGCTATTGGTGCTTATTCAGCTGAGATATAAAACAAATTGAACTTCCAGCAGTGTAGTCCCGGCCCCTCCCAGCTCCATCCTGAGTACTGACTCAGTTACCACACACACACACACACCCTGCTGAGTCATCGCTGGCATTTCCTTCAGCACCTTGTAGATTTCCCATTCCCTTGGAGATCCCCACCCAACTCTGCTTAGCTGGTAGATGGCAGACAAGGGCTGGCTGTAGAATTTGCAGATTAAAAAAAAAAGATGGATGCTAAAAAAGGGGGACAGGGGCTCAGCTCTGTCAACAAAAAATCAGTACGAAAATACATCTGTAGGGGGTTTAGTGTCTGGAGTGTTTTTTAGGGGGAGTCCCCTTGTTTTTGGGAAGCCCATGCAGGCTTTGGAACCCATTTCAGCTAATATCTCATCCAAAGGGCTATGCTGGGATTAACAAACCACATGGCACTAAAGGTCCCTGAGCATCTCCTGTGATCAAGCTCCTACGTTTTCTAGGCCAATGCGTAACCTCACTGAGGCCACTTATGCCTGTGCTGATGGATCTTGGACTATGGCCCATGGTAGTTTCAAGGGAAACATTCTGTGTCCAGGCCACAGCAATTACCTTCCAGCTCCCAATGGTGCAAATAACATAGAGCTGTTTAGAGGAAATTTTGGGGTTGGCCCCATTTAAAGAAACAACCCTCCTCATGGTGGAGGAAATGCTTCATTATTTGGGACAAATAAAATCATCCCATGCCATGGAAATCCATGTCTGAATTGAGTCCAACCAGTCTGCCAAAGATCACCTGGGAATGATGCAATTAGACAGCTGTAAAGGCAGCCGATTGTGCCTGAGTCTCAGTACCTTACTCCACTCTCATTGAGGCAAACTTTAGATCCCCATTACATCCACATGGATCCGCCTGGTGTCTGAATAGTGCCCTACTTCTCTGTAAAGAGAGAGATGTACTCAGTGCAAGATGGGGAGCCAGGAATGCCGGACTTGTACTCTCAGCTGAGGCACCAATTCAACCAGGTACTAAGTATGTGAGGACCGGGAGTCCTCACATGCTTAAACACCAACCTACCTTTAAGTAGCTTACTGAGTCATGCTTCAGATGCTGTCTCCTTTCCTAGCCTTGTGGAAGTCCTATTATCTGTCTGTTTCCCCACCTGTTGAATGAGGATAGCAATCATTACTGACCTCATGCACAAGTCCTCTTAAATGCCTATGTCACCACAGTACCAACATCCTATGAGCTGCCTCAGCTCATTCAGAATAGGCTGCCAAGGGGGAAAAAACGTCACTTGTTGATAGCTAATAAGTGGCAGTAACAATTCTTTGTGCTCTCATCTGAGGATCAATACATATTCAGATGCTCTTCTATAGTAAGCAATTAAAATGAAGGAAGAATAAATGGACTTCCCCCCACGTCTGCCTAGACTTCCAGGGCTTATTTCTATAGCTCAGGTAGTGAGCACAGGGCAGCAGCTACTGTGATGGCCAAGCAGGCTTCAGCAAAGTGGAAATCCATCATCTCAAGGCCCTGCAGGTCTGTCCAATAAAACACTAAGTTTTATATATCTTCTGCCCTCTGCAATTCCAATCTGTTGTTCTTTGCCCATTTGTTTGCCATCAGTCATTCCAAGCTTGCCTGTGAGTGGAACCTACTTGGAGAACAGGGCTACAGGAGAGCAAATCTCTTCTATGCACTAGCCTTTTGTTTAATGGATGTACAGCCCTTTAAACAATGTAATTTCCTGGCAACAGATCAGCGTCTGGGCCTGCAGCACCTCTGTGCCGACCCTTTTCCTCCTTTTGCCCTTTGTTAGAAGGATGACCCAAGAGATTCTAGCCCTGAGGTCTTTGTTTGCTTGTTTTATTTCAGTCTTTGAGTGAATTCAGGGCACATGGAAGATGGCAGATGGACAGCTGGGAATGTTAAAGGGCTGCAGGTAAGAGCTGCACGGAGGCATCTGGTTCCACTTTTATTCTGCCTACAAAACCAGTGAATCATGCTTCATATTCCTGAATGCCATCTGCTGGCACGCTCTCTGACTAGCTTCCATATGTACAGGCTGGAGCATTCTTCTAACAGTGAGCACTCAAAAACAAACCAATTGCTCCCCCAATTGCACGAGGCCTAGTCTTGTTGTGTCTGTTCAGTATTTCCTGAGTCCTTGTTACTCAGGGATAGTGAATTTTGATTCTGCGCAGAGGCCCAGCCCTTGGTGTGAGTCCTATGTGAACCTCTGTTGTATAGAGTGAAGTCCCCTTTCTCCTGATGACAGGCCCTTCCAGGACAGGGGTCAGGCAGAGTGATGGGGTGCATGAGGGAAGCTGGATAAGCCCAGAATTCCAGGGATTTGAACCCAGCACCTTTCACCAGCACCAGAATCCTTTTAGAGAGATGTGCATAGACTGAGTTAATCTGAGCAACGGCAACCTGAAATCAATTGTGCATCCACAGGGGGATAGAGATGCAAGAACAGCCTCTGCATTTGGGGGGCAGGGGATGGGATCTCCCTCTTCTCTGCCAACAGGCCTGATTTTTTTTTCTTCAGTCTTCTCCTTCGCTAGGATCCTGCTGCCATTTACAAGCCCCCCACCAAGTGACCTGCTGTTCTGCAGCCAGCTGATCAAAACCACAGCTGTGTTGGCTTTGACCTCTGCCAGAAGACGGGGACCACTACCCCATCCATTTCACATGGATGTGCCCTCCCGTTTTTATCTTGGCCTCGTGACATCTGACCCTTCCTGCACTGAGGCTTCAGTTGGTAACAAGCCAGACTATCGCATAACTCATCATTGGTCAGAGAAGGAGGAATGTGCACACCCAGGGTCTTTTGTCCTTTTGTTTTATTGCAGCACACCTAGCTAGCATTTACTTTGCTCATTCAGCTATACCTCTTGGGTAAATTGGCCTGATTGCTCCCCAAGAAGGGCAGTGGGACCCCAAAGCCTGCGCTCATTTACCTATCATTCCCAGTGTTAGTTGGGAATCGAGGGCCAGGCTACCAGCCAAGCTTGAACCCAGATCCTGCTGTACCAAAGCACAGACCTCTACCAACCAAGGTCATGTCCTGTGTCATCTCTCTCAGAGGTAGGAAGGTAAGAGCCCAACTTGTCTCCCAGTTCCCTGGGCTAGTTGGTGTAATAATCAAAAGGGGTATCAACCCAAGAAGCTTCAACACTAAAGTGCAGACTACTTGAGCTGAAGGAGTAACCCCATCAGCTAGCAGCAGTAGCAGCCAGTTATCCTCTGAATTTGCCCTGGAGGTGGGATGTGTAACATGCCTCACATGCAAGTTACATTTTTTCTTAACTCCCCAAATAAATTGTGCCTTGTCCTCCTGGAATACAAACAGGAAGCAGAATCCTGGGACAAAGAGGAGCATTAACCATCTACAGGAGATGTGTCAGAGAACAGATCTGGAGGCAGGGAGGGCTGAAGCTAGGACACGGGATGCACAAAGAGTGTGTTGCTTCACACCCTCCCCCTCAAGATCGACTTAGATGGCTCTTTGCATATCCAAGCATGGAAAATATTTATCCCTGCAGGCTCAGTTCAACTTTGTATAACCCGCTCCTTAACACAGTGAGTGTCTTTGTCCCCCTCAAGAGGCTCTTCCACAGAGGTTCTTGACTTGGCTACTGAATGCAGCAAATGATGTTACAGCCACATCCCCAAATGTTCTTAGGTACTGGAGTCCCATTGATTTCAGAGGGCGTTAGACACCTAAATATCTCTTGAGCATCTGAGCTTTAGCTCACGCAACAATGACTCATGCTTTTAGGTCAAAACATCCCATGGTCAAGCCCCGCCTAGGGGACCATCCCACTTCTCTAAACCCTCCAGTCTCAGCTTCCCTCCTAAGCTCTGTTCTTCACTAGGACCCACTTGTGTGCTTAGTTAAGAACATGTTGCATGTTTTGCTGGATTGGGGCCATAGAGAGGGAGGTAGGGTCTTGTTGCAGAAGATGCTGTTCTCAAAGATGGCCTCAGTGATAACAAGAGAGAGTGGGGGCAGTGGAGAGAAGCCAAAGGGTCTTTCAATAGAACGTTGCCCCCATCTTATTTATGGGGCTCAGTCTATTCTTGGTGCAACTCCCGTGGGCTCAGCAACATTGTGTCAGTCTTAGCTCTGAATTCCTTCACTCTGCTGCGCCAAATGTAACTGTCATGCGCAGGACCATCAATCTTCCAAATTAAAGAACAAGGGAGAGGAATTTCCACAGCTGCCAAAAAGCTGAATGCAGGGAAGTTGAGCACCAGCCTTTGTGTTCCCTTGGCAGGAGTGGGTGAAAATGACAGGCGGGAATTTTTTCCTGGCAAAAATATATAGATATTTTTAAATTAAAAGTGAAATCTTCCCAGAGTTACAAATCAAGCTCTGCTTGGCAATTTGGATTCCTTTAGGGGTTGTCTACACACAAAGGTACATTAGGTTTAGTTAAATTACTCTAGTTAAATTAGTGTCATCAAATTGGATTAGTTCAACTGGCACAACTTCCTGTGTGATCCCTGTTTAAGGTTAATTTTTTTCTAAACTGAAATACGCCTTGTATGAGTCGAAATAAGAGTGACTGTGCACAGCCTTTTGCACCAACTTAATGAAATTGGTTTCAAATCGCACCTTGTTAAACTGGTGCAACCCTGTGTATAGACAAGTGCTTAACTTGTCAGGGCTTGTACATTTCAGTACTACCTCAGACCCATGAATAGTTTGCATGCCCCTTTTTGCCCCAGGATATCTACAGGCAGGAGCTGGCCGGGCCACCTGGATATTGGCTGGGCCACCTGGATATTGGCCCAACCACTTTTTGGCCAGGCCAATCCTGAGTGACACTATGACACCATGTGCCAGGTTGCAAGGCCCCACCCTCAAATTTGGAGGGGATTGGTGTAGGGGCTTAGAGGGGTCAGGCTGCTAGTGAGGGCCTGCCTGAGAGGGAAAGAGGAAGATCAGCTGGGGCGGCAAATCTATACCCCCCACCCTGCACATACGTTAAATGGCACTCTACAGACTGGGGTGTCAGTTTGGGTAACAACCTCCCCGAATCATCATAGAAGTCCTACTATTCAGCCCCGTAGCATTAATGCACAGACCTCCGCCACTTGAGTTAACGGAGCACTTCTGTTGGATAGTGGCCATTATAGCCTGTTACCCTGTATATGGACTAGTCACTAAAGGGGGATGCGCGCACACTTTAAAAGCGTCTTACGTTTGCAGGGCTGGCAGCTAAAAGAAAAGTATCTGTAACTTAAGCACATTGGAGTTGGACTCATTAGGATTCCAAGCACACAGCCCAAAGGGCAATCTTGCAGAGTTGCCTTTCACGGTAGAATTGCACTTTAAAGTGACATGAAGACAGGTGGAAATAAAATAGGCTTGACATAAATGTTGCATGAATGAATGGAGTTGTCTTACAGCGGGCCCTGAGAAACTCAGCGGATACAGTTTGCTAGAGCTCCTGCAAAGGCATTCTTCCAGTTTTGTTTGCGTGAAGTCCTCGATTCCTGAGTTTTGCAAAAACAAAATCGCCGGTTACATGAGACTTGCAATTACATTCATACCTAGTTGTAAGGCTCCTTTGCACTGCCAGAGTGGTGTAAAAGGAGCCTAGTGTGTAGGACAATCAAGTTTTTTGCCTGGTTTTGGATCAGCCTTCCCCCTGCCTCAACCCAAGTTACATATTGGCTTCTACTAAACTGAAACATTAGCGTTCTAGGTGGCAGTATGGTCCAGTGAACTGGTTTCTACTATAGTTGCTGAGACCTGGATCTATTCCTAGCTTTGCTACTTATGTTCTCTTGCACCTATCACTTTATCGCTGTACTTTTGTTTTACCTCCCATGGCCGATTTACATTGTAAGCTCTTTGACGTAAGGACTGGGTTTTTTGTTCATTAAGTTTATGCAGCACCTAGCACATTGGGACCCTGACCTCAGTTGTGCTCCTGTAGGTGCTACTGCCATATAAACAATAACAGGAAGACCAAAAGAGCTATGACCTGGACTGAACTTAAAGGGAAGCTTTTCTGGCAACTCCAATTTAGATCTAGATTCTGATCTGTTACACCAGTGGAGCGGCGGAATAATTCCATTCAAGTCAGTAGAGTCACACCAGTGTGTGACCAAAATCGGGACTTGTGCCTTTAATTAAAGGGTTGTGTGTAGCCACAGACTCCAGCATGCTATGGCCTCTTTGCTAGCCTCCAAATGGCACTAAGTCAGCTGGCCACTTTTGTTGTATATTACTATACCTATAGCTGTAATTCTTGGGACTTGGCAATAAAAATACAGACCGTAAATCAGTGGTTCCATCACCCAGCTCCAGGCTGTCTGTGCAGTCTCCCACTTCTGCTTTACTTCCACATGCTGGTTTGCTTAGCTTTACTCAGTCAAGTCCTTTGGTCTCCCAAAGGAGCCATATGGGCTGTTTGAGAATGTCTCTGGCGCGAGGACTGTACTCCTTACTCCATCCAGGACTTCAGTTCCAAACCTGTCCTCTCAAATGGCAAAGGAAAACAATTCTTATCGGGGGTGGAAAGGGGTTAGAGTGCTCCTGACTTTATGTAATTGTTTACGTAGAGCTGGTGGGGGAAAAAAAAGTCAACATTTGCAATTTTGACACTTTTCATCCAAACTTTGAATTTACATGAGAAATGGGTCAATTTAAAAAAAAAAAAAATTCCCAAAAGGTCCCACTTGTTTGACAGATTCTAATGAATTGGAACAGAGTGGCACAGGAATTGCCAGACTATATCTGAACAATGGCCCGGCTAGTTACTGACTGTCAGTAACAATTGCATCAAAAGAAGAAATCTGCAGTAGGCAATTATGAAATAAACAAAACAAAGTGCTCAAACTAAGACGTCTCAAGCTATTTTTTGTGCTGTTTTTTCTTCTAGTTGAATATATTAAAAATGTAGGGGTAGAAAGATGGACTCACATTCAGTTCTTCCTGTGAAATCCTGCATCTCGTGTGGAAAAACTCCAGAACCAAATATTTCTATTTAACGGAGCATCTTGTTTGCCAGAACTTGGGATAACATTAACTAGCGTTCTGGAATGGGTTGTGTTGGAGTTGGGTGCCTAAATTTCTTAGGGGCCTTAACAAAACACTTCAAGTTCTTTACAACTGCAAAGGGAATTGGTGATACCCATTAAATCAGTCCCTGAGTCCAATAACTCTATCCACCCATGGGTGCAATGCAGAAGGTCTGAGAGCCTGGCTAGGCACTTATCTCGGATGCTGGTTCTAGTCCCTGATTTGGTTAGTATGTTCTGATTGTTTTTTCCCCCGTGAACAACTTTGAACAGTTGGTTCCATATAGGAACAAAAACAAACATTGATACTTCAAGGTTTTTTGTTTTTGTTTTTTGCTGTGAAACGGAATAGCTGTTTTCCAGCCAGCCCTAGGTCAGAGCAGGATGGGGAGATAGGCATGCCCCCCTCATTGTGTGCTAGCCTATTTTTGCTTTGGTATGTGATACTAGGTGCAGGGCAATGAAAAATCCAGTATGGAAACTAAAGTGTCATCCTGTGTCGAATAAGTGAGACTTGGCTGGCTGGAATTACCCATAGATTTAAATTCCTCTTGCTGGCAGTGACTATTGAGAGGTCAGAAAACAAAGGAATTGCTAGGAAGGATCTTGTGGGATGAGAAGCAGAGAGATCTACCCTTAAAAACACAGAGACAAACTTATCTTAAGGGGAGAGTCCTGTTCTGCCTTTCCCAGACACTGCAACATTGAAGTCTAGTTATGGTTAGAAAAGTCACTATGTAAACATGGCACCATCCCATTGAAAGGATATGCTCTGTGCCAATGAGTCAGATCTGCTGGCTTTGTTGCAACAAACCTTTTTACTCCCAATGGCCATATGCAGCCAGCAGCCATGGGAGAGAGCTGGATTCTATTCATGCATCAGAGCAATTCTCAGTTACACTGATCTTCACTTACAATATCTTTATTGCTGGTGATATTGTAGCAGGCAGAAATAACCCAGGCGGGTTTTCATATCCAGATGGAGCATGCAATGCTAGCCGTCGGGAGGGCGGGGGGGAATATACCTTTGACTCACGAACTGAACAAATTTGAGCTGGAAGTCATTGAAAGGGAATAAATATGGGCACTCATAAAGTCACTTCTGCAGATGTGATTCAGGCACTGGCTTGGGATTTAGAAGTCAGTTCAGTTCCTGGCTCTGCTGCAGGCTTCCTGTGTGATGCAAAGCAGATGAGTTAATCTCTCTGGGTCTTGGTGCCCTAGCTGAAAAACAGGGATAATAACCAACTACTTCATGTGGGTGTTGAGGATGGATCCATTGATTGTGGGAGTCTGTGGCAGTTACCATCATCATTTGAAACGTTTATGAATGGGGTTCTATGTTGGAGTTGTCTGTGATAGCAGGATACTGGGATTGATAACCTCAGAAGTCCTTTCCAGTCCTGTTTACCATGACAGTACCTAGATGCACAGAATTACTTCATAGGATGGGAAGAAAACCTTTGCCTTGTGATTCTTGACCTATGGTGTCCTTACCAGAAGCTTCCACTTCAACAACAGTATGTTCTGGCTCTTACTCAAATCTGCTGGAATGGAAGATGCCAAAATCTAGATTGAGCTTCCACCAGACATTGATACTATTGGGTTACCTGAAGGTCTGTCTGCCCATTACCAGTCAAAACCTATACTCCAGTGCACTGCAAACCAAAGTGGGAAGGAAGGAGAAGAGGTTCATGGGACTCCACCGAATATCTGGCTGAACTCCAAATGCAAAAGCAAAGCATGGAAAACATGCTGGGAATTCTGTATTAGATCTGGCCTAATCAATAAAGTCCAATTTCCTAGCTCATTACTCATAGGCTTGTGATGCTGGGGCAGAATTTTCTTAAAAAAAAAAAAAAAAAAAAAAAAAAAAAAGAAACATATGGAAGCAATTAGTAGAAACTTCATTCAAAAAAACATTAAGGTGCTTGTAGCATTAAAGCTCAAGTGATCCGTACTCTGGGACCATAATTCACTGACACTTAATAGCATTTACCCTGCAGATGTGCATTTTATGCAGAAATATCAGCTTACCACTTTGAAAAATTAACCTATTGAAGGCTGTCAAGCTCTGAGCACGCTCTGGGGAGTATTATATGTTGGCTGCATGGTAATCTTTCTTGCCCAGGGGATGGAAAAGAGCTGGGTTAATTGGGAAGCAGAGGTTTTTTAACCTGGCGGCAAGAGGAGAGGATTGTACTCTTTGGTTGCACTAGAAAGAAAACTTCCCTTGTAAAATTCATTGAGACTTGGGCAGACCTTGTAGCATGTGAAAGTGCTCCTGCGTGCAGGGAGGCCTGGAGGCAAACTATTTAGAGGAGAGAGGCAAGGTTTCCAGGGTGTTTAGGACACAATGGAGTCTCCAAGCAGAGCTGGGGTAATAGCTAAAGGTTGATTGCCAGTCCATATAGGATATCAGATTTCAGACCAGCCTGCTGATTCCCTGGAGAATACCATGCCAGGCTAAATAACCACCCGGCAGCTTGTGTTCTGCTAAATCTTTCTAATCTTCCCAGTGAAGAGCCAAATTGTTTGTTCTCAGGGGAATGGGGGAGTACATATAGAGACAATTGAAGAAATGCGTTATCTGTCCGACTGTGCAACTGTCTCCCGAGGGAAGAGGTGGAAGCTCTATTGCTAGGGCCATTTAAAACCTGACTGGGCAGAATGTCCTGCTGGGCTGGGAAAGGATAGGGTGGAAGCAATAGGTATTTCCCAGCTCCAAGACTTGTCATTGAAAAATTTTTCAATCATCCCTATTTGAGAGTGAAATATTTTTGCCAGCAGAAGATGAGGTTGCATCCAAATTGAAATCTTCCCCAAGAAGAGACCAATCATGACAGAACTTTCCATCAGGAAAATTAAATTTAATTTTTTGGTGGAGGCTGACATTAATGGGTTTGTCCATCTGATGTGCTGCAAGGGTTCTGTAGCGCTGTAGTTCTGGGTCCTACGTGCTCCTATCTTCTCCTACGGCAATGGACTACATCTCCCATGATGCACAACAGTTTCTCCCTGTGACTAAGCCACCATACTGCCTCATGGACAATATAGTCTGGCTGAAGCCTATGCCTTTCCAGAGGGCCCTGGGATCCTGTAGGACCTAGAACTACAGCTCCCATGAGGCAGCATGGCTGCTCATGTAATGTCCCCATCAATGTTGACCCAAATTGAAATATTTTGACATTTCTGAATAGAAATTGTTTTGTTGTCACTGTTCATCCCAGTTAGACAATGGGCAGCTGAATTCCCCATAGCTGGAAAAAAAAAAGTAATTTTCCTCCTCTAGTCTCAAGTGCTGAGCGGGTTTTTCTGAGGAAGAAACTTCTGTCTCACTGAGACTCCTTATCTGTCACCTCCTTCACTAAGAGCAGCTCAACACACCACTACTTGAAGTGGGCTGCACCGGCAGGAGAAGTATTAGAAGTAGAATACCAGCACAAAGTATTTGTAGGTAAATTAGCACGAGCACACTAAGGATAACCACAGCCTGCTACCAAAGGGCGAGAGGAACTGCTAATGGGATCAACTTGCCACTTACAATCTTGCTATAAGGAGCTGCAGATCTAAAGATTTCCGCAGACAGCAACCACCTCCACCTAACTGCTCTGGTAGCAGAAATATTCAGCAGGTCATGAGGCTCAGGGGCCCAGACACCATAGGGTGTGTTGCCCCTGAGGAGGGGCCCAACTGACAGGACATCCTGATTCCTGACTGGGCTGGACTTACTATTAAGCATGAGGAAAATACAGGAAGTTTGTCTGTAGCTAGCTGTTGCTACAGAGCTGGTGCTGCTGACTCCGAATTAGGGTTGCCAACCCTCCAAGATGGTCCCGGAGTCTCCAGGAATTACAGATTAATCTTTAAAGATTGTCATGTGATAAGAACTCCAGGAATACGACCAACCAAAATTGGCAACCCTACTGGATCTACTCAATTCCTGATGCCTGAGTCTGTCTGTAGCCGCTAGTCCAGCTGCCCATGACCTGGCCTTGACACTTGTCAAGAAATAGCATTATGGAGCAGTAGACTCACCACTAAACTTCAGGTGAGTGGCTAAAAAGATCTCCTAAGGCTACCTACTGAAAGACCAAGTACAGTCTATGGCAAATAGCTGGCAACCTTCTTTGATAGTTTGTCTGCACCAGCCAGTGCCCTCAACCTCTCATTTGGTTGTTTACGCCATATGCCACCATGGATCTTGGGCTGCTCGGAGCCCTAGTCCTGCCATTGTTATCAACAGCAACCCATGCAGCACATGGAAGCGAATGGGAGACAGGCAGGGGTGATGCAACAGCAGAGTCAGCACAGTGGGGCTTTAAGGCAAGGAGGAGGCCTGGAGACCAGTCATATACCCCTGAAGGATTAGTACGAGCATGTGCAGCAGTGGTTGGGAACCCATGAACTGGAAGTTAGGAGTGACAGTTGCAGTATGATGTGCTTTTCATCGCATCAGTGGAACAAACTGGCATCATCTCAGCATACTCGGACACTTCTGTTTCTGGATCACCTGGACATCTATGATCCCACTACTCCTGAGATTCAGTCGCTTTAGTGATTCTTTGTCTCTAATCTCTGATTGCCCGTGGTAGTTCCAAGTGTAACATGTTGGCACTGTGGGTCTTTGTCCCCTTCCAGAGTCTGAACCGTATAGAGACTTTAGAACCTGTTGCTGCTGCAATTGAAGGAAGCTTAGCGTTTAGCTCAAGCAGTAGAAATACATGCTTGCAGATGCAGAGCTCTTGGGTTAAATCCTTGCAGATGACCCTATCAAAAGTCTTATTACATAAGATTAGTGAGATGACTCCATTATTGTTACAGGTACTCTCTAGTCCTAATTCCCCACACAACTCCCACCAAACTCCAAACCACAGTACAAATAATGGTACAAGTATCAATGTTCTAATGCTCAATTTCAATGTCTTGTTGAAATCTGTCAACTGAGTTGTGGTTTTGAGTTCATGTTTCCTGTATTTGCAGCTTGTACTCAGCCTTCTGAACATCAATAAAATATTAATGTGGTGTGTGTGGGGGGAGATACTGCAGTATCAGATACAAACATAGGAACTTTAAATAAGGGGAAATATCTAGGCATTTGGCTATTTTAGGTAAGCTACACACTGGTGGTTAGTGTGTACATTATGTTAATAGCTAAGATTAATGCAACTATCAAATTAATTGACAGGTTTTGTTCTATCCAAGATGGTGGCATTTGCTATATTATTAAAGCTAGTAAAAACATTAATGAAAATGGCCCTTTTCCCCCCTAAATGAGTATTTTTGTTCAAAGTTTTCCAGTTTTCAATGAAACATACTTTCCATTTTTCCAAAATCAGAACCTGGAAATGTGGAAACCACTTTTTTTATTTCTGGAAGGCTTTTTTTTTTTTTTTGGGCGGGGGGGAGTGACATTTTGAATAAAATCATTTTCTTTCGAAAATTCTCATGGAAGATATCTACCATGTCCCTATGGGTTCTATATGTTACTTTTACCAGAAAAAGCCAGGGTACCTCTAGCTCCACTTCGAAAACTTCATGCTGGGGAAAAAATATATGTATTTTCCAAAAAAGGAAAAGTATTGACCCGCTCGACACTGGAGAATCATCCAAGAATAAACTTCTGGTTAAAACTCTGGACTCTTCAATCCAGATTTAATTTCCTGGTTCTGCCACAGACCTCGAGCAAGTTACTTGGCGTTCTATGCCTCAGTTTCCTCTGTAGAGCTGTCCTAACACTTCCTTCCTCCTACCCTGGGCCTGTCTTGTCTATTTAGACTGTTTGCTGCTAAGGGCCAGGACAATATATGTATATAGTGCTTAGCACATTGGTTTTTGTTGGAGTTTCTGGGTGCTACTGAAAGATAAATAATCCCACAGGCTCCCTGTTAGAATCCTGAGCCCCTACAAGGGTTTGGCAGTGCAATTGCTGTCCTGAGTCCCTGCTAGCTTGAAGAGCCAAGTCATTCAACTAGACCGAGGTCTCTCCGATTTGTGTCACCCAGGGTCTCCTTCGAACCTGTGTCTCTGGAGTTGAAAGGCTAACTCACCATCCAGCCCTGTCAGGGATGTTTTCCTGAAATCCAAAGAATCTCCATAATTCTCCTGTAGGTATGTGTTTTCCAGACGCAGCCCTGCTCTGCTTCTAGCAAACTCATGGCATATATAACTCCCTGGAGTCACCATAAACCTTCAGTGTAATCAGAATCAAAGGGTTCTGCTGGCTGAATAGTCAGCAGGCTGCCTATGAACTGTTAGTTCACTTTTCATATTAAAAAAAATAAAAAAAACCCACCTCACCCCTGGAATTGAATTAGGAAAGCAAGAACCAAGGTCTTTCTTTTAATGCATTTCAATTACCAAGGTGCCCGTTGGTCACAGGAACTGCAGGGACACTTGGTTATTTATTCAGCCTCCTGGATCCTGGTCTCTTTCTCAGCTGGAGTTTAGATCAGGCTCTTGTCTTCCACATATCTTTGAAGAACAATAAGGTGGGCGGGTGGGGATTTAATCTTATCACCAGCATGCAGGACAATAACAGGAAAGGGCAGGGAGCCAGGAGCTGGAGGTGGGGAGGGAAGGGCAGGGAGTGAAGAAGGGTTAAAAGCAGAACCTTGTGGTGCCCCAGGGACATCTTTAATCAGAGGCCTGGCTGGCGTGCTGGTATTTCGCCTGGCAAACCCCAGTTGCAGTGGGGAAAAAAGAAAAGCCAATTGTGTAAGGCCAGGTTGGGAGTAACAAGCAAGTCAGGCAAAGATTAAAGGCCACTTCCCCTATTAGTCCACTCTGAAGGCACTGGGCGCTGCACATGGGGAAACTGAAATGCATACATTTCCAACGTTCGCTATGCTGGGCCACCTCTTGGGCTGATGTAGCCCCATTGACGGAATAGAGCTGTGCCCGTTGACACCAACTGAGGATCTGGCCTACCCCTCTCTTTAGCTGTGTAGCAAGACGTGTGATCCGTTTGTACTACTGCAAGGCTGGTACCTGTGGGAAATCCCCTTCCTCCTGAGAAGCCTCAAGTAACCAGATATTCCAAGTATCAAGCAGCTATCGTGTAAGCAGAGCCAGTTGCGTCCTAAAGTTGAATAACTGACATGACCAGTATTGGAGTATTTTTTAAGCAGATTATTCAACAGTTCTCTTCCCTTTATTCACACCTCGCCCTGGCAGAATGAACAAGCTGCTCGGAGAACGGCGCTGCTGCAGGGAAAACCTTGGAACAGCTAAGCTTGAGGAGAGAACTTACAATGAGGTTTAATTGTTATTCCTGTGTCTACACAGAACTAAAAGACCAGTCCCTGACTTATTATTATTTGTTGCCTGATTACAAATGAAGCCCCATCCCCAGGAACACAGTAAGTTTGGATGATCTATTTATTGGGCTCATTCTGGAGTGAAAACTCCACCAGCTCCACCCACCTGGGTTTTTATTTACCTGAATGTTGTTCTTCATAGATATCTGCAGCTGCATATGAACTAAGGGATTGAGGTGCCAATAAGAGTATTCCTGCACTGGCCTTTGCAGAATCAGAACTAGCATGGGCTGAAATGTTTTGAAATTTAAAAATGTTTGCCAACCTTTTGAATTTCAACCTTTTGACATTTAAAAATAAAAGGTAAACAGTTTAATTTCAGTTTTGTGAAATGTCCCTTCTCCGTTCCTCACTAGCTATAGATCTTTTTTTCCAAATTTCAAACAAATCAAAATTTAAAATTTTGAAATAGAGGGAAATTAAAAAAAAAAAAAATTCACAGCTTTCTTCCCTGTGCCCCCACCGGGACTTCCCACAACTACTTTGAATTGAGACCGGTAATGACCACAACATAAAGAAAGTTAACTTCTGAAAAACAAATCATGTGCTTATGTAGGAGTGTTTTTTCCTGATTGGCTTAGAGAAAAGGCATTGTTGGGTGCTTTAGCCAATCAGCTTCCTTTTTATAACAGTAGGACGAAGAACTGCCACTTCTAGAAGAATGACTCGGCTTGTGATGACAATTCTCTTCCCACTGGTTTTTATTTGATTGTTTAAATCGGCCAGTAGAATACCCATGAAAACAGGTGCATTGCAACACGGGAATAGCCCCACCTTTGAAAATCAGATCGGTTTCTCTGGCCTATATCAAGTACCAGGAGACCATTAGCTTGTCACAGTACCTTGCCCTATTGACAGTATCTTTTAATTATACAGATGTATTGTCTCATCTGCAACATTTGAGAACCCCCATCTCAGTGTCTCTTTATGAATATTTTACTGGCATTTTTATTGCAGGCATCAGAAAATCAAGAAGGGAGGGGAGTGATTAAAGTCTTTTTGGAAATGGAAGAGCAGGGATTAGGAGAGGGCAAAATGTACATTTATGAAGACAATTAAAGGGAAAGTATCATAACATGAGTACTGAAGAACAGATGTGTAGGACTGGGAGCAATGAAAACAAAGAGTAATGCAATGTTAAATATGATCCCCGTGAAGAAACAAAATCCATTGACTTGGAATTTTTGCTAACTTTCTTATTGGCATCAGTTCAGACCCTAGGGAGAGGTGACCAACATATAGCAGATACTGTAGTTGGTCAAATTAAACTTTGGGCAAAGTAGCAGCAAAAGCAGCTATAGGGGACCATGTTAAATGCAAAGAGACAAATTTAGCTGCTTATCAAGAGGGCAAGGGTGGTCTAGTGGATGAGGCAAGGATGTGGGAGGGCTGGGTTTGAGTCCCTCTTCTTCCACAGACATCCTGGGTTAAATCACTTGGAGTTAGATCCCAAAGGGATTTAGGTGCATAGGTCCAAAATTTATATCCTACACTGCCCCTGCTAAACTGGCACCTTCATTTCTGCCTTTAAAGTCCCATAGGCGCCTAGATTTCTGACACTGCACGCACACGTACACAGCCGTCTAAGTCCTGACACTACTGAGTGGCTTGAACCTCAGCTCCAGTGAGCTCCTCAAACTAGGTGTCCCCCCCCGACCTCTGTCACCTGAGCTGGTAGACATGCTCAGAAGGCCACCTCAGAGCATGCTGACTGACTCAGGCGCTGCATTAAACAGCGTTGACGTGGTGGTGGTGGGATCCCCATTTATGCTTAGTAGTTCAGGTGTTAGATGTTCACCCTGGATGTGGGAGACTTGGATCCAAATCTCCACTCTGTGTCAAGGAAGCAGGAACTCAAACTCAGGTGTCCCCGACCTGGGTGAGTGCCCTAACCACTGGGCTATTGGATATGAGGGAGACAATGGATCCTCCCTGTTTTTTTGTTGTGATAAAGGCTGACCTGGCTTAGATGCCTACCTCCGGGAGAGGTTTCATGGCTGAGAATCCCAAGTGGAGCACAGCACCTCCCTCCAACCCAGAATTAGACACCTACGTCCTGTTGAGGAGGCTGGGCTTTCCTATCAGCTGGCTTAGGCAGTTCCCCACTGAGCATGCAGGTTTCTGTGAATCCTGTTCTTAGGAGGCCAACTCTGTCTATACAGTGGGGTGGGGTAGCTCAGTGGTTTGAGCATTGGCCTGCTAAACCCAGGGTTATGAGTTCAATTCTTGAGGGGGCCATTTAGGGAACCGGGGCAAAAATCTGTCTGGGGATTGGTCCTGCTTTGAGTAGGGCATTGGACTAGATGACCTCCTGAGGTCCCTTCCAACCTTGATATTCTATGATTGTATTGGATGTTTGACTGCTTAGCTCAAGGCTGGGGAATTCCACAGGTGATAGGGCACCCCACCATTAGGAGTAGCAGTACTGATACATCCCCTTTGTGGATCTGGCCCTTTCTCTCTCTCTCTCCATGCCTGTTTCCCCTGTACAATGGAGATAATAGAACTGCCCTACCTCACAAGGAGGCTGTCAGGCTTAATACATTGAAGATTGTGAAATGCTCTTCTGGCAACTAAACATGCCCAGTTTTTTAACCTTTCGTCAAAGGTCAGGTTTTCTGACCTTTTATCATTTTTGTTGCTCACCTCTGTCCCTCTCCCATCTGATCCACATTTCCTAAGGTGTAGTGCCCAGGATTGGACACAGCTCTCCATCTAAGGACTCTCCAGGGCCAAAAACAGAGGGATAATTACCTCCCGTGTCTTACATACGACACTTCTGTTAATAAACTCCAGAATGGTATTAGCATTTTTTTTTGCAACTGCATCACATTGTCAGCCCATATTTAGTTTGTGATCTGCTATACCCCCAGCTCCTTCTAGCAGTACTACAGCCAACCCAGTTATTCCCCATATTGTAGTTGTGCTTTTGATTTTTTTTCCTTACTAAGGGTAATACTTTGCATTTGTCTTTGTTGAATTTCATCTAGTTGATTTCAGACCAATTTATCAAGGTGATGTTGAATTCTAATCCTGTCCTCCAAAGTGCTTACTAACCCTCCCAACTTGGTGTCATCCACAAATATAAGCATACTTTCCACTCCATTATCCAAGTCATTAATGAAATTGTAGAATAGCGCCAGACCCAGGACAGACCCCTGTGGGACACTACAGGATACATCCTCTCAATTTGGCAGCAAACCATTGGTAAATAAATACTTCGGTCTCCTGGGACTTCTCCCATCTTCCATGAGATCTCAAAAATAATCACTAATGGTTCTAAGATTGCTTCAGCTTCCTTGAGTGCCCTAGGGTGCATTTCATCAGGCTTTGCCGACTTGAATACATCAAATTCATTTAAATAATCTTTAACCTGTTCTTTCCCTTCTCTGGCTTGTGTTCCTTCCCCCTTGTTGTGAATATTAATTGTGTTCAGTGTTTGCTCACAATTACCCTTTTTAGTGAAGATTGAAAGAAGATAGGCACTAAACAGGGTTCGGGGAGTTGATCTTTCCTAATGTCTGATTGGGTCTTTCACAAAGAGAACCTGGGAGGGGCAGTGAGAAGAAGGGGAAATGAGCAAAACGAAACAGCATCAGATTCTGAAAAGCTTAATACCCATTCTCCCAATTCCCACCACATGATAGCTGGGCTAATGGAAATGGCACTTGAAGATCAGGCTTCAATTCCCAGATCCTCAAAGGCATTTAGATGCCTAACTCCCACTGAAATCAGCTAAAACGATTGGTCCTTTAGGAGTCTGCATTCCTACAAAGTGATGATCCCAAAGCAATTTATAGCACCAAAGTTTTGCAATAAAGTGCAGTTTCCTAATCTAAGCACGGGAGAAAGTGTCATGCCTAATGAAGCCTTGTTCATCTAGTCTAGATCTGAAATGTTTTGCAGGTGTTTGTTTCAGAGATGAGGACAGATAATGAATAAAACATGTTTGTTCTTTAGTCTTCAGCAAATGTGACAAGCTCCAATCTTATGACTGGAGGAATGATATGAAATACGAGTTTGAGCTCATCTGAAAAGCGCCTAACTAATCCAAGATGTTGCATTGAGTATTCTTGTTTATATGGGTTATGTTTTGGGCCAGGGTTTATAAGGGACCAGGGAGATAAAAAGGGGATGGAATGATCTTTAAAAAGACAGCAGGATGTGATCTCTGACCGATGAGGATATAATACCGAGCATTAAAGCAAATGCTGGCTTTGTCCCTTTGCTTTAAGACTGATTTGACCTGGCTGTTTTGGAGCCCAAAGGAAAAGCAAAACGGGGGAAAAAATTATACGCCAAAGTTTATTACATTAAAGCACACATGCAAAACAAGCCTCCAGAGTCTATTGGTATTAGCATAATGAGGTCACTGTTTGAGCAGGGAATCCAACAAAGAAAAGACTAAATTTAGAACCAGAAAAATTCTGCTATTGATTATTAAAGTCACCCCTAGAGGTGCCAGTATGGGTCAGGGCCCCATTGTGCTGGGTGTTGGACAAAGGCAGAGCTTGAAAACAATGAGGGTTAGAGCACTAGTGAATTCCTTAGCTGAATGCTATTATGTATGGACATGGGAAATATTATAAGATCACATTGGTTGAAGTCAGTTTTTCAAGCAATAACGAACAATTCCCCAAAAGATGGGACAAACTCTGCTCTCACTCCCGTATTCTGCAGATATGAAGCAATTCCGCTGACATGAAAGTGGTGATTGTTCTGAAGTAAGGGCCTGCTCCTTCTCCCACAGACATAAGCTGGAGTTTTCCCATAGGCCCTTACCCTGGAGTAACTCAATTCAACCCACTGTTTCATTTTCAGTCCTGCTGTCAAGATAACATTGTTCTAGCCCAGTGGTTCCCAAACTTTAACAACCTGTGAACCCCTTTCACTTTAAAAATGACAAGTCTCACGAACCCCCTCCTCAAAATGAATATTTCCAGGGATTTTCTCCTTTACCTGAGTATAAATTATAAAAAGCAGTGATCTTGGAAATATAAAATTTGTTTTTATGACATGATTATTACACACTATTTATTATGAATTATTAATCTTTACAGTATTTTTATTACATTATGAAAACGGCAACACTGTTCCAAGATCTCACTTTTGTAGCTTGTATCACTTTGAATAAGCCTGTTATAAGACAAGGCTCCTATGTTTTATCAAGGAGTATCTGATGTGAAACAGCATAAAGGTATTTAAGAAGCCAACTCAAAGAGTTCCTCCTACACAAGCATTCAGGTCTTGAGCAGTCCAGGGAAACAACGCACGTTACAACAAAGCTTAAACTTGTTCTTCATAATTTTAAAAACAATACTAGCTGCCTATTTAATTTTCAAAACAGCAGAAAATATCCACTTCCCTTTCTTATAAGGAGTCTTGAAGTTTAAATCTCCTCAGTGTGATCGATATGCTGGCTTTGATCTGCTTAGCTCTTGGAAGTCCAGGGGCTCCAGGCTGCTGGCCCCATGCTGCTCGGGGTCCCTTGGGACAGCTCTGTCTGCCATTAGGGAATTTTCCCCCGAGAACCCCCTGTAACATTTTGTGAATCCCGAAGAGTTCACAAACCCCAGTTTGGGAACCACTATTCTAGCCTTCTCCTTGCATAAGCAGTTGCTATGAGCCACTAGGTGTCACTGCAATATAACTTACTGTATCAGCATCATGCATGCAGTGGTGGGGTAGCTATCAGTCCCAGGATATTAGAGAGGCAAGGTGGGGGAGGTAATATCTTTTATTGGACCAACTTCAGTTGGTGAAAGAGACAAGCTTTTGAGCTTAGATAGAGTCCTTCCTCAGGTCTGGGGAAAGTACTCAGAATGTCACAGATAACTACAAGGTCGAAAAGATAGTTTAGCATAAGTAGCTAGCACCCTGAGCGTGTCAGCGAGACCCACCAGGAAGATACCTGGGAAAAAATTCTCCATAGTAACTCAGAGCCCTCCCCATCTAACGTCCCATCTTTGGTCATTGAGGATATCTGCTACCAGCAGTCCCAGACGGGCCACCCCAATACACGTATCAAGCTCAGTCTTGAAGCCAGTTAGGATTTTGTCTCCACAGGTCCCCTGGGAAGGCTGTTCCAGAACTTCACTCCTCTCATGGTTAGAAACCTTCATCTAATCTCAAGCCTAAACTTGTTGATGGCCAGTTTATAGCAATTTGTTCTTCTGTCAACGTTGGCGCTTAACTTAAATACCTTGTCTCCCTCCCTGGTATTTATTCCTCTGATGTATTTAGAGAGAGCAGATCCTCAAAGGTATTTAGGCTCCTAAATTCCATTGGAATCAATGGATGTTAAGACACTAAATCACTTTTGAGGATGTGGGCTAAAAGCACTGTATGAAAGTGTGGCTAGAAACCAGCGGTAAATGGGCTCGTCTGCCCTGGAGATGAGTAATGAATGTGAAATCATAAACCATCCCCTTGCCGCCTTCTCTAAATTCCAGGCTTCTGGCTTACTTACAATTGGAAAAGCCTCATCTCTAGGCCTGATCAAAAATTTTCCATCAAAACTTGGAAAATTGGGGTTTTGACAAAAAGAAAACTTTCACGGGAAGTGTCTGCTTCCCTCCAAAATTTTGAGGTTCAAATAGAAAACTGCTTCCCCCTCCCTCCCCCCCAAAATTTTTTTAGGCTGATTTTATTTTATTTATTTTAAAAATTGGCAGTTTTCAGCTAAATATTTTCAAGTGTGTGTGGGGAGGGGGGGAGCGGAGGTCAATTTGTTTTGACAAAAGGTCAAACATTTTCCTGGAAAAAAGCCCTCATTTTTTCTGACCAGCACAGTCAGTTCAACAAAACACATAGACAGATGCCAAACTTGTGCTTAAGTCCTTCCCTGTTCACCAGTGCTTTTAATAGGTTTTTGATCAAGCTCGTAGGCTCCGATGCTTCTCCTAGAAGATGTCCTTGATTTAGATTCTAAGCTGGTGTCAATTGGGCTGGTTCCACTGGTGTCAATGTAGCTTTGATGATTTACACCAGCTTGGAATCTGGCCTGAGTAAAGATTGAATAGAGTGTGTATTATTTGACTCTGATGGAAGTATGTTCAACTCCAGCTGCAAGATGGCCAGGGAGTGGGTGTAAGTGATAATGTTACTTGTGGCATTCAATAAGGTGTAGAAAATGAGCATGATGGACAGGCTAGGGGGAAGGGGAAGCTATAGCAGAAAAAAACACTAACGTCCTGTAAATTGTTCTTTTGCCCAGTGGATGTGTAGTTACACTTGTTGGGCCTGATCCTTCTCTTGCATCTCATAACTCCTCTGACTTTCCATGGAGGTACTTCGGATATACTCCAGTGTGAAAAAAAATAGAAATGACCCTCTTGCAAATGCTCATTGAATGCCAAAAAGCAGCAGCAATTTACCACTTACACTTCCTCCCTGACCAGTTTACTCTAGAGACGCAATTTCTTTCACACCACCATGACTGAACTTGGATCAGAAACCTCCCTAGGAATTTGCTTACTGAATTTAGGTCTGAATTTAGCACAGAGAGGCTCAACAACTTGCCCAAGGCCATCAGTTAATGGCTGTGGGGAGAGATCAGAACTCAAGAGTACCTAGTGCCTTTCCTCACACCAAGATACTGCTGAAGTTCTTACTTTTGGAACCTTCTCTGGTGTGTCACTATTCTCCTTACAACTCAGAATGAGGTGTCTGGGAATGTGACCTCAAAGTAGCCCAAAATACAAGTTCTGTGGAGAGTGCCATCATCATAACATGCTGCTGCAAATCAAGATGGATCCAATTGACTCCAACGCAATTTAGCTTAGGCTGAGGACTTGGATCTCCTCCTTTCACACTGATCAGGACTCAACAGAACTCCATTATTCTAAAACTTACTCTCACACCACTGGGGATAAGCAAGCTCTGAACCTCAAACTTAGAACCCTTTTAGAACTTTATGATCTCTAGGAGGGTGAACTTCCTGGGTTCTAGATTTTAGATCCTTTTAGAACTTCTAGAATTCAGAATGGCCTCATCAAAGTAAATTGCCCTAACTTTTTGTATTTACCGGTCTTCATCTCTTCTGTCATGTTGTAATCTACTCAGTTGTGTTCCTTGGGGATATTCTCCTTCAGTTCCCCATCCAGTCCTTCTGCACCTTATTGAACATCTTACATGCTGTTAATGGCCCTTCTTCCTGTTGGGTCAACTAATATCTCCTAGGAGACTTCGCAGAGCATTCCCACTCTTTAGAAGAATAGCTGGCTCAAATGGTTCGTTCCACTGTGTATTCCCAGAAGGCTCTAATCCCTGACTTCTCGTATTGTGTTATACAAGCACTGGCCACTATTCAGAATAATTTTCCTTTCAGTTCTGTCTGCAAACTCTGTAAATTTTGTAACCCAGATGGCCTTTTACTATCAAAAACACTCACTGTCAAAACCGGTGAAGGCAGCTGCTAAGTTGTGTAGTTTTGGCCTGTTACTTTTTGCAGGAGGAAAGAATAAAATAGTGCATTATGATTCATCCCAGTATGATTTGCCAAAAAAACTCTTGAACCAAATAGTCCTTTTGCACATTATTTTACTATTAGCCAGAGAACAGTTTTAGAAGGAATTTGTGTTCTTAAAAAAAGAAATCCATGAATATTATTATTTTTATTACAGTGGATTCTCACTGAGACAAGGACCCCATTGTGGTAGGCTCTGCACATACACATGTTAAGAGATCATTCCTGCCCTGCAAAGCTTACAGTCTAGATGGACAAAGTGTGGGGGAAAGAGTATCCACATAAGATATTGAGAGATTAAGTGACTAGCCCAAGATCAAACAGTGATTCGGTGGCAGAGAAGGGAATTCAACCCAGATTTCTTACTGTCAGTCCAGGGCCTTAACCAGAAAACCATCCTTCCTCTCTTTAATAAAAAAATAAACAAACAAAAAACCCAGAACACCCTCCACCCCACACGCACGCACACAAAACAATTGAAAATAAAGATGCTCTGATTACTTTTGAGTGAACCTCAAAGGCCAGATTTACAAAGCAATTTAGATGCTCAAATATGTAGCCAATTTACAAAAGGGCCTCGGCAGGTTAGGCACCTAAATCACATGTAAATCTGGCCCTCAAATTGTTTGTTCTCTTCATAGCCTTACAACCTCTGGGGACTTTAAGGGGTGTGTGTGTGTACACCTGAGATCAGAATTCAGGCCCCATGTAAAAGGCAGAGGTCCTGAGCACCTGCATCTCCCAGTATTGACTTCAGCTGCAACTGGGCATGCTTGGCCCCTCCGGGAGTCAACCCCTAAACCCATCCGTTCAAGTAAGCACACGCTAGTTTGGATGCTTCTCCTGTCCCTTTGAAGCGCCTTGCCTCTCTGCAACGTGCCCATGGGTCTCACCTCCCTCTAAGCCACTCACTTTAATCTCACCCACGATGATCACAACACAGAATCCTTCCTTTGTATAGCAATGGCTGCCGTGCCAAGTAAGGTTATGCTTCTGCACCAGAAAGAGCAAAGTTGTTGCACGTTCTGTAGGACCCTAAACAGCACCCCCTGCTGGTGCCATGTGGTACTTCAATGAGGACTGAAGCAGGTTTTAAGACAGCTTATTTATTTAACTAACAGCGTGAGATATCTTATAAAATAAGCACAAGGCTGAGGCTTTTGTGATCTAGCCTGGCTGTGTTTTCCCTCTCGTTTCTCAGTGTGTGTGTGTGTGTGTGTGTGTGTGACAGAGAGAGAGAATCAACACATATCAAGTTTTGCACTGCATAACATCCTGCAGGATGTGTTGCAGTTTCCTGCTGGAGTATAACCTTCTAGGGCCCGGCTGCTGCTGAATTCACATCTCAGTTGCTCAGGGGACCTTTGAACATTTTAACTTCTATTTGGGAAATGTAAGCATTGGCCCCAGAGCCCTATTCCTCTAAGAGTTATGTTCCTCCAAGCAGGGAAGTGAAGCCCACCATGTGTTCCTGGATCAGCACAGTATGAATGTTGAATATTCACAATGAACTGCTTGCAAGCAAGCTATGAACTTAGAACTGTTGGTGGAGATTATCTGGCAAGCAAGGAAGGAAAGTTTCCAAGGAAGCAGACGTTAGGGGAAATATGAACTGCTCATGGACAACTTGGAAAAGATGCAAGATTTTGTCAGAATTTGTTTGTTGATCGCTCAGATCTAGAAAACAGGTATCCAAACCAAAGCGATTGAGAAAGGAAGAGCAGGTGGACAAAGGTGAAGCGAGATCCCTGAACCAAGAACCCATACCTGTAGTGTGGAGCCCTTTTAAATGATTGTTTGAGCACTCTAGTGCCACTCGCCCTGTTCTATGGTTTACAAACCATCAGAAATTAACCAGAGAAGCTGGGCCTGCACGGGTGTGTAAAATTAATATACGTGGTTATGTGGGACTCAATTGTGCCCCTGTGACTTCTTTTTATATTGTTTTGTTGTGTAAATGTAACCCAATCAGTTTGTCACTCTCTAGTGGGGTCTGGGACACAGAGAGAGGTTCATGAGCTTGGTATTGCCTTAGCTATCAGAGGTGAGTCCTTAAGCTCAGGCAGTAGAGATGTATGGCCTTCTTGATGCAAAGGTCCAAGCAAAGATGACCCATGCTTGCCAATAGCGGGGGGGCAGAGTGAGGGCTACTGGCTTCAGCCGTGTTACTGAGCATGCTCAGGACAAACCAAGCAACAAATCTGCGGGGGCACGTGACCCCACATGTCCCCACCATGTACCACCTCTGGGTCCAAGGTTTGATCCCCACTGTGTGACAATATAAGAGATCCCCTCATTTCAGTGGGCCCACAAAATGCAGAGCAAACCCCAGCTGGCTAAAACAGACCAGCAATTGCTCATGTGCTGTCAGCCATTATTACCATTAACAAGGTCTTTCCATACTTTCAGCAGCAACGAACAAATCATGTATAAGTCACGAATCTGTATGTGCTGTACAAACCTAAATGCATTCCCTGCGGATCTGGTTGTCTTACCTCACATGCCTGGCTGTAACCAGAAAGTGTGTTTGCCTTCCCTATGGGCAAATCCTTGGCCTTGCAGACAGACACAGAACAATCCAAAATAAGAAAGTGGAAGGAAATGACCCACATGCGCGCACACACTCCCAGCAGCAACCCAGTGTATAAAACTTGGCAACCCACTCCCGGCCGTTAATTGATTCCAAGTGCTGCAGGTCAGCTGTTAGAAAAATTTCCTGCCCACAGCTGAAGAAAGAAGGGGGGGGGGGGCGAGGAGGGGAGATCCTACTATTGGGCCATTAAAATATGGTCTTTGTTTACCCTGATCATTTATTATTAGTCCATTTCTCCAAAACTGTTTTATGTTTGGACTTGCAGGTTCAAAAAGAGAAACCCACTTGTTGCGTCATAACTAAAGACTGGGAGAAGGGAGAGATGCTGAAGGTCTGGCAAAAGCTTTACAATGTCAAATTAATGGTGGCTAAGAGATAAGTTGGTTGGGATCTACTGAGTTCCTCTTGCCACCTGCAAGGGGGAAAAGAATTACCTAAGAGCGATTTATTTCCCCAGTTCAGAGCAGATTTCCAGACTCTCAGCAACTTTCGTCTGGTTGGGGCAGAAGGTTGCATCCCTTGACAATGTTGGTTGGATTAGCTTCTCTCACTTCATAAACTGCCCTTACTGGTCCAGACACTTCATTCCTACTGATGCTAATGGAAGATCCTTTTGCCCACCAAAGGCTGCATAAGGGTGACCCTTTTTCTCCAGTATCAGAGGGGTAGCCATGTTAGTCTGAATCTGTAAAAAGCAACAGAGGGTCCTGTGGCACCTTTAAGACTAACAGAAGTATTGGAGCATAAGCTTTCGTGGGTGAATTCCCACTTCATCAGACCCTCTGTTCCTTTTTCTCCACTCTCTATTCCCTGCATATTCCATTCCAGTGCCCAGATTTTCTCTCCCTTTTCCCCTCCCACACACACATAGTAGGTGTAATTCCCATCACCAAGGGGAAGTGTTAAAACACACACACTGTTTTAGGTAGCAGATACACATGACATGCTATAACGATTGTGCGTACAATTTTCAAAAATTCTAGTGACTAAAATACTGAAGTCCCATTTTCAAAATTGACTGGGGCACTTAAGAGCTTTTTTGTTCTGTGTTTGAACAGCACCTAGACCTGGTCCATGAGTGGAGGTCTTAGGGTACGTCTACACTGCACAGTAAGCCCGGGGTCTGACTCATGTTTGCACTCCAGCCCCATTCCGTTCTCACACAAATCAGTCTGACTCAGGTCAACAAACACTCAGGACCTGGGTTCTAGGACTCTGCTGGGGGTGGTAGGTCAGAGCCTGAATCTTGCTGAGACTTGGGTTTAAGCCCTGCCATTTTGCAGTGAGGACACATCTGAGGCTGCAGACCTGACGGTCTGTGTAGTGCAATCTGGATGCATTAGCATGGTTATGGGATGTTGGTCCAGCAATTGTAAATCCATAGGGCAGTGTGGATGCACGTGCCCAGGTCTCACACATCAGGGTTTACAACGTAGCATAGGCACTCCCACAATAATAATTAAATAAGTCTAATTAAAAAGCAAAAGGACTTAGGCCCCTAAATTCCGTAGGCACTTTTGAAAATGTTCCCCTCTATTATCATGGGTTTGGAATAGGCGCCCTTTCTCAAAAGTGCCAAAGTGATGAGTAGGTTCTGTTGCCTGTCCCAAATAAAGGTTGATAGAGTTTATCTTAGCAATGGCTTGGAGTGTTTTAGGCAACGTTATCAGGATCATCCTTACTTCCCTCCCCTTGTAATCCCAGGTGACCCAGCTAACACTGACCTGACGAGAGAGTTCTGAGGAATGGCAACATTTACATTGAAAGGCCAGATTCTGTTCCGAGTGGCAAAATCCTACCTGGAGATAATGGCTGTTATGTAAGTAGAGTTACTCTGGGCTTACAGTGAGGTAACTGAGAGCAGAAGCCAGTCAGTAAAACCAAAACACCTCTAAGATAACCAGGTGTAAAACAGCTCTTTGGCTCATCATAACACAGTGACTTTAATCCCAGGATTGTTATAGGAATTGATACTCTAGGAAGCCAGGGAGCAAAGCTCCCATCTCTGCAGGGTGGGGGTTCAGGACTGACACTCCCCTTTGTGGGAGCTTAAGTGGGTATAATTTTTGGAGAGGAAATTCCACTACATGGGCATCTTAGTAGCCTGTTGCATTTTGCACAAAGGAGTCCACTGGCAGCTGCTGAGAAATTTGGGATGTCAGAATAAGTGCCAGGGGATGCAGCTTGGGGCAGAGTTGATATTAAGCTGTGCAAAATTTTTATTACACTGCATTTGTAATGAGACATAACTGAGTGTATTGGAATTATCCCTTGGCCTCTCACATGCTCCATGATATACTGGAGATGAACCTGACTACATTTCCCAGCAGGCCTCAGGGGTCTTTCATCATTCAACAGCTTTAGTGAAGAAGTGTTAGTTTGCTGGGACACATTAGCGCAATAAAGGGGAAAAAGCAGGCCTGGAAGAAGGCAGATTGGAAAGTGCTGTGTCACATGTTTGGCTCATATCTAACATCTCCTGGGGCAGGCAATGGCAAAGTTCCTATTAGAATCCCAAGAGGACTCTGACCAATGATCCACGTTAAACGTTTGTCAAACAGCCAAAATTCAGGCCCACTGTCCAATGCTACAATGGCGGATTCAAAATAAACAAACTAAACTGTTTGGGAAAAGCAGCGGCTGAGGAGCATTGGGTAAGACTAGAAAAGAAGCTGTCTGCTCAGGGCAATTAGATGTGCTTGCTGGAGCTTGTGTTCTCCTGCCTACATGGTTTGCTGATGAGAAAGGTAAAGGACCTGAGCTCCCCTCATAACATGACATCGGGCCCGGTCCAGCTGAGCTGCTCTTAGTGCAAAGCCCAGGGTGTTGTGGAAAGTTCATCTCTATGCCAACTTTCTGTTTCCCTCATCCTGGACCTGGCTATGGATTGAATTGGCCCCTGGTGTAATTTAGAACAACCTAAAGACAGCTTTAAGTTACATGAGACACAGCACTGCCCTCGGAAACCCTTTTGCCCTCTAAAGTGCGAGGGTGGTTGAATGTGCAGCTTTATCGCTCTAGGGGACTTAAATTAGGGGAGTTTCTAGCTGTCTTTTTTCAGGGCAGCTGTCCGGGGCCAGGATCTGTCCCTGTATTCCTAAATGATTGCTAGAGTTCAATAATGCCTTTGCAGGGAGAGCTGATATGGCGCTAGCCGGGGAGAAAAGGTGCATTGCTTTCAGTTCCGTTACAGCTGAGCCAGGAAAGCTGTTGACGTGGCAGGTGATGTCTCTGCAGCCCCAGTCAGACCGTGGGAAAGGCTCAAACAGATAAATGGCGAGAGTAGAGAAAGACACCGCAGTCATTGTGTGCCACCCAGATTGTGCAGATCATCAGCACCCTTCTCTAAAGTGGTTCAAATTCATACCAGCCTTAGAGTGAATGGCCTTGTGAGATCCAACCAGCAGAGGGCAGCATTGGCATATATACCTAGGAGTCAGTACAGGGCAAAGTAATATTAAGGGACTTCCCCTGAATTTATCATTGTTTGTTTACTATTTTAGAGCTTCCGATTTTCGGTTGTAACTGACAAACACAGTGAAAACATCCCCAATAAAAAAAATAGGAAAGAAAGCAATTGATGGTTGTACCATAAACATGAGAAAAAACACTGGAAATGGTTACTTGTATCTAAGGGCTTATCTTTATGGAGCAGTTATTCAGAATATGGGGGTAATAATTTCTAGAGTGCACTAACATGCTGAGCATTAATGGGTTCACCTAGACCCTGCTGCTGTGTGTGAAAGGTCCCTAGTACTAGGGTGACTATATAGTGACCAACTGTGGAAAAAATGGGACGGGGGTGGTGGCGGGTAATAGGCACCTATATAAGAAAAAGTTCCAAAAAACGGGACTGTCCCTTTAAAAACAGGACATCTGGTCACCCTACAATGCACTCTAATGGAGCGTTGTTTGCAACAATCCAATGTTAAAATGCCCTGTGGAACATTACAAAGAGATTACTCACTACTGTATATACTACTGGAATTAACAATGTATAAGATCTATACTATGTAGTATATATAATAAGTATTGCTCATTACAGTATATACAGAGAGAGACCCAACCCCCCAGATTTTTTACACCTTCAAAAACTCAAAATTTGCTAAAAATACCCCCCCCAATTAAATTAATAACCCCATCCCCCAAACAGAAGCCCTAACTTCTTATATTACAGCAGTGCCCCGAGGGCTGAGTTGGGATCAGAGACTGACTTGGCTTGGTTCTGCATAAAGGAAAATTAGAAGAATGTTCATATGCCTTGTCCCAGTGTTCTCCTATATTGTGAATTACTGTTTTGGGGGAGTGGTCCAAAGAGTGATATTAACTCCTGTGCCGAGGCCCAGTACTGGGTTGGGCAGGGGCTTTGTGCCCAGTAAAAATAGGGCTTATGTGGGACTTGGAATGATTGGTGGGAGAGTGAAATGCAATGGTTTTAATTGAAAAATGTTTCTGTAAATCAATTTTTTTTTTGCCATTTTCTTTTTAATTTGCCATTTTGGGATGAAACTGGAAAATATAATTGATAAAGTATTTTTAATACTTTAATATTTTTCCAGTTTTTTGGTTGATCAATTTTCCTCCCTCACCCCCTTTATCCTTACGTCCTGAAAATTTCCAGGGGCAGAATTAAAAAAGGAAATGGGGTGGAGGGAAGAAAAAAGTGAAAGTAAGGGAAACCAGAAAAACAAGTCAAGTGGCCATTTTGCAAAAATGAAGATCAACACTATACAAATTTTCTATAGAAAAATTTTCAACTGTTTCAAATCAATGAAATTGCTCTTACTTAAAAACTGCCACAGGAAAATGATTTTGAATTTTCAAAAAATTTTCATGACAAATGTTTTTTATTTTCCCCCACCAGTTCAAGCATCCCGAGCCTGGGGCTGCCCCTGTGCACATGATACAATTAGATTGGAAGCTCTTTGGCACAGCACTGACTATTCTGTTTGTACAGACCCTAGTACAAGGGTCTCTTGGTCCATGACTAGGGCTGTAACACGCTCCCTCTATACTATTGCTCCTACTGCTAATAATGAGTAAATCCAAGTTAGTGGTCTACACAGAGATTGGAGCTTTTCCTTCTCTCTTCTCTTCCCTTGTCTAGGGGTAGGAAAGGTGGTTCTACTCTACCAAGAATGGGCCTAATCCTCAGCTGGGGTAAACTGGTGTCACTCCATGCTTAGAGAACCAATGGCATATTTCCAATTTACACCCCTAGGGATCTGGCTCTAATAGTTCTGGTTACTAGGCTGGAAATCTGGTGAGATCAAATTTCTAAAGAGATCTCCAGTATTGCCCAGTTTCAACCACATGAGGTATCCCAAGACCTCTGGCCCCAGATCTTGCCATCAATAAAATCCCTGGATGTTTTACTGCTGATTTCACCAGAACTAGGATGAAACCTTTTATGGAATGGTTAATTCCCATAAATAATTATCTTCATATATGAATTATGAAACTCAGCTTCAGGAAAATGTTTTACAGCGTCAAGGAACTGAACTAACATCACTTTAAGTTACTTCCCCTGCTATTTTTCATTTAGATCTTTGCAACATATTTGGATCCTTGCTAGGCTGGAAGTAGTGATGGATCCAAAAGAGTCTGAAGTTTCGGTTTGGATGAAATTCAGACATGGGTGCTTCTCTAAACACCTTAAATGTGATGCCCCACTGCCCTGTACCTTGTGTCGTCATTTATTCTTGACCAAAGTGGTCATAAAACTCTACAATTCTGAGTCTGGTAACACTTTACTTATAAATGACAACACAGTGGAGAATTAGGTTCCTTGAGTTTGCAAAGTTGGGCTTGCAAATCACACAAAAATGCACCTTCTTGAGATGTTTTGCTGATTCTGCTTTGAACCAGTACACAGAAATGCAGAGGCTGCCACAACAATGAAAAATAATGGTGGTAAAATTTCCAAACCTCAAGAACTGTTGGATTCAATTTAAATTTCAGACCTAAAAAGTAAAAAACCAAACAAAATTAGTTCATGCATAAGTATTATTTTATTATTATTATTATTATAAGTAAGATTCAGGAAGTTCTTTGCTCTTTTTTAAAAAAGCAAACCCTTTCCTTTCTAAGGGTTCAAAAATGTCTAAGTAATTATTTTTCACATTATTTTTTCAGTTTCACAAGCTCTTGCAGCAGTTCTATCTTGGACTGGAGGTGGAAAAGCCAAAACACCATAAGAGAAAACTGTTCTTGTGAGATATCTAACTTAGGGCCCCGATCCTATGATCGGGACCCACATACATGTCTCTTTACCCCTGCATGGAGTTGCTTTGAAATCAGTGGGGATTCCACATGGGAGCCGTATGTGTATGGATCGTTACAAGAACAGGCTTTAATTTTGCCGGCCCAAGACATTTGACTTGTCCACATAAGCCTCCAAACTTCCAAGTGTGTGTCTGAAGCAAACCTTTCTTTGAGGATCTTATTGTGTGGGAGCCACTTTGCCCGGCACTACTTTGACAATCTGCTGTTCTGTAGTGAGCAGAAACAAACAAACCCAGCTTGCTGAAATGTGGTGAGTTGGTTGCCAGCACTCTCGGACCATATGCCATAAAGAACAGACACAGACTTACTGTCTCATGCCCTTTAGAAGTTTCCTGTGACAGGTTGACCTAGATTTTTTTTTTTTAACCGACAAGATCTTCAACTAATGCCAAAAATGCAAACAGAACAAAACAAGAGCCTTGCACCCATAAATAATTCATTGAACGAAATCCACATGGTCAGTAGATATTAAGAGTCAACCTCAATAAGGGTATAAAGAGGTCTCTTTACAAAGGACTTCCATCTCTACATGACAGATCAGGCCACATGGCGGTTTTTGAGGATACAGGAGAGAAGAAGGTCAAGGAATGAAATTAACTGAACCATTCCAAATAAGTAGGGAAGGTGCTGATAGATCACAATAAAGACAAAGGCAAGAAGTAGTTTCTCTCCTAGAAACAAATGTGTCTGGCCTGTATCCATGGCTAGATCATATATCTGACAATATCCTCCCTTTAATGCTTTGCAGACCTAAGGTATATTATCATACCCCAAGCCTGAACTCTCCAGGGAAATCATGTCAAGAAATAACCAAGGAAGCGTGTTCATAAAATGGGATGTATAGTGGACTGGGACTGCCTTGAATCCTGTGATAAGCTGCAAGTCATGCCAAGAACCAAAAGGGGGCGCTGTTAGACTGCCATATGGTTTCGTTTATAGCTGGGCCTGTGAATTTGGTGGTAAGATTAACATGCACGCTCACCCAGAAAAGGAAAACACGCACATACCAAAGGCTGTGGTATTTTTAGCCCTTATCTCTGTGCACTCAGGGTGGACTTAGAATTCTCATACAATAATCTTCTCAAGTTTATCCTGCATGGACAACAAATTCCCCAAAGAGGCAGGAAAGCAGCCCATTTTATGAAGCACAGGCAGCATGTGGCACGAATCTTTCACTTCTTGATTTGGAGGGACTGCTAATTAAATTAAATAAAATGGAAAGGACTATTTTTATTTTTCCTGTCAAAAAAAGCATGATTATTCCTTATGCTAAACTAGAGAATCATATTTTAAGGGGCAATCAAGAGTGGTTGATTCTCCTATTGGAAAACATAGAAGGGTTTTTTTTGCTTTTAATTTATTTTTGGCTCATGAAATGTGCAGGATTGACAGCCTTGGGGCCAGGAGTCTTCAATTTACCCACAGCAAGTCCTCTCTCCCACCCCCAGCAATGTCCAATATCAAGATGCGTCTGCATTAATGTAATGGGATCCCCTCACATAGTCACAGTGAAGTTCCTTCTCCATGGACCATTCAGTCTTTGGGGAGATCATCTTCAAATGGGGCCAACTGGGGTGGTTATGGCTTTTGAGAAGTGGGTATTTCTCCAATAGGAGACTCACCAAACACTGTTTTGTTAAGACTAAGGAACTGTTAGGAACAAACAGACTTCAGTGGAGTTACCCCTAATTTGCACCAGCGTACGAGAGGTGAAAATTGGGCACTTTGAATGTCCTTTATCTGCTGAATCAAACTTAGGGCCTCAGTGTCTACCTTTAGAGAACCCCTTCATTGACATCACTTTCAGATCTGAGCATTTTAGGGAAAACGGGATACCAGTTGAAATCCGGTGTAATGGATCTGAGATGAGACGTTTGCTGGTGAGGTGTTGACTGAGATCTCAGAGCAGAAGGTTCCCTCCATTTTGTGCATATTTTAAGCATTTATTATTTCCCTGGGTTGTATGTATGCATTAGTCAAGATGATGTCCAGAGCTGGCTAACACTCTTGCCCATTTTTTGGAGGTTTGACAAATCTGGGCAAGATTTAGGAGCCTCAATTTCTGGATCTCCAACTTGGGACCCTTTAATGGGGTCTCACTTGGAGGGGGTGAGCACTCAGCACTTTATGAAAATCAGGCCCTTGTAAGGTGTCTCAATTTGTACGCTAGTCACTTTGGAAAATCCTGGGCTATGTTTATGAAGACAGTCCAAAGGGAGTTTCACAGAAGCTGTTTGTGGTGGACTCTAGGAAACCTTGCATTTTCAGAGAAATAAGCCCCAAAACCACCAACCTTTCAGGGCCTGCTTGATAAGAAACCCAAAAAAGCTAGTAACTGCAGGAAAACCCTCACTCAGAGACATGGCCAGCTTTGCTGCTGCTTATATTTCCTCTACACCTCGAAATGCGAAACGTTGCAAGATGCACTAGACATGAGTCACTTTGGAAATACCCACTGTCCCTTGATGTTCTTCCTCCAGGGCACCCCTTCTTCAAATACCCACAAAGCAACTGATGATGTCATCGCGGGTATGATGCCATGGCAGCCACTCTGATGGTGAATGAGATAGCATTTCCAGTACCAGACTGGAGTTTCTGGGAATGATGGGGGGAGGGGGAAGGAAACATGGTGACACCCAACCCAGGTTTAAAAAATGCATGTGTTGCTAACCAGCAGGTTTGCAAGCAGTCTAGCCAGGGCTGGCTCCAGGCACCAGCTTGTCAAGCAGGTGCTTGGGGCTGCCGCTCCGGAGAGGGGCGGCACATCCAGGTATTCAGCGGCAATTCGGCAGACGGTCCCTCACTCCGCCTGGGAGCGAAGGACCGCCCGACGAATTGCCGCCGCAGATCGCCATTGCGATCACGGCTTTTTTGTTTTGTTTTGTTTTGGCTGCTTGGGGCAGCCAAAACCCTGGAGCCGGCCCTGAGTCTGGCACTCAGAAGGTAGTTCTAGTTTCTCTGTTTCATCACAAGTTAATGTCACAGGTTACATTCACTCCTAAGTAGCGGGTCAGTGCAAGGGTTATGCACTACTTTTGTCCCATGTAAGTTCTCAAACTAGAGTGTAAACGGTCCGTAGGCTTCATTCGAGCGCTCTGCACAGAGTTGATTGAAGCTTTGAATAGATGCCAAAGATTTACATAGAACCTGAATGCCATGTGACCTGGTGACATTTACATCAAAAGACATAGGCAGGAAGATCCGGAGCTGCTATAAACTGGCATGGGTCGACTGAAGTTAACAGACCAAATCTTCATGTGGTGTAATCTGGCATAGCTTCATTGAAGTAAATGAGCCAGATTCTGACCCAGTGTAAATCAACATAGTTTCATTAAAGTTAATACAGCTACGTCAGCTTTAATCCAGCTGAAGATTTGGTCTTGGGCTCTAATCACTGATGGGTGAATTTCAAAAGTTCAGCGGTTTGGAATGAGCTAGATAAATTCCTGAAAGTTTGCAGACAGAGATTAAAACCATGGGCAGAAAACACTTAAAAATAAAATTCAGAATGAAAAAAAGAAATGCAAACTAGCATGCACGTGGGGGAAATAAATTGAAATACCAATATTCAATGGAAGGAGGAGCATAGGGAATATAAATGCTGAAAGAGACCTAGGGGAGAAAGTGGGCAACAAATTCAACATGTGATTGTAATGTGATATGGCTGCAGGATGACCAGTGCTACATATGCAGTATGTTATATATACAACACATGCAAAAACATCACACAACCAACCAAGGATGTAACTGTCTCTCTCTATGGGTGAAACTCAGCTCTGTGTAGAGAGCCAACATATCTAAGTGACACTTGAATCCCATGTTAGCCCTCAAAGTTGGTCTTAAGTATGATTTAAAACTGAAGAGATGCTGAGTGGATAGAGCTCTAGACTGAGGCTTGGGAGATCTGGATTCTATTCCCATCTCCGCCACTAGCCTACTCGGTGGCCTTAAGCATGTCACTTCCCCTTTCTGTGCCTCAGTTTCCCTATCTGTGAAATGGGGACAATGATACTGACCTCCTTTTTAAAGTGCTTTGAGCTGTACTGAGGAAAAGTGTTGTACAAGAACTAAGTGTTATGTAAGTGATGCATAGGTTGTTGGTTGGTCCTCCATATGGTTAAATTTCACACTATATGATTCTGGCACAATTGCACCTGGAATAATGGGAATATCAAGCCAAGTCCTTAGCTGGTATAAATCAGCATAGTTCCATTGACTGATCCGGCTAGTTGTGGTCACCTGATTGCCAGAAAACATACTGAGAAATTGGACAACGTTACACAGGCAACCTTAAGTCCAGCCATTCCTAACTCAGTGCATGGCTTTGAAACCTTAATAATGTCTTTTTCCCTCAGTTTCTTTTGTGTGTGAATCTCCTGCGCAAAGTCCAAGATTTTTTCCACCTTAAATTCCCCCTGCAGTTTCTGCTGGGTATAATAACCCACGCCACACTCTGTCCCGAACTGTTGAGTAATGCTGCTGTGGGCTCTAACAGAGTGAGAGCTGAATTTGAGGAGTGGGGCATGTGATTCCCATAGGTTAGGGATTTGGGGGATTATAGGGTACACATTTCAAAAGCATCTAGGTGACTTTTGATGGGCTTTAGGCGCTTTTGAAGCTCATTTCCATAATTAGTTATTATTTACACAGCACCACAGATGCACATTGCCCTCTGCAAAACAAATGAAGACGGAGTCGCAGCCCAGAAGAGTTTAGAGTATGTCGACACTGTCTTGTAAAGCCGGGTCTGTGAGACCCGAGCTTGTGGAGTCCCTGCATTGTGAACCTGGGTTTATAATTGCTGGACCAAGGTCTCACAGCTGTGCTACCGCAATCCAGTCTGCACTGCACAGACCTTTCGCCTCATGTCTGCAACTTGAGCTGCAGCCACACTGCAAGATGACAGGCCTCGGACCTGAGTGGCTGCATGACTTGGTCCCTGACTCACTCCCTTAGCAGGGTCCTAGAACCTGGGTCTTGAGTCCTTGCTGACCTGAGTCAGACTGATTTATGTGTGGATAGAAAGGGGACTTGGGCTCACATCTGAGTCAGAGCCTGGGTTTGATCCTATAAGCACTTACTGCCATGTGGCATTCTTACTATCAGGAACAGACCCATTGAAGCCAATGGGACAGCTCAGGAAGATAACCATTCCCTCTGCTAGCCAGGAGTTGTAGCATTGGGTCCCAAATTAAGGCAAGGACAATGGAAAAGTAGAAAACTATGGAAGGGCCAGGGAAGAACCAGGCCTATTGGCTTCAGTCCTCATTGAGAGAGCGCTCAGTTGCATGCAGTACGAGGTGAGGAAGCATATTGTGTGGTTACAGGCCGTGGACTGGGACTTGGGAGACCTCAGTTAAATGCTCAGCTCTGCCACAAACTCCGTGTGACCTTCGGCAAGTCACGTGATCTCGGTGCCTCAATTCCCCATTTGTAAAATAGCCATAATAGACAAAGGGCGGATTTTCATGTCCATTTAGGTTTTAAGCTCTCCAGGGCAGGGGCTGTCTCTTACTATGTGTTTGTGCAGTGCTTAGCACAAGATGGTCTGGATCTCATTTGGAGTCTCTAGGCACCACTGAAATACAGTAATAATAACAGGGCAGATTCAGACTCTACCCATGCCAGTATTAGCACTGTGACGATGCTGCCTTTGGGGGACCCAACTGAGAGTACCAATTCAGGATAAATTGCTTAGAGCAGGGCAGTTACAGCCCGAGGCTGGGGTTCCTTTGCACACCAAGGCAAACCAAACCAGCCAAACAGAGACGACTTCGGTTTTACCCCACTGGCTAACCATAAGTCATACATGCAATTCCCTTAGACACTCCAGTTTCCCAGTATCACCACCCCCACTTGTTATGGGGACGAATGGTTATGAAATCCAGTACCCCAGTAAAAGAAAAAAGGTTCTCTCGATCTCAAAGGACCAAGCCCCAGACCTAGGTCAATATACACGTTAGATCTTACCCACAAATCATGCTGTTGCCAATCCTTTAGAAATCTAAAGGTTTATTCATAAAAAGAAAGAAATCTAAATGAGAGCTAGAATTGGTTAAATGGAATCAACATACGGTAATGGCAAAGTTCTTTGTTCAGGCTTGTAGCAGTGATGGAATAAACTGCAGGCAGAAATCAAGTCTCTGGAATACATCCACAGCTGGGATGGGTCATTCAGTCCTTTGTTCAGAGCTTCAGCTTGTAGCAAAGTCCCTCCAGAGGTTAGAAGCAGGACTGAAGACAAAATGGAGGAGAGGCAGCAGCCTTTTATATTCTCTGCCCTGTGGATGGTCACAGCAGCAAGATGGCGCCTGGAGTCACATGGGCAAGCCACATGTCCATTCATGACTCAGTTCTTTACAGACTGACGTTAGTTTGAACGTTCCCAGGAAAGCTCAGATGTGGATTGGCGTCTTCCAAAGTTCATTGTCAGCTAAGTGTTTCTTGGTTGGGCACTTATTGAGAATAGTCCCTTCTCAAGAAGCTGACCAAATGATTCACTGAGGCTACTTAGAATCAAAACATATTAAGATACAAGTACATAGCCAATATTCATAACTTCAACTACAAAAAATGATATACACATAGCATAAACATAATCAGCAAATCATAACCTTTCCATACACACCTTACACGACAACCTTTGTACAATATTTGCTGCAAATATATAATAGTGGTTGCAACAATGATCGATACGGTCACAGGTTATGTCAGTAACGTCACAAGTGCATGCATGTAACAGGGAATGGTGCAAGCAAACGGGTTTTTGAGTGTGCAGCTGGTCTTTTCTGGAGCACAATATGCCTGCAGCATTATTGCCGTTTGCACTGGCACATGTTGATTGTGTAGGTGCAACTTCAGTGCCTTGAAAATCAGACCCTTTAGGTCACCTGTGTGGTTCATGTGCCGCAAGATAGGTTTTCCCGTCAAATATTCAGCTGGTCTGTAAAGCTGACCTAGCGTCCCAAGTCCCGCTTGAATGATATCATTATAGAGGGAATGAAATCAGTGCCTCCGTTCCTGTCCGTCTTTTTAGCTGTATTTTTATCAAGCTAAATGTTTCATTTGCCTCTTGAAAGTCCCACGCCCTTTTGTGCCACTTGCTGGCATGGCATCCCGGCTATCCTGTACTTGAATCTTCAGCATCATGTCGTGACTTCTGGGACTGCTGCAAAACAGTCTGCGGCTTGACCTCTGTGTCACCAGGCCCATAAATAACAAAACACACAGAGGCCCCTAATGTTTCAAGCAGCGGGCTTGAAACTCATATGATGGATATCTAAGCAAAGGACAGGGGAGGGAGGAGACTGGGGTGGGAGAGGTTTACAGTGAGTGAACAATGAGAGGAGGCCTAAGTGGCTCCACTTTCTAAAGAACTCCGCTGTTTCCTAGACGTCATAATTCTAGCGTCCGACAGGGGAATTATGAAGCCGGTCAGGAGTCAAGTGGAGATTTTATCATGAATGGGAGCTGCGAGGCAGGGACTGTGAATAGCACTTTGGGTGGAGGACCAAAAAAATAAAAATTGCAGTCAGCTTTTCCGTGGCCTATATTTAATGTGATAGGCTGTGTCTGGACTGTACCGCCTCCCATCTCCCTGCCATTCTCTACTCCAGTAATGTTGTCCAGACTCTTCCCTCTCTCACCATTTTTATTTAATTAATTATTTGTATAAGTTGCATCTAGAGGGTCCAGCCAAGATCAGAGATTCATTGTGCAGGGGATGCTGTGCTGTCACACAGGGGGATGCATCTAAATAGACCAGACAGAGAAAAGGTAGGAAGGGAATTGGCATGGCCAGTACCTCACAAGTCAGTTACAGAACCAGACATAGAACCCACATCGCCTAATTATTAGTCTAGCTACTAGACCACACAGCCTCTTACAGCGTATACTTAGCATTTCTGAATATAAGGTGCATATAACAGTGAACAGTTGTTTGGCTTTGAATTAATGGCAGGCAGCTTGGTTCGCTGAAATTTTTATAACTGTACCAAAGCTGTGTAGGAAATTCAAGTCAAGCCTTAAACAATTTGTTGACGGTTAAAAAATGTAGGCTAACTGCTTTATTAATACGTCTTATTTATTTGATTTTTGGTCGCCTGTTATTTCTGGTCCTGCCAAGATCTTTGCTGTTTCTTTTCACAAGAAGGTTTGTTCCTGTGACACTTCTGATCAGAAGCCAGAAGTAGCCGAAATGCTACAAAAGAGTCATTTCTTGTGAGTTTTCTGAAATAATTTTTGAAGATTGGGATGGATAAGGATAGAATTTAATGTTTATATTGCCATAGCTCCTAGAGGCTCTATCTGGATTGAGACCACATTACGCTAGATGCGGAGTGACCACAAAAAGTGATATCGTTCCTGTCCTAAGGAAATTAAAACCCTAGAAGACAAGAGACATACGAAGGGTGGGGGCAGAGCTGTGTAGTCAAATAGACACACACTTTTACAATACAGCTGGTCTGAAAGTGGATTTTTCTTTTCTTTTTTCTTGTTTTTTGCACAAAATCGAAATCCATAATATTTCAGCAGAAAACTCCTTCTAGATATTGAAATACCTTGTGTTCCTATTCACTTTTATAGTCTGGGTTCCCTGGTCGGAATACATCTCCCATGATGCATTGTGGTTGGGTCTTCCCCTCTTGGAGAAAGGAGCTGGTGGCTCATGGCAGTCCCATGGCTTTGGTGCATCGTGGGAGTTGAAGTGTGGCTGGAGAGCCTTGTCCATACAGGAGAATGGGGGTATGAGAAACCCAAACCGTTACTCCTGTGAGGCTCTGCAGTGGCATTTCAGGTTTTTAGTCTTAGGGTGCAACGTTTTACAACACAAATCTAAATTTTATGCAGAAAATGAAAACGTTCATTTAATCAAAAACCCAATTTTTCATTGAAAAACAGTTTGGACAGATAGTTTTCAACCAGCCCTGATTTGTAAACAAATATACACTTTTAGATTTTTTTTAGAGCAAGTGCCAGCTATTACCATACATCCTTCCACCAACCCACCATGAATGGCCTGATCTCTTACACAGCAAAGGTAGCTCTGGCAGAAGGATTTGAAGGAGAGGACAGTCGCCTTTCAGATCACTTCAGAAAAGGCGCACTCCATGCATGCCACATTGGCTGGCCACAGGATACAAGGGTGGCAAGACAAACAGGCATGGTGACAGCAGTCAACAGTGGGCAAGACTCCCCCATTGCTAACAGCGACTACCACTTGATAGTAACACTTAGGGATTGGACATTTATACCCATATCCAGACTATCGTGAGTTATCATAATTGTTCTGGAAGGGATAGCAACCCTCATGCTTCAGGTTTTAAACGAATCTCTAACTATTAGAGATCGGGATGAGTCCAGGGTGGGAAGCAGATCATTCCACATCTGCTACAGCTGGGTTCTTATACTCTTCTTGAAAGCAATTGGTACCAGCCAATGTCTGAGACAGGATACCGATCTAGAGGGACCTCCAGTCTGATCCAGTCTAGCAATGTCTCTTTTCCTTTGGACTGCGATCAGCCCCAATTAAGCAAATGCCTAAGTCTATTCCTATTCAGCCAAGCACGTAAATATGCCTAACTTTAAGGGATGGGCTGCTGAATCGTGGACGTAGTATCTTTGGGCTAAGGAACTCAAAGCTCATAACCCTCACAACTGTCCTCTGTGGTAGGTAAATACTATTAATGCTATTTAACTCCAATAACTCACTGTAAATTACAGTCACAGATAAACAGCACATGGTTCGCTGTGGATAAAAATAAAAATCCATCTTGCCCCATTGTCTGGCATTGGTTAAGCTTCTACTCGTATACATTTTTGGCTAATTTCTCGCACTCTCTCTTTTTTTTTTTAATGAAATGTTATTTATTTATAGCTAAACTCGCTTTGACTTTGAAGCGGGAGCCAAGCGTTTGTGAAGCTGTTCAGATAGGGGGCTTGAAAAGGAGAATTATGTCAGTTTCAGATGTTTTCAAAAGTTATTGTTTATAGCCAGAGAGAACTATGACACTTTTCCAAATTAACTTTCCCTCCCCTCTGCATTTCTATAGGCCATGGGTAAAGCAGATGTCTCCAGAGTTAGGAGAAGAAGTGGGGGAAAGAGAGATGAAAAGGGATTTTAGACAGGAAGTCTCCAAGGGCCAGCTTGCTGGCTTAGTTGAATATTCTCCACTGCCATATGGGGAAACTCTCTGGGACACGCCAATTCTCACTCCCCTGGCCAGCACGGGCTCGGCGTGCTATGGACGTAACATGCTCAGCAACACGAGTCAGAAAATGGGGCAAATGTTGACCTTTTGGCAAAAAATCGAAACCATAAATATTTCAATTGGGAAATTCCACCATAGTGCCTCCTGGGAGTCGTTTTGTGCTCCCATTCCCCCCCCTACATGCGGGGCTCTCTAGTCAGAGTGCATCTCCTATGATGTACAATGGTTTCTCCTCTTGGTCTTCTCCCCTGCCACTGCATCTACTGTCTAGAATACCAGCAATAGGGTCTGATCACGCACATTGGGAGATTGCTGTTGCCTAGAGTCTTGGCATAGCTAGATGTGTTTTTCTTTGGAGACGGTTAAAATTCACCAGAAGTATATTATTTAGTTTGTGTGGTTTTCCTTGTAATATAGATGATCCATATTTTCTCGCCTTGCACCATCTTTGACTTATAAAGGATCAAGGCCTATGAAAGATAAGCATTTCCATAAGTGTCTGCAGGCTCATAGCCTATCCAGGCTATGACAACTGCTCAAGCACAGAAAGGGTGGAAACTCTAAATAGGAAATAAATAAATCTAGGAATAAAGCAATGAACTTAAGAAAGGGATAATGCAGACTGACTATAATAATAAGCTTTTATATATCGCTTTTCATCAGTAGATCTCAAAGTGCTTTAAAATGGTCAGAATCATTATCCCCATTTGTAAAATGGGGAAACTGAGGCACAGTGCAGCAAAGTGACTTGTCCAAGTTCACCGAGCAAGCCAATGGCAGAGTGAGGACTAGAACCATGGTTTCATAAGTCTCACTCCACAGCTGTACCCACTAGACAACACTGCCTATCAGGGAAAAAAAACCCTATCCAACTAGTAGAGCTGGTCAAATTTGTCCTAAATTTGGATTTTTTGATGAAAGCTTTCATTGAAATTTTTGAATTTCAAGGCAAAACGGGGGGGGGGGGGGAATTTCAGCCACAACAATTGTATCTGTGTTTCAGCCAACTCTGTCATATCAGCCTGTGGAACAGTCTTGTAAGGGAAATAATGATGGAAGGATGCCCCATCATTTGGGATACTTGAAACAAGACTAGCCGAAGTAGCCAGAGAATGTATGGTGCAGAACCCCCCCCCCCCCAGCAGTTGTAGGGGTCTGGCTGAATGAATTCATCAGAGCTGCTTAAGCTAAAGGACAGTGTTGGCACAAGATCAAATGGGGATGAAATGGCCATGAATAACTTCTGGGTGGAAATTAGAAGAAATTTCAAACCATCAGAGGAGTGAGGTCCTGGAACAGACTTCCAATAGGAGTAATGGGGCAAACAATCTAACTAATTTTAAGATGGAGATGGGTAAATTTATGAATGGGATTCTATGCAGGGTTGCCTGTGAAAGCAGGGGACTGGATTCAATTACCCAGAAGGTCCCTTCCAGCCCTATGTGCCTATAATTATTTCTCCATATCCAACATTGATTCTTGCTTGTCAGCTTGTCCCACTTCAAGTTGACCCAAGTAACGACCTTGGTAACCTTCAGGAATAATGTCCCGTCCCCAGGCTATTTCTAGCAGTCTGTCCAATAAACAGAGCATTTCAATGTCTGGGTGAAGTTAGTTGCTGGAAAGCTCAGATTTTTCGATCAACACATGAGAGAGGCTCATTGAAATCCTGGGATATTTCTATGGCTCCATCTTTGGTGTCTGAATGACCTCATGCGCTCACGATAAGGCGAGAGGCCGAAAGCACGACAGAGAGTCTTTGATAACGTATGTGGTGACTCTGGATCCTTGCCAAAGATGATTACGGGAGTCACATACTTTAATCCCATTGCATTTGCCAAGCAATTCCTGGGGAGTGATATAATTTCCTTCGTTTGAGCCAGGAATGGAGACAAATTGAGCCTCTGTTGTTGTTACACAGATTGTTTTGGGGCAGGAGTGAGAGAAGAAATAGAGAATGGTCTTCACAGCTGACCTGTGGTATGTGTATGAAGCAGGATGGACAAGTCTAGCATAGCATCTTTGCCTTGTGTTTCCATGTGCTCCCTGTTTGACCTATATTCACATTATCTAAATAGTTCCAATGCACACCGTGATGTACATATTTACCGAGATCTCTGTGGACAACAACAAGACATCTAATGCACTCTCGCTTTGATAAATGAGTCATTGCTGGCGTACGCACCACAAACATCCCATAATCACGTTACACAAACCACATCTAAACTGGCTGTCTTCAAAACAAAGCTACTCTTAGGCAGTTGGGAGGGAGAATGGCTGTTCAGGTTGCTGACAGGACCCAGGCAAAAATGTCCTAGGTTAGCTAAGGTGCAGTGATTTGAGAAAATGCTCCTTTCTTCATGAAGGGAGACCAAGTGAGAGATGCACTACCTGGTCCCTACAGATGCTCAGGAAGGACCATACGCTGGCAGAGGGGGAGAATAACTTTGGGGAGGGGGCCAGCCTCACACCCAGGTGCTGCGGGACCTAGTTGAACCTTAGAATGGGGCATATTTCTCTTCTTCTTTTACTGCTGCTGGTACTACTAACTTGTTCTGATTTCTGGTTGGAAACTTTATCCCTTGAGAAGAACTTTGCTGACTACATCTGTCTTTTGTTTCTGCTGAGCCATTCATCAGTTTTCCAACACAAGCAGGGACTCCTGTACAATGGAGGAGCTCCCATAGAAGGACAGACCCATCCTTTCATAAAAGTTATGGCGGAAAGACAGAACAGGTGCATATCAGTTCAAGCCTTCTGCATGATTCACTGTGTTTATTATTAATCATGTGCACGGAGCAAGTGCAGAGAAAGTATATTAGGATGACAAGGGGAAGGGAGAGCCTATCTTTCAAGAAGAGACTAAAAGAGTTTGGCTTGTTTAGCCTACCAAAACTCAGGCGGAGGGGCCATCTAGTTGCTCTCTATAGCTACTTCAGGGGAGTGAACATCAGCGAGGATGAAGAGTGATGTAAGCTAAAGGACAATGTTGGCACATGAACAATTGGGTGCAAACTGGCCCTGAATAACTTTAGGCTGGAAATTAGGTTTCTCCCCATCAGAGGAAGGAAGTTCTGGAACAGCCTCTCAGTAGGAGCAGTGGGGGAAAACAACCTAACAAGTTTTAATATGCGGTTTGATAAAGTTTATAAATGGGATTATACAATGGGGTCGCCCGTTTTAGCAAGGGACAGGATTCAATGGTTAGAAACCATGTTCTATGTTCCTATATTCATTATGGCAGTGCGCTGAGACCAACCAAGATGGCACCATACAAACACAGAGAAGTAGGACAATCCTTAGTTTCGACCATTCCGGCTTGCACTACAATTCAATGCTAACACCGGCATGTTCAGAAATGCATGTCTTTCCCCAGCAGAACTTTTTGTCTATGTCTTTTGCCAAATTACATTATCCCTCTGGGAGAAATGGCAGGGTCAGTGATTGTGCATTGTTTAGTTTGCATACTTGTGCTATCTGTCATCATGGTAGCCAGGGGATCTTTTTAGGAACAATTTTAAAGTCATTTAGAAAACCACTCAATCAGCTACATGTATACAGTGCATCAGGAGACCCAAAATAAATGCATCTTAAAGATCTGCTGGATGTGCAAGATCAAGTATCTTTTTCTTTTCTTTTTTTACAAGACTTGCTAACATTCAATTCGCTGAGCTTCCCAGCTGGAGATTAAGTTAATGGAGGAATTTGTCTATAAATCAGAAATTGCAGCAACAAAGTTCACTCTAGCAGGATTCTACACTCTATCTGGGCATGCCGGACCACTGGAGCATCCTAACCGTCGGAACAGAACCATGAAGAGGTTGTTCACTGCGCTGAAATCCGGAGTTTGGCTTTATGGAAGCCACGGGTAGAGATGGTAACACAATGCATATTCCCTGCACCTATCCACCCATGAATGAGTAGGGACAAGATCAGCCCTTGCATGGCGCTCCCATTGAAGTCAGACACATGAGAAATGTCATGGCGCACTGGTCCCATTAACACCACACTACACTCCCATTTGATGATCCTGAAACAGAAGCCAGGAGAGGGAATGAGCCAATCAAGCTGGAGAATTCCAGCCATGGCTACCAAAAAGGTGCTGGAAAATGCCCCTCCCCACCAAAAAGAAGATGCTACTTTTATTTTGAAGGAGGGAAACCCAGTTCTCTCTCTCTCCCTGCGTGGCAGATCCAAAGAGTTTCCTGCCATTCTGAGGCTCAAGTCAGGGCCGGTTCTAGGGGCAAGGTGAGTAGGGCAGTGGCGCTGGGAGCCACCTTCCAGGGATACTGAACTGCTGTGCAACTCAGCATTGGTCGGTTGCTGGTTGTGGGAAATGTTTTGCCCAGTCACTTGGGAATGGAGCACTGGGAAACACTCTGCCAACATGTAGAACTATGGATATGTTTGCTTGGAGCTAACCCCAATAAACATCACATTGCATGCACTTCAGACTTCTGGTCTTCTGCTTTCTGTCTGTGTGACAAGAACTAGGGGAGGGGGAGAAAGGAAAGCCCCCTAACAGGGGGGTGCTGAGAATACTTTCCACAGCTGGCTGGCAAAATAGCTAAGGCCACTCCTGGCTCAAGGCATCTGTCCATGGTGATAGCACTGTGGAAAGAGAAGAAGAGTATGCACAGACACCCCAAGGAATAGCTTCACTTGAGGCCTCTTCTATAGCTATCTGCCTATTCATAGTCAGGGCCAGTCAGCCTAGCATGGGACCTGTCACAGCATGTGGGATTAGCAAGTACCAAGGTCTGGCCCTAAATTGCCAATGTAAAAGGAAACCTGGCACATCCGATAGTTTAGGGGAGAATTTACACACTAACCTGTGATACAGGTTTATCATGGTACATTTGAGGCAAAGTGATGAAAGAATGTTTGGGTGAGCTCATCACAAGTCATGGAGACCCTGGTAAGAATGCGAAGAAGTCATGGACATGTTCTGTAGGAACCAAATAACAGGTACCCCTGCAGAAAGTGGCCTCTGGGTGCAGGTGTTGTTTGTTTTGGGGGTACCTCACATGACGACTTGTATTTTCAGCTACTGAAATGGTCTTAAATTTTAGGAAGTGCCTAATCCTATCCCAGACCCTTGCCTGAGAAGTAATTCTAACCCTAATCCTCTACTTATTTTTCCTGCACCTTTGTGATCTTCTGTTGGTGCCCACAAGGATGGGCTGGTGGTTTCCAGTCAAGTCCTTTTTGTCCCTATAATGGTCTCTGTCTGTCTACTCTCTGATAGACTCCTATGGACTCTTTTCTCAAAACAGATTGTACAACTGTCCACCTGGTCATCCACTCACCCACACTGTCACCCAGTCGCACCCAACTACCTCTCATACACTTAGACATCCACTCCGAAACCCACTCACATGGTCATATGCCCATGAACTCACTCATGCCTTCACCTACCTCCCTGGCAACTCATCTACCTACTGTACCTGCCTGAACTGGCAGTCCTCAGACTTATGACACGATTGGTTCCAGAAAATCACGTCTTAAGTCGAAATGTTATAATTCAATTTTCCCATGGGAAGAATGTTGGATCAAGCATCATAAAGTTGAAACCGACCTTGGAAACAGGATGTCAATTTATAAGTGTCATAAGTGCCGTTCATCTTAACTCAAACATCATAAAGTCGAGGACGGCCTGTACATTCATTAATTCCTTCTTCTGCTCAGGCACTTGCAAATCTATCTGTGACCTCTCCATTCATGCTTGTTCTCACCCATCCACCTTCAGAGTAGTTCCCTCAAATACCCAAATGTGCAAACTACAGATAGACATTTTTAAGCACAAACTTGAAAATCCTATGATTCCTCATGCTTATGAAGACCATTGCAAACATCCAGTCTTAGAAATGAAACTCAGCATTACTGTCTCTTAAGAGTAGCAACAGTAACAATATAATTTATTTCAATATTTTTTAACAGGAGCTGAGGAATAATTGAATTTTTGGTTGGGGGGTGGGAGGGCAACCTGAAAAATCCCAAAATTTTTTTGGTCCCTTTCAAACCGAAACTGATATTTTTTGTTTGTTTGTTTCAGATAGAAAAAACACTGAAAAATGAAACCAAACCAAAACACCGAACCAAAACATTTTTGTCAATGTTTTTGTTTTTGGATGTTTTCAAACAAAATATTGTTTTGAAACAAGAAGTTTAAACGCTTTGATTAGTTTTGACCAGGAAAATCAAAATGTTTTTTAAAAAGGATCATTTTGATCATTTCTATTCACCAAATTTGACCCATATTCATGAATAGTTTCGGTGTCCCAAAACATGCAGTTTGTGGTGCATTTCTCCAGAAAATAAAAATATCCCAGCTCTATTCTTAAAGTTTGGGGGTTTTATATATAGTGCTAATGTGCATTCACCCAGTTTGTGAGCATGCAGTGTATATGTGCAAATCTGGGATTTGCTTACACAAATATCTATTTGTGCATGCAACTCTGGCTTGCAAACACATTGGGCATTCTTTGCATGCATTTCAAGTGTGCGCAAAAATATGGATATACAGAGTTTTGAAAACTGGGACCCTGATCAATGTCTTTTATTTCAGATTTCAGGGTAGCAGCCATGTTAGTCTGTATCCTCAAAAAGAACAGGAGTACTTGTGGCACCTTAGAGACTAACAAATTTTGTTAGTCTCTAAGGTGCCACAAGTACTCCTGTTCTTTTTAATTTCAGATTGATTCATCTTCTGAACTCAAGATTCAAGGCTGTACAATAGTGGAATCTTTTTGAAAGACACTCCCACATCTAAAGAATTCATGCAACATCTGGGAGGCTCAGTCTATGCTGGAGAGGACAGTGCATTATTAATTGGACATTAAGTGGTGGGCCTTGTCTGAGGCTATTTCACATTTTATTAATTACAGAGTGGTTAATAACAACCTCCTGTCCCTGGTATTTATAGAATCATAAAATAGATCCATGATACTGGTCTCACATCTGGTGAAACTGACAAACACATTTTCTTTTACCTTCCATCCCCAAGCTTGCTAATGGCTTGCAGATTTCCAGGACGACAACTGGAGATAACAGATTAGGGTATTTTGGAGCCATTGCTATTTACTCCATTGTGAAGGGTGTATTGAGCTTTGTACTTCAAACAGGACCAAAATCCCTCTGTTTTATACTTTACTGATGGAATTGAGTCTCCAGATTTGGCACAATGACTCTTCAAGGGACGAGTTGAATTTTCTGTGTAATAAATTGTAAAATACTCCCTCTTTGATATTCTGCCTTTATTTTTGTCACATTGATTTGGTTCCACTAGCTGAAAACCACAACCCACCCAGCACACCACTACTGATAACACCTCAGACATAGGCCACTTCTGAAATATTATAGTGAAGCATCCAAAGCAGAGTGGATTGATTTACTTTAAAGTTATGTAAAGCATTGCTTTTAATCATGATTGAAATCGGCAAGCAGGAAACCTTGAGTTAAATAAGTGATTTTAATCATGTTTTGCATTTGTACTGTTCCCCAAAAAAGTTTGATTCTCATTGGTCGATAACCATTAAAACATGCTAATTTGCAACTAAATAATAGCCCGTATACTAATTTCTGATCTCCTTTTTGCTAACCAGAAGGATATACTATATCTACATATATTTATTTAAGCAATTATGCAACTTAACTTACATTTATTCAGATTCCTAATTTTTATATTTATATCATTTTAGAAAATGTAAAATGGGGTATTTCTTGTTTATTAGATTATGGTTATTTTTTTATTTGTGATCTGTGTCAAACTCTATTTGTATGGAAACTCAAACAGGATAAACATGCAAAACAAAAACAGTTTTTTTTTAATTAATTAAAACGACCTTAAATGTGCTGGATACATAAACTTTTCTTGTTATCAAAACATGTTTTGCATTTAAACCTACCTGATCTATTAAACACAGGAACTATTACTAGTAGCTGATTAATTGAACTGATTGTTTCAGATCACTATGCCCTTCAAGATTTTAGAACTAGTAGATCTCATCCTCTCACATCTAATTCTTGTTCATAGCTTGGAAGAGGAAAACAAGCTTTCCTGTATTTTTAATTCTTTTGGTTTCTTAACTTTGGATGAACTAGTCATTGAACTGAACTATTTGAATAAACTGAAATGAAGAAACTATTCTCTCTGCACCTGAAGAGGCTACTCTGTCAAAAGCAGGCTCCAGGTACGTAGCCAGTAACTTCCACCAGTTCAGTGGTTTCACTTTCTTTAAAGCATATTAGCAAATGTGCACTGCTTAATATTATTTTTTAAAAATAATTTATTTTAATAAATTAAAATAAACTTAGGCCCTAACATAAGTTGCCCATTCCAAAGTGGCTATTTTTTTAAAAAAAAAACCCTTCTATTTCAATTTAAAAAAATCTGATTTTTAATTTTTTTTTTAAGTAATATGTTTTTATCCATCCAGACTCAAAATGTAGTTCCCGTTTGTGAGTGGTTAATGAGGCTGAGAAGGGCCAATTAACCAGCTAATCCACATCTGAGGGGAATTAGGTGGTCTACGTAATCCCCTGAAGGATGATGGTGCCCAGCTGAGAAGGAACAGACAGGGCTAGGATAAAGCCAACAACAGAAAGGGGTTGCTGGGAAGTAGTGTGCAGTCACTCCCTGGGTGGTGTGTCTGAGGTTATGGAGTTTAGTAGTTTGCAGTCACTCCCTGGGAGTAGGGAGGTGCGTCTGAGGCTATGGCACTCAGTAGTCTGCAATTATTCCCTGGAGTAGAGTATGTGAGCTGGTACACCCAGAGTGGGGGGAACCAGAAGCCGTAGGAAGAAGTCTAGGGAAAGGGCAATTGGGTCTGAGGTGAAGCAGATCACAGTTGCTGGGTACAGGGTCCCTGGACTGGAACCTGGAGTAGAGGGTGGGCCCATGTTCCCTACCAGCCAGTTTGGAAGTGGCACCATAAGGCAGTGAATGAGAAGACTGCCTGAGACCGTTGGTATGGAATGACTTGGATACCCTGGAAGGGGAGGATTCTAGTGACCTGGCCAGAAGGCCAAGCCATGAGGACAAAGCACCCTGAGTCACAAGGAGTGAGGGAGACGATGGGGCATGCAGCGAGCAGTAGAAGAGAGCTTTGGACCTGTGAAGAGCCAATCCCCAGAGCAACCAGGAGGAGGAGCCACAAGCAGTGAGTGGATCCTGTGACACCCTCATTCGGGGTAGATGACTTGAGTTAGAAGATTAGCCAATGGATCTGTCTCACTTCCTCAGGGCTGCTTGCCTGAATGACCACGCCACTACTCCCAGGTGCCATGGAAAGCCAGGCTGGGGGAGGCAGAGAGGGCTCTGGGGGGGGGGAGAAGAAGCTCTAGATGCCCATCAGAGGGCGAGAGGTGATAGCATCACATTGAGTGCATGTTGGTTACAATGTCCCACTCTCACGGTGGCTGGTTGATGGCCTGCTGCAGCCCTGGCTGACAGAGTTGGCCCTGGTGCTCAGGCAGTAGAGGCTCATGCTTTAAGATCCAGCTATCTGAGGTTCAGTTTCCCACTGCTGATGACCTAGTCTGGGGAGCGGCACAGCCTGGGCTTTGGGGATCCAGTGGTGGTTAGCAGAGGTGTGGAGGGGTTGCTTGTGTGCCGCAGAACCTGCGGTGTTGGACTCCAAGGCTGTGCAAAGGGAGTTTAGGAGGGAAGCTCTGGGCCGCAGCATTGGTGCAGGGGGGCTGCTGTTCCCTTGGAGATGCTGCCTCAGAACATCAGGCACCAGCCAAGACTACACTAGGTAAGTCCTCACTCAACCCATGTAACCTATAACAGTTGCAGGAGGCTGAACTTTGCGCAGACAGGGGGCTTAGGAGGGGTAGTGGGGACAGGAGCCTGATGGAGAAAAGGCTTGTGTAGGGTGAGGGATCTGGACTGGCTTGCGGGCGGGGCGTGGGGGCATTCTCCACATCTACTTCCAAAAACCTGTTTCCTTCCTTTACCTGCACACAAAACTTGGTGCTAAATGCACGTAGCAGCTGTTGCTGGCTTTTGAGCCAAATATACTGTTTACAAATGATAGCTGGATGCTTATTGGTGTCAAACACCATTGTATGGTCTTCAAAGTCATCTCTGTAGGTGGAAGCTCAGACAGCCCGGGCGATTCCTGGCTTTTTGTCATGTATGGAGAGAAGAGTAAATTAGGGCTTACAAGGCAGTTCTTCAGCTGGTGTGAACTCTGCTGGAGTTAGTGTATAGGGGGGGTAGGTTTGCTGTTAAGGCTGCTACAAGTTTCTTATGTCACCTTGGACAAGACACTTAATCTGTTCCTCATCTGTAAATGGGGTAAGATGACGTCATGGAGATTTGGGGAGGATGAACTCATTATTGGTTGTGAGGTGCTCAGATACTAGCGAGATGGGGGCGAGATGGGGGGCTTGGAGGTATTGGGGTGGATGGATTTTACAACATTGACGTCAGTGGGGCTATTCTGATTTAGGGCCTGATGCTCCGATGCCATAAAAGTACCCGAGTTCTTGTTCTGTTCCCAGTTCTGCTGTAGATGCAAAGCGTGACCTTGCCCAAGTCCCTTCCCTTCCCCTCATTTGTAACATGGGGACTAATACTTACCTGCCACATGGGAAGGAATATGATGATGTCTAATTCAGTAATATTTGCGAAATGCTTCCCGTTCCTTGCCATGGCAGGTGCTCTTGGAGTATGAAGCACTGTTATAATAATGCATTTCTGTATAACAATGAAAATCACTTGCACTAAAAAATGAAGATTAATTTAACAAATAGACTGCAGTCTATTCCAGGAAAGAGATCCAGATTCCCTCTTCAGGCTTGGCTGTCTGCAACGTCCAAGCAAATTTTAATAGCCTGCTGCAAGCTTAATCTTTTCATTAGCTGTGGAGGAATGCTGTAAAAGATCACACCATGTATGTTCAGAATCCAGTCTGGAGATTGCAGCAGGTCCACAGCTGTGGTGTAAAAGAACAGAATCCCCCATCTTCGAGACAATCTATTGAAACAGCTGTCAGGAACATGGCAACAATCGATTGAAAGGAGACAAATGCAAGGCACGTCTTCATATTTGCTATGCCCAGGGTCAATTGTTTGTATTTATTTTTAAAGTTCATAGGAGCACCCATTGTGCACACAGCATACACTGTTTGGGTTCATAAGTCAGGTGTTTGCATACATGGCAATTCCCTGACTTGCAGAAGCAAATGCATGATTTCGCAGGGGTGCTGGGTACCCAGCAATGTTGTAGGCACAAAATAGTTGGCTGCATTGGAATGTTTGGCCCCCAGAGTCAAATTTTATCTAGAAACATTGCAGAAAACAAGGACCCCTGGACGGCGCAAGAGGCTGATGGTGTAGATGGCATTGTGGGTCAGCCTGAGCAACCTATCTTAGCAGGGGAGAGCACTGGCAATGATGGAGAATTTTTGCCCCGTGGATTGTTGTGGGAGTGGGGTGACTATTAAAGGAAGGGCTTCAAGAGGGAGGCAGAAGGCCTGGGGGAAAGGTGGTCTTGGAACCGTCTCCTATGCAGGAGCTCTGGCAGAAGGCCAGGAGAGACACTGAAAAGGATCAGGCGTGCAGTGAGATCCTGTGATGAGCCTGGACAAAAGGGGCAGACACTAGGGAAGCAGCCTGAAGGTCTTGTTGTCTGGAGGAAAGAGACACGGACACAAGAGCCCAGGGAGAGGCAGACAGGAGCCGGGTGTCCAGGAAGAAAGCTGTGGAGGGATAGCTCAGTGGTTTGAGCATTGGCCTACTAAACCCAGGGTTGTGAGTTCAATTTCTGAGGGGGGCCACTTAGGGATCTCGGGCAAAAATCTGTCTTATTGATTGGTCCTGCTTTGAGCAGGGGGTTGGACTAGGTGACCTCCTGAGGTCCTTTCCAACCTCGATGTTCTATGACTTGTCTCTTGCAAACAAAGCTGTGTTTATTTTTTATATATATATTTTTAAAGACATGGGGCTGGTTCACAAAGCCTAGCAGGCAATTGGTTTGGGACAACAGACAAATGGGATGTGGCTGCTGGGTGGATGGTGTTAATCTGTGACCTCCAGCCTCCTGGCTGAGGGCCTGATACTCCTTTGTCTTTCCCAGCATGGTTCCCCACCCTGCTGAGGTTCCCCTTCCACAGCACTGTCTGCTCATTCCATTATGAGTTACAACTGTCTGTGGCTGGTATCTGACAATGCGATAACATTTCATGTGCGGTGACGGCATAGTTTGGCTACCGAGGCTGTGGCCTAGCGTCTCCAGTATCTGCCAGGATGAGGTTTATGGAGCTGTCGCTCTCAAGGCAGAGTGGGCTTGTGCTTACAAAGTTTGGTAAGGAAGGCAACAAGGGGGTGGCTTTCGGCTAGACACCAAACTAATTAATAGCAAGTAGCAAAACCTCCTGTTATGCTGCAGTTTCTAGCCTGCTTCATAATAGATATGTTCACACACAGTTGTGATCCAGAATTCAGAGTTCCCTCTAATTTTTCCACGCAAGTGTGGAATGAATTTTGTCACCAATATGGAGGTGATGTGCAAAGGCACATGGAGGCAGGTCCAGGCTGGGCTGGGTTGGGGCTGGGGGAGGGGCTCCTCTCCCCCGGTTGTGGCAGGTCCAGGCTGGGGGAGAGGCATCTCTCCCCGGCGCAGCCTGAGCGCCCCAGCACTTGATAAGCTTCTGCACAGCCGTGTGCAGCTTAGAGGGAACTTGGATCCAGACCCTGAATAAATCTGGAACATGCCACCAGTGCTGCCTGGATATGATAGCCCTGACCTTTTTCTCCCTGTCCTTTATCTAGTGAGAGAAGTCTGTTCCATCCCCAAGCACTGTTAACAGCTTCAGATCCAATCATGGGAATGAGACTGATTTCTCCATTGTTACCAGCACCTGCCATCCATAAATCATTGCTGAGAATAGAAGCCCATCATGTAACACACTTGCCAAGTCCATGCAAAATATTATTTAGTAGACGCTCCTGATTTTCCCCTAAATCAGTTTCAATGGAATTTTTTCAGCCAGCTCTAGTTTCTCTTATCTGTTCTTTCCTCTGCATTTCCTTCCCTTCAGCAACTTTCAGTTTCCATTGCCCTCAACTTTACTACTCCCACTTCTCCATTCCATCCACTAAAATGATCAGCAATTAAATCGTTAATGCTGTCATTAACCCAATGCAATCGATTGGGGTGAGGCAATTCTTATTTCTCTAAGCCATTGTTTCAGGCAGTCTGTAGATTCAGGCAGATGTCACTGACCTGGTTTCCCTCCATTCACATTTGGAATGTTTCTTCATAATCGTAAGAACCAGAAATGTCCTTTTTTTTTTTTTTTTTTTAAATCGAATCTGATCATCTCTTGTAGGCCAGAAATACAGCACATAGGCTGGATCCGGCCCATGAACGAAGTAGGCGCTGGACACCTCTATTTTATTCATACCTAACTTGAGTTCCAAGTAGGTTTCTAACCCCCCCCCCAAAAAAAATTCTGGGCCTGATTCTTAACTGTGTTTTCCCCACTCTCATGTTTGTGTGATTCTGTTGAGGTCAGCGGAGTCACGCTGGAGTAAAATCTTTGTAACACAGCGGAGAAGGAGGTTAGCTAGGTTTCTCTCCTAACACAAAGAGATCTGGTCATTCAGACTTTGTTTAGATTGAGAACAACAAATCCCAGAAAAAAACAAAAGGAAAGTTGCTGAGAGAGAGCATGGTGTGAGCCTCTCTGCTCGTAGTCTGCACCGAACTGAACCCAAAATGGCTCCCTCACCCTTTCCATAGCAGAGCCTTTCCAAATGTAAAGGTGTGATACAAGTGTATCAGTTACATTCACTACAAAACAGGTGTTTGTGAGTGTGTAAATCCTTTGGGCCACATTTTTGCACCTTCCTAGCTCACATACTGAGAGTGTCTTCTTTCTGCAAGTGCCATTACTAATGTGGAATTCCTTAGATGAGCCACTCCATCAGTGGCAGATAGTGGAGAAAGGCTGGATCACATTTTCTGCACCCAGCTGGAGTGGATTTTGCCTCTAGCCCTTGGGTCCTGCACTCAGCGAAACAAGGGGGCTGTAAGAGGCACTCTACACATCTAAAAGCTCAAGTGATTTATTTTATTTGTATGTGCGTAAAATAGTCTTGGCACTTTATGAAGAGGGCCCTGCCAATTGCAGTCTAGAGATGATATCCCCTGGTGTAAAACAAAAAGGATGAACAAGAGAAGTTTTCCATTATACCACAAGAAGAATGATCTACAAACTCTATTCTTCTAACCTCCAGCTCTCCCTCTAATTCCCCAACTCCCTGACCTCCGAGCGATTTGGCAGCTGGCCCCTGAGATGTGTAGAGATGATAAAGCTGCTGGCTAAACCCTTGCTGCTTTCCCAGCTCCGTCAGGGATGCCCTGCAGCAAACTCTCTTCTCAGATTCACTCCCTGAAGCTCCCTGAGGGCCATATTCAAAGCAGCTTGTGTAAATGGTTTGGGGCATTTTCCCCATTTTCACAAGTGAAATTGACAAGAGCCCTCCAGGTGGGCTGATGGAAAACTGAACAATTTGTTTTGGTTCTGCTGAAATGGATTTTTTTCTTTAACTCCTTTTCTGCCTCTTTCCACCTCCCCCTCAAAGTTTTTTTTTTTTTGGTATTTTGTCCAAATTTGGGATGACTTTTGTACAAAAATGCAAAAAATGTTCATGGAGAAAGGATTTCTCTTTTTGTCCTCCTGTACTGCTGGCACTAAAAGGGCCTGGGGTTCTGCAGGAAACAGGTAGTCGGGATTCCTGCCTTCTATTCTGAATTCTACCTCTAACTTGGACAAGTCACTTCACCACCCTTTGCCTCAGTTTACCCATCTGTCAAACGGTGGAGGAATTTTGGTGTGAACACTTCACTCACTTATGAGCGTCTACTGGGTTCAAAGTGGCTCAATATCTATGAAGATTCCTGTGACCATTTTCTCTGGAAGATTTATCTGTCTGAATCAAATGATCACACTGCTCTGACATTCTTCTCATGCTAAATGTCACAAGAGTGACAATTTGATCACTTCCAATATACCCTCGATCCTGCTAAAATAGAAGTTAAGTAAAATATTCTCGGTGACGGGTTAAATTCAGCTGTCTGCAATCATGGTGGAAATCCAGAGAGACTCCATCAGTCAATGAGTTACTCCAGGTATAAACCGGAGTAATGAAAATAGCAGAATGTGGCCTTTAGAATTTAAAAGAAAACAGAATATTCACCATTAGATTATAACACTGGAAGGTGGAATTTTCAAACGCACTCTGCGTTTTTTGTTCACGCTGCACCACTGGCTTCAGGGGAGGAAAATTAGATCAGCACTGAGGGCCAGATCTTTAAAGATCTTTAGGCAGCTGATTCAAATTGAAATCAATGGGTATTAGGTGCCTAAATAACATTAAACATCTGTCTATGCTTTGCAGGGCTGGCTCCAGGCACCCAAGCACATGCTTGGGGCGGCACCTGGTAAGGGGCGGCGGGGGGAGCGCGGCGCGGCATTCCGCGGGGGGGGGCGCTCCGGCGGCGTGGCGCTCGGTGGGGGGGCGGCGCGGGCGGGCGGCGCTCTGGGGGGGGTTCCAGCAGCACTTGGCGGGGGGGAGGGGCGGGATCCGGCACGGGGGGCTCAGCGCGGGGGCGGCGCTCTGGGGGGGTTCCGGCGGCGCTCGGCGGGGGGGGGCGGTATTTTCCAGATTTGTGTGACTGCACATATGTTTAACTCTTCCGTGGCCTGGGTGACATGAATTGGTCAGTCCCAGTCCCATTCCTGGTGGCTGTCCATAAATCATGCAACGCATTGGGAGTGGGTGGGGCCTTCACTTTGCATGTTTGTTTCTGTGTTGCAAAGTGATACAAGGGGGTTGGGCGAGTCTTGAAACTCACAAAAGAGCGTCATCTAATTTATGAGCCGCCTCTCTGACCACAGTCCCACTGCCACTGACAGGGGCGGCTCTAGCTTTTTTGCCCCCATAAGCACGGCAGTCAGGGAGCCTTCGGCGGCATGCCTGCGGGAGGTCTGTTGGTCCTGCGCCCGATAAGGGATGAGTGAGGCAACCTAGAGGAAGCTTGCATTGCTGTTGTCCGTATAGTAATTGTCCTGTAGATAAATGGAGGGCTTCAGTCATTGCAAGTGAATCAGTCCGGCACCTTTTACTAACACCAAAGTGACTAACCAGTAATATAGAGTGTGTGTGTGTGTGTGTGTGTGTGTGTGTGTATATATATATATACACACCAATAGCCAGTACCTCTGTAAGTAGGCATGTATTGCAGCATACAGGAACAGCACAACAGGAAATCTCTTCTGCAGGCTAATAGCAATATTTTGAGAACTTAAGTAGTGCCTAGGTTTTGTGATATGTGGATTGTCATACTGCTCTTCGGGGGGCAGGCAGTGTCCTTTTTGACATGTTTGTACAGCTCCTAGTCGGTCTCTGTCCCAACCCACCCACCATATAAGGGTTGTTTAATATTAGGCACAGAAGGAAATAAATCGATTTGTATCTGTACGACAAGGGGTGTCTGAATGAAACAACCACAGCTGGGCGATCTTTTCCCAGCTCTAATCTGTCAGAGCAGAGAGCTATTTTCCGGCTACTAATGGGATGTAATTCTCAGGAAAACCGTCTAAGCCCCTGGCCTTGGCTCAAAATGCATTAGAAAAATACAAACATTTATTTTATCCAATTTCTCTCCAGAGCTTTGCTCAACGTTATCCAGAACAAGGAGGCTTATTAGTCTTCATTTTGCGACGTGCAGACATTTACCTTTCATAGCCCTGCATCTTGTTCATACATTTACTTACACACACACACATACATACTGTCTGAGTCGCTCCATTTAATACCCCATTCTTATTCATTATTCCCCTTTCGGCTGCTTGTTTATTGCTTCCTAGCTCAGTTTAGGTGTCAGTATTAATTATTATTAACTACTTTGATAGCATCTTTCCAGGCCAACTCTAGGTTTTTTTGCTGCCCCAAGCAAAAAAATGTGCTGCCCCAAGCTCCGAGAGTGCAACTGTCCAAGCAAAAAAACAACGGGTGGCTGGAATGATGCCCCTGGAATTGTGCTGCCCCAAGCACGTGCTTGCTTTGCTGGTGCTTAGAGCCGGACCTGCTTCTTTCCTCCAAAGGTCTCAAAGCACTTTATAGGCAAGTGCTTAATTAGCACCTGGCACACTCCTTCAATAATTATAATGCACTTGTGATTCAATTAGATCCTGGTTTCGGGCCTGATTTAACCCTTTGAAGTCAATGAAGAGACACCAATGGGCTTTGGACCAGGCTTTTATGCCCAAACCCTCCAAGGTACTTAGGTGCCCAGCTCCTTTGAGATGCCTAAATACCTTTTGAGGATCAGGACACTGAGTGCTCTCATCCGTCACTAAAGTTTGCAGGAGTGGAGGGCACATGCTACCTTGCAGAATCAGGTCACTGATCCCTAAATAGCCCTTCTCTGCCTGTGGCAGCTCCGAGCGTTGTAAGAGCTGCGAGCCGTGTGGATGACAGAGTGCAGATAGGTAATGCTGAAGTGTTCCATCCGACCCCCTTGAATCCTGACCTTTCCAGTCCCGTGTGATGCACCTCCCGTGTGTGAAGTCTCCGCGGAGAGTATAACTGGGTAACACTAGTGATGAGCTCACATAGATGTTTTATTATTCGTTTTTTTAAAAAAACCAAAGCCACACTTGATCACTAATTCGGGGGCTGCAGGTAGCTGATGTCAGCCATTGCCCTTTTCTATCTCAAAGCCTGGGTTCAAATCCCAGTTTACAAAATCGATGACACATTTGAGTAGAGCCGGGAGAGAAATGGTTCTCTCACCCCAGGAGAATTTTTGAAATTTTTTTTCAAAAAATTTCCTCTCCCAAATTGAGACAAAGTTGAAATCTTGAAAGTTTTAACAAACTGAACAGCTGGAAAAAAGGGAACAGGTCGATCAAAATGGTTTTTGTTTTGTTTCAGTCCTGACCTTTTTAAAATGTTGTTTTTGTTTATTTTGGGGGGGGGGGGTTGTTTAACATTTACTGTTTCTAAACAAAGTCTATTTGAACAGAAAAATGGAACGTCTATGTTTCAGAAACACTAATGGATTCCGTTCCAACAATGTCCAAAAAAAAAAAAATTCAAAACAGGAAACTCGTCACAACTGTCCCTTTCCCACGAAGCATTCCGGTTTAGATGAATTAGCATTCTCCGACCAAAAAATATTGTCAACTAAGTCCAGACCAGCTCTACATTTGAGCATCTGATGCTGGCCCATAGCTCCCTAAACCCCACATCATTTGTCACAGGTGAACATCTCCTCGGGGAGGCCCACGTCCGGAACGACGGGCAATGCGGGTCAGGATTGGGGTGCATTGGCAGAGATGGGTTTGAAAGCCAGGCGCTGGGGAGTGAAAGGTCAGAATTGAGGATGGCTGTTGTTGTGTGAGCACCACATCAGGGTTAGCAGGCCAGGGGAGGTTGGGTGGGGTGGTGATGAAGCAATCGGGTGTGAAGTGCAGTGGCTGAGCTGGGTAGGAGCCCAGTAAGTGGGATTACAGGTCAGGATTCAGGTCTGTTTGCCAGAGTGCGTATGTGAGTGGGAAGCCAGACCTGCCTGCATCTTGCCAGCGCTCTTAGCCCATTGTTTTCATCACAAATCAAACTGCTTCCTTGCCTCCACCTTCTCCTCCAATTTGGCGTAGGCGGCACAACTCTGTGTCTGAAATGCCCGTTAGCAGCTCATTGGCTGTCCCCAAAGACAGGGAGATCCAAGCAGAATTAAGTCAGCACTTGGAATTGATTTCACTGGGACATTGTCTTGCTCTGAGGTTTGACAAAGGCCTATTCTTCTCCATAGATTTGACTCAAAGTAAAACTGAGACTTGCCAGAAGAAAACACCCTCCCCACCCACTGCTGGAAATCTTTCTCTATTTCCTTTGGATGGCCCGGGTGCACAGTTGAGGCATATGAAAGGGAATGATTGCACCCACTTAAAACCCCGGTGATAGATGCTGGTCCAGAAGTTAATAACTCTTGTATTCTTGATGTATTGTCATTAAGGAATTAGCACAATGACTGACAACCAAATTCTTTCCCTCTTTGCGTAGGGAAGGAAATCTAATGCTCATGCAAGGGGCCAGGGAACGTTCACCGCCTCTGTGACGGATTAGAACTTGAGACTTCTTACAGTATGTCTATACTGCAGTAAAAGCCCCACGGCACTGCTGCAGCCGGCTCAGATCAGCTGACTTGGGTTCACAGGCCTCGCTGTGTATATGTGTATAGGGTTACCATATTTCAACAATCAAAAAAGAGGACGGGGGAGCCCCTCCCTAGCCCCACCCCCATCCACTCCTTTCCACTGCCTGCCCCCCTCAGAATCCCCCAACCCCCCCCCGCTCCTTGTCCCCTGACTGCACCCTCCTGAGACCCTCACCCTAACTGCCCCCACCATGTTCTCTGTCCAGACAGTGGAGGGGCAGAGGGTTGGTTCCACACCGCACAAGATGTGGCAGGATCCAGTTTTAAATTTACCCCCTGCCCTTGCTTCACTGAAGCGGGGAGCGGAGAGTTGCTCTTGACTTGTGTGGGGTACCAGGGAGTGGAAGCCCCGACCCCGCCTGAAGTCACTGGTGCAACCTCTCCCGCTCCAGCTGGGGAGCTGCACCTGGCCCTAGGGGCTGCAGGGTCCACCACTCCTGGAATCTCCCTTCCTCCTGCCGCGCCAGAGAGCGTCTGAGGGCTGCAGGCAGCGCCGGAGCTGCCGGAGGATGAGTCGGAGCTGGCCCCGCAAAGCGGGCTGTGCAGGGAGTTGTCCTGGGAGAAGTTTCTCTGCAGGCTCCGCTCCGGCCAGCAGAAAGCCGGGAACCCGAGGGCGCCGCAGGGAGGGAGGTTACGGACTTGGGTGCCCAGGGAAACTTCTCCCGGGACAACTTCCCGTTCAGCCCGCTGGTGTGGGGCCTGCTCCGACTCCTCCTCCGGCAGCCCCGTCGGCTCCAGCGCTGCCTGCAGCCCTCAGACGCTCCCCGGCGCGGCTGCAGCTCGGACAGGGCAGCGCGTCAGGGCCTTGGCACTCATCACCTGGGGCTGGGGCCGGGGGGGCCCTGGATGGGGCCGGGCTCAAGGAGCACCCAGCTGTGAATGTGGCACTGAGCTCAACAGAACCCCTAGCGGCTCCTTGGCGAAGAACCTTTCCGAGCCCTGCAGTCCCTGGGATGGGCTCTCAGAGGCTTGCTCCACCAGGGATACCATACATCCATATGCCGGCCGGCCAGGAGGGATTTTTAAATATCGAAAAACCCGGACATTTTTTAGATATTTAAAAATTCCTCCCGGATGGCCATTTAACAACCAAAAAGCCGGACATGTCCGGGGAAATCCAGACGTATGGTAACCCTAATGTGTAGCACCTGAGGCAACGGGGCCTCTAAATACCTCTGTGCTACTTTGGAAATCGCTGGCAGGTTGGGTTAATTTTGTTGACGTTTGGGGCATGGGTGAGTGAAGTAAGGCTTCGGCCTTAACTATGGAGGGACCCATATCTCCTCTCCGGGATATGGTATGGAACAGTTCTGCCGTGGCTGGGAATAGGGGACACAGGAGCAACCACTGGGGTTGAAAAGAGGAACATGCTCCCCATTTGAGCTGGTTGGGAATGCTTTGACGGAACCACTTTTCACTGGAGAATGCAGTTGCATAGCCATCCAAATGCTTGGCAAAATTTGCCAATTTTATCAGTTTCAGTCCAGGACGAAATCCTGGTTTGCTGCCATAGTGATGTGGGGCTCACTAAAGTATTAGCCAAATAATTCTAAATATCTCTTCTGCTGGGGTCGGTTGCATTCCACTCTTTTCAGATTCCTTAAGCAGCAACAAATAACTGAAATTATTTTTTCTCTGTGCCGGTCTTTCCCCTATCTGCTTGTTTTTTGGCTCCGTGCACCAACTCCAATTAAACAGGAAAGCAGCTTGTGGTTTTCTACTAATGACCCAAATGTTGCTCTCTGCTTGGAATTTCATTAGTTTGGAGTTATCTCCTTGTCCTGCAGTGCACTGCCCCGCCCCTGGGATGCACTAAGGAGGGTGATCGAAGTCCGACACAGGAGCTCTGCTAGGTCTGCATGAGGGTATTTATCACTTTAGCACTGTGATCCGGGATCCGATCTGGATGCCATTTAGGGCCATAAGAACTGCCATGCTGGGTCAGACCAATGGTCCATCTAGCCCAGTGTCCTGACTTCTCCCAGTAGCCAATGACACATGCTTCAGGGGGAATGAACAGAACAGGGTAATTATTAAGTGATCCATCCCTGGTTGTCCAGTCTCAGCATTTGGCCAGATTTTTAAAGGTATCTAGGCATATAAAGATGCAGCTAGGCACCTAATACAGACTTCAAAAATGCTTCACCATCTAACTCCTCTTGATCCCCCCCCCCCCCCCCCCCCGGTTTTGGCTCCTTCTGCATTCAGAGAAGCAGGACTTTGGTTTTTTTTTTTTTGCACATTCCTTGTAAATCAGATTTCATCAAACTTCTCTGTCAATTTCTACTGTAAATAAATAAAAAAATTAATGGACATATCCTATCTCCTAGAACTGGAAGGGACCTTGAAAGGTCATTGAGTCCAGCCCCCTGCCTTCACTAGCAGGACCAAGTACTGATTTTGCCCCAGATCCCTAAGTGGTCCCCTCAAGGACTGAACTCACAACCCTGGGTTTACGAGGCCAATGCTCAAACTACTGAGCTATCCCCCCACTTGTAAAGGGGGGACACCCTCAGGGTCCTGAATTTTGACTAAGTGCTTGGGTTGTAAAGGGGTAAGTTTGGTGCCTTGGTGCTTTTGCAACTTAAGGGTCCTAAATACCTTTCAAAATCTGGCCTTCCTTTCCAGGTGAGGGTTAAGGTGTTGCTTCTTGACCTATAAAGCCCTAAACGTTTCAGACCCTGCCTCTTCAACTGCTGTTGAATCAAGCAGTGGCAATTAGACAAAGTATTTGACTGAACACTCTCCTGGTTTGGAGGGATGGATATTCTGGATTTGGCAAATGTTGCTGTCTTGCAGGGCGGTGACATGACAGGCTCAAAATACTCAGAAAGCCACTGGTATAGCCAGCTACGGAATCCAGCCTTCCTGAGTCTCAGTACAATGACCATGCTGTTTGAGTGACACAAAGGTCACCTGCTCTCTGAGGAATGGAATGGGAGGAGGTTGCCGAAGAAGGTTGGAAGGCAGAGGGAGTAGCTGGTGTGTTTATTCAGGTGGACAGGCAGGGCTTGGGGTCACTTTGACTTGCTGAGCTCTGGACATGAGCAAGAGACTTCATTGCACTCCAGGCCAAGCTTCCATCAGCAAGGTGCCTGGGGTCTGCAGCTCTCTGGTATGTCCACCTGGAAATTCTGTGGTGGCTGTTGGTAGATGAAGGAATAGTGGGGTTTGTTGAATGAATAATAACTGGTAGTGCCCCACTTATGTTTGTTTTATATATGAAATTCAGTTCATTTGATGCTCACCCTAAAGTTTCAATATGCCCAGGATGTTTCTATTGGCAACATAGGAATCGTCTAAGAGGACTCTGGAGGTTTTGGCAACTTAGAAGTGAACAGTTGAGGCTCTCAGCACCCAGATGGGGCATGGAAAGCAGTTTTGGGGTTGGGGGAAATTCTCACTCACTATCTGTTCCTGCGAACATTATCAGCAGTGAAATCACCTAACAATGTCAACATTCAATTGGCCATCTTTAGGTTTCAGAATCAACACCTCATTTGGATGAATGGGACAGGTCACACCTTTCTTAGAGGCATTGGTTGAGGCTGTCTGCAAGCTCAGGAAGATAGCACTGCATCAGTTTGCTTTACAAGATTTTCTTCTCAAATATAACAACTCAGCACCACCTTGGTACCTCTTGGATTGTGGGGATTCTGGGGGCTGGTTCAGAGGCTCTAATTTGTACCCTGGTTACAGCAGTCACCAAGGGACCACCCAGCAGCTGAGCACAGAAGGAGCTCAGTGCGTACTCTGACCATACCGTCTCCTGCTCCCAACTTTACGCCTATGCTGAGTGCATTTCTGAATTGAGACTTAAAGGCCCAGTCCTGCAAGGGACTGTGCATGTCCCAGGAGGTGCTGAGCACCCTTGTATCACGCTGGAGTCTAAGGTGTGCATCTCGGACTCATGCCAGTTAGGCGTCACTCAAATGGGTGAGCTGCTCAGTGAGGGCCTGTTCCTTATTCCGGGGAGGAAGCAGAGTTTACTGTGCAGCTGCATTTAAATGGGCGGCTGTTGTATTTGCCGGCTGGTGGCCAGACACTGAAGTTCACTTCAGCACCTAGCAAAACCCCCAGCCACTGTGTGCTGCTCCAGCCCAGACTCACCGGGGCCCATCAGTTGTGTCAAAAGCGGTCTTGAGGGCAAGTGTGTTTTACAGCACTCCTCTCCACTGGTAGCTGCTCTTGGCACATTCAAGCCTTCAACTGCCCCATGGCTCCATCTTGGTTGGTTCTGGACCCAAATGCCTTGTGTTGCTGGAGCAGGGGACGTTGTAACCTGATGCGCATGGTAGTGTTAGCATCCTGGTGACCCAGAAAAACGCAGTGTTTGTCTAGTATCTGTTACAGCCCCCCTCGTCTTGTGATTGATAGCGGCTCGCGGCTGGCCGGCCATTTGGAATTCATTAGTGCAATCACAGATGGAGCCCTCTCGAATAATCTCTCCCTCCTGTGCTTTCCCAGGCGTATTATGAAAGAGGCTGGACTGGGCTGATAGAACCCCTTCGGGTCCTCCAGGGTAGCTCAGCGCTTCAGTGACCATGCTCCAAGCTGGGGCAGATTGCTGTGTCTCAAGACTCATAGCTGGATAGCCTGTCGGGGGGTCCCTGCTCCAAGAGGGTGAAATTTGGCCCTTTGCACAGGAGCAGCACGAGCGTTTAAGTGAGACTTAAGGGGTGCTCTGGCCCTCTGCAGGGGGATGAATTTACCTATGTATGCACCTCCCTCTTCAGGGGGGATCCCCGGGCAATAAGTCATCTGATGCCAGGTCCTGGGTAGAGTGCCCAATTGTTCAGCACTGCTGCCTGGCACATAGATACCTCTGGGCTCAGCAGTTGTGACTTTGATTCCCTCTCAATATGCTGATCAGTCAGTATACACAACAGGCACCAATACATAGCCGAGAGAGCCCTGGACTAGGACTTTGGAAACCTGTTTCTGTTCCCATCTCTGCTGGGGACCTCGTGCAAGTCACTCCCCTTCTCTGTGCCTCAGTTTCCCCATCAGTAAAATGGGGGTCATGCTCTTGAGTCCCTCTGCAAAGCACTTTGAGATTGAGGGATGAGAACAAGCCCTAAGAGTAGTTATCTTTCAGTAATATTGCAAGGGGTTCGGGGGCAGATAAATTCAACTCGCATTCTCCAATTTCTAGAGCAGTGCAGCACCGGAAGAGATGGAACAGAGCCAGCTCCATTCATAGATCCCATTAAACATCAGTTTTCAGATAAGATGTAAAACATAGGTCCTGGCCATCTGTAGCCATTCAAGATCTCAAGGCCTTTCTGCAAGTAGGGGGTAGTAACCCTGTGTCCTGTTTAAATTCCAGTTTGAGTAATTACATTCTGCATTCCTAAATTCCTCCTTTAATATCCTTCCTCAATTTCCTGCCCTAAACTGCTATACAGTGTTGCTGTGTGTTGTTAAATAGCATCTACCCCAGAAGTGGCTGCATTTCTGTGGTGAAAGAGATCTCTGTTCATAAAATTTGTCAACTTTTTCTGGGTCTTTAGCTAAAACATGCTTTTCCTGGGTTGACAAACTGAGTGCCCTGCAGAAATGACAACTCATTGTCACACCTTGGAGAGAACCAGCCAGAGAGAAATGTTACCATTGGACCAGATATACCCATTCTTTGGACAGGTGAAATTGGGGGGGAAAAGAGAAGAATAGGTGAAAGGAAAAACCTGTACAATTTTTATCATACAATCTCATTAGGAAACTAATTTCTAACCCCCTCTAGGTTGCCTTTCATTTTATCATTTTTTTTATTTGTGGTGATCCTATTTTGTATGTGTAGCACCGCTAGTGACTTACCAGCAGTTTGGGAGGTACTTTATCAATAGCATTATTCTGAAAGGACGGCTAGTCCAGTGGTTACAGCACTCACCTAGGACTGGAAAGACCTTGGATATGTTACCTGCTCAAACATACCTTTCCTGTGTGACTTGAGCAAGTTATTTTAAACGTATGGCTGTTTCTCCTCTGCAAAATGGGGAAATGGAACTTCCCTATATCACAGCGGTGTTGTAAGAACAAATATATTAAAGACTGAAGTACTTTGAGATGTGTTGACGAAAAGCTCTATATAAGACCGATATTATGTTGGGTATCAGTATTCTTTCCCTTATCACAGTCCTTATAGAATTATGCCCCACATAAGAGACAACTGTTTTTATTGAATCTTTTTTTCTCTTTCCTTCTGGCTGGGTTGAACTATTCCTTTTCCTCTGACATTACTGTCAATTTGAGCTGGTTGGGAATTTTTCAACAAAAAAATTTGTTTCAATAATACCAATTCTTCAAAACCAAAACTTTGCAGAAAAATCTTTTTGTGGTTTGACAGATTTCTCAAGTAGGAAATTGTTTGTTTAGTTTTAGGTTTTTAGATCATGTTTGTTTTGTTTTAAATGGGGGGCGGTTAGGGAGAAAAAGCTTTGAAATTCTTGAAACGTTCAATTTGGAAATGCATTTTTGTTTTGAAATTTTAACTAATTGGGATTAACAAAACAAATTACAAGTAATTGAGATTAAAATAAAATGTTTCAGAATTACCAAACTTTCATTTGACTTGAACTGGATTTCCCTCCCCCCAATTTTCAGTCTGAAAAATTGAGATTTTGACTTTATCCCAAATCAGGATGGATTTTTTTTTTTTTTTTTAAATCTCAAAACTTTCACGGGACAAAAAACTATTACCCATCCAGCTCTAATGTCATAGAATGAAAGAAGAATAGGGTTGGAAGAGACCACAGGAGGTCATCTAGTCCAACCCCCCGCTCAAAGCAGGACCAACCCCAACAAAATCATCCCAGCCAGGGCTTTGTCAAGCCAGGCCTTAAAAACCTCTAAGGATGGAGATTCCACCACCTCCGTAGGTAACCCATTTCAGAGCTTCACCACCCTCCTAGTGAAATCGTGTTTCTTAATATCCAACCTAGACCACCCCCACTGCAACTTGAGACCATAAGTCCTTGTTCTGTCATCTGCCACCACTGAGAACAGCCTAGCTCATTGGGGGGCAACCCACTTTCCGCAGCTCCCATTGGCTGGGAACAGCAAACCATGGCCACTGTCAGCTGCAGGTGGCCATGCTTGCGACCGACAATTTAAACAAACTGTCTTGCTGCCTGCCAGAGGCTTACCTTGATGGGTCGCAGGTTGCCCACCACTGCCCTAACTCCATCATCTTTGGAACCCCCCTTCAGGTAGTTAAAAGCAGCTATCAAATCCCACCTCACTCTTCTCTTCTGCAGACTAAATAAGCCCAGTTCCCTCAGCCTCGCCTTCTAGTCATGTGCCCCAGCCCCCTACTCATTTTCGTTGCCCTCACCTGGACTCTCTCCAATTTGTTCACATCCTTTCTGAAGTGGGGAGGGGGGGTGCAAAACTGGACACAGTACTCCAGATGTGGCCTCACCAGTGCCAAATAGAGGGGAATAATCACTTTCCTCGATCTGCTGGCAATGCTCCTACTAATACAGCCCAATATACCGTTAGCCTTTTTGGCATCAAGGGCACACTGTTGACTCATATCCAGCTTCTCGTCCACTGTAATCCCAGGTCCTTTTCTACAGAACTGCTGCTTAGTCAGTCGGTCCCTAGCCTGTAGCAGTGCATGAGATTCTTCTGTCCTAAGTGCAGGACTCTGTACTTGTCTTTGTTGAACCTCATTAGATTTCTTTTGTCCCAATCCTCCAATTTGTCTAGGTCACTCTGGACTCTGTCCCTACCCACCAGCATAACCTCCCCCCCCCCCCCCCCCCCCACCCAGTTTAGTGTCATCCACGAACTTGCTGAGGGTGCAATCCATCCCGTCATCCAGTTCATTAATAAAGATGTTGAACAAAACTGGTCCCCAGACAGATCCCTGGGGCACTCTGCTTGATACCGGCTGCCAACTAGACATCGAGCCATTGATCACTACCTATTGAGCCCAACAATCTAGCCAGTTTTCTATCCAGTTTATAGTCCATTCATCCAATCCATACTACTTTAACTTGCTGGCAAGAATACTGTGGGAGATCGTATCAAAAGCTTTGTTAAAGTCAAGGTATATCACGTCCACTGCTTTTCCCCATATCCACAGGACCAGTTATCTCATCATAGAAGGTGATCAGGTTGGTCAGGCATGACTTGCCCTTGGTGAATCCATGTTGACTGTTTCTGATCACCTTCCTCTCCTCCAAGTGCTTCAAAAGGGGTTCCTTGAGGATCTGCTCCATGATTTTTCCGGGGCCTGAGGTGAAGCTGACCAGTATGTAGTTCCCCAGATTCTCCTTCTTCCCTTTTTTTTTTTTTTTTTAAAAGATGGGCACAATATTTGCCTTTTTCCAGTGGTCCAGGACCTCCCCTGATTGCCACGAGTTTTAAAAGATAATGGCCAATGGCTCTGCAATCACATCATCCAACTCCCTCGGCAGCCTTCGGATGCATTAGATCCGGCCTCATGGACTTGTGCATGTCCAGATTTTCTAAATAGTCCTTAACCTGTTCTTTCACCACTGAGGGCTACTCACCTCCTTCCCATACTGTGCTGCCCAGTGCAGCAGTCTGGGAGCTGCCCTTTTCTGTGAAGACCAAGGCAAAAAAAGCNGGCTAGATTGTCGGGCTCAATCTAGCCAGTTTTCTATCCACTTTATAGTCCATTCATCCAATCCATACTTCTTAAACTTGCTGGCAAGAATACTGTGGGAGACCGTATCAAAAGCTTTGTTAAAGTCAAGGTATATCACGTCCACTGCTTTTCCCCATATCCACAGGGCCAGTTATCTCATCACAGAAGGAAATCAGGTTGGTCAGGCATGACTTGCCCTTGGTGAATCCATGTTGAGTGTTTCTGATCACCTTCCTCTCCTCCAAGTGCTTCAAAAGGGGTTCCTTGAGGATCTGCTCCATGATTTTTCCGGGGCCTGAGGTGAAGCTGACCAATCTGTAGTTCCCCAGATTCTCCTTCTTCCCTTTATTTATTTATTTATTAAAGATGGGCACAATATTTGCCTTTTTCCAGTGGTCCAGGACCTCCCCCGATTGCCACGAGTTTTCAAAGATAATGGCCAATGGCTCTGCAATCACATCATCCAACTCCCTCGGCAGCCTTCGGATGCATTAGATCCGGCCTCATGGACTTGTGCATGTCCAGATTTTCTAAATAGTCCTTAACCTGTTCTTTCACCACTGAGGGCTGCTCACCTCCTCCCCATTCTGTGCTGCCCAGTGCAGCAGTCTGGGAGCTGCCCTTTTCTGTGAAGACCAAGGCAAAAAAAGCATTGAGTACTTCAGCTTTTTCCACATTGTCTGTCACTAGGTTGTCTCCCCCATTCAGTAAGGATCCCACACTTTCCCTGACCACTTTCTTGTTGTTAACATCCCTTGCTAGCTGCAACTCCAATTATGCTTTGGACCTTCCTGATTACACCTCTGCATGTTCAAACAATATTTTTACACCCCTCCTTGGTCATCTGTCCAAGTTTCCACTTCTTGTAAGCTTCCTTTTTTGTGTTTAAGGTCACCGAAGATTTCTCCGTTAAGACAAGCTGGTTGCCTGCCATATTTACTATTCTTTCTGCACATCAGGATGGTTTGTTCCTGTGCCCTCTAAGGCTTATTTAAAATACAGCTGGCTCTCTGGGCTCCTGTCTTCCTCATACTAGCCACCCAGGTGATCCTGCCCATCAGTTCCCTGAGGAAGTCAGTCTGCTTTTCTGAAGTCCAGAGTCCGTATTCTGCTGTTCTCCTTTCTTCCTTCTGTCAGGATCCTGAACTCGACCATCTCATGTCCATGCCATTGTGCCAATTGGGCCTGATTCTCTATTGCCCAACCCCTTGCGGCTTCATTAACACGGTGCAAAATGAGCACAAAATGCTTGTAAAATGCTACTGAACCAGAATATCTATGCGGGGGAAGAGGGCTGTGCAAGCAGCAGGTCAAATTGGATCCTGGTAACAAATAGTCATTAAAGCAAACAGGCTAAAATGGGGAGGCAGCCCCACATATCAGATGTTTCCAGATCACAATGATGGTGATTCACACCAATTTTGCACTGATGTAAATGATGACACAAGATTAAAAGCCGGGAAGAATTGGCCCCTATGGGCCAGATACTCCGTGTAAAGCCGCATAGCTCCAATGTGGATTAGTGGACACCACAGTCCCACAGCAGTGCTGGCTGAGTGGGCGTTTTTGTTCCAATTCACCAATACTCGTCCGAAGCTGAAAGATGGCCTGGAGCAATGAACCTGAACTTGTGATCTGAAAATCAGCTCCACTCTAACAATCCCCAAGACGGTGCAGACAAACCCAATGGCAACAGAGATGGTCAATAGGAGGTGTCTGTGAAGAGTGGCATGATGGAGGAGTCAGCTATTGCCGGGAGAGCGAGTACCACACTTGAGGGGGCCGTCACAGAAAGAACTTTGTCCATCACTGATCTATGGCATGATAGAGGAGCCCTTAAAAGATGCTGTCAGAGCAGAGAAACTCACCCGAATGAGGCTCAGTGCAGTCGACTTGGTCTCTCCCATTAAAGTCTTTAAAAATTGTCCACAGATACTTACTTACATAGGTGGTTCCCTTACATAGATTGACCCCTTAATGATCTTGATCCTGTCTCCCCCTAGTGGCTGGGACTATAACAGCCTGCTATCTGCTTACACCCAAGGGAGTTATTCTGTTTGCTCAAGTTGTAGAGGCTTTTGCTTAAGTCCTGGGTCTGATGGTCTTAGACAGCCATGGGGTCTGTATGTGGACGTGGTTTGCCATACCAAAGGGCATGGGACTGAGCTCAGATTTTCATGCCACTTCCAGGGAAGAATTCACAGGCAGGCTGTGTTGAGGGGCAGAAGAAACTAGAGACTGAAACCAAGCTATTAAAATTTAGCTCCAATTTTGACCCCTGCTTTTTCCTCCACCGAGCTCAGAGCGGTCTGATCCAAAGCTGCGGTTCTGCCACAAGCGTGGTGTTCTGGGCTGCCTTCCCCACAAAATCAAACTCTGGGGCTGTTTGGATCCAGGAGTCTGGGTTTGGGGGCAGCCTCCTTTCCAATGCACAAACTGTAGCCAAGACTAACAGCAAGGCGGCAAATTCTAAATAAACGTGCCGCCGAGCAGGATCCTCACCCCTGCAGCCTCTGAGAAAATCCACATGGCCTGTGACTCAGAGCTGAACTTTAATGTTATCCCATTTGTCTGAGCTCATTCCTGGGGAGGAGAATTGCCCCGATGGGAGGCATCCGTGAATATGCATGAAGACTTCCCAGCCAGTTTATCAGTGTTCCTGTTCCCTGAGCGAGTTTGCTCGGAGAAGTTGATGCTACAGCTCTGAAACAGAAGCCTATATGAAAACAGAAGCCTGGATCAAATCTCCTCTCTAAACAGCTTTCTCCCCTTAGGGATCACTTGTGCTCTTGGCTGTAAAAGCAGAGCTTGGCTGTGGGCGTGCAGAAATTAAAATTCCTGTGTGCGGAGCTAACTGCCTGGACCCACTGCGTCTGCCCTCAAAGTATACATACAGGGCACCTTTTGATTTCAGTCAGAACTGCTGCCAAGCTTCTATGGAAAGATCTTAGCTGGCTGAAAATGCCAAGTGAAAGCCTAAGCGCGTTCCATGAAGAAAGAAGAGCTGAGTGGCGAGTTTTCACATGCAGATCTGGATTAGGTTTAAGCCTCATTCTGCTTTTGGGTTGCAGGGCAAACTAGGTCTTGGGTTTGCCAGAGGTGAAATCTCATGAGCTATTCCTATGGGAATATGAACAAAATGGCAGGAGCCTCATGAGATCAGCTAATTAACGTCACAAGATTTCCACCATCTTGATGGCCAACATCTCACTAGACTGGCTAGATTCTTTCTAGATTTCCACTGTTTTGAGTGGTAGCCATCTCACCTACCTGCTTGTATTCTTGTGAGTTTTATCCCCATCATGGATTGAAATCGCTAAGAAATGGCTGTTCTGGAGAGATTCCCTCAGTTTGGGATTTGGCCAAACCAGATGCGAAAAATTCGGCTCCTTCCTATTTCGGAACTGGCCTACAGCCAAAACCTTTGGGGTGGTGAGTTCCGATCCAGGAATTTAAACCTGAACACCCCCAAAATTTGGGGAAGCAGGTTCCTGTTTGGTGCCATGTCTAATCCAGAGGGAAGTATTTTAAAAGGGTAAAAGAATGAATAATGCTTCTTAAGAATTATTTAAAATAGTCCATTTATAAAAACAGATAATCTGGCTTTCTGTTGCCAGGGATGCTAGTGTAACCCACTGGTGAGTGTATTTCCACATTCCTCTTTCTGCCTGATTCACGGAGGATTCGAGTCTGTCACAGCCCTCAGAATCCTCCACACCGAGCTTGACTCTTTACCTCAAGCTGTAGCGATTTGTGCTTTATAGCTCTGGCAGTCCCTGGTATAATCTTTATTGTGTCAGCTAAAATGGCAACTGTCAAATTAGGCCAGGTCCAGTCTGGAAATGCTTTGCTTGTGTAGCTATACTGACAAAGCCTGTTAATGGAGAGACCAATTATACTGGCAAAAAATGTGTTTTTGCCTGCACTGTTTATACGAGTTCCCTGAGTAAGATAAACTGTAGCAGCAAAGGCACTTTTATGCGAGTAGAAGTAGGGATTTTGCTGAATATAGAAATGTTGCAAGGAATCCCACTCCTAACCAGCATTGCTTTACTGGCAAAAGTTTCTAGTGTAGACATGATTTGGGTATGAAAGCAGAGATGTTTCTCTGCTCCCATCACTGCTTCATATCGCTGCATGTCAGCTCAGCCCTTTGGTTGATTGCACCTTCTCATGCCACTGGAGAGCCACTAGTGGGCACGTTGGTGCTGGAGGTGTTGCCTTTTGAGTGAGACTTACAAAATGGATGTCCTGACCCCCTGTTGTCATTTTAAAGATCCCGTGGCACTTTCAGAGGAATAGGTCGATCAACCCAGGTGTTGTCCTCAAATTCCAACTCAGGCTTTTCTGTTTCCTCAATTTCCATAGGATACGGGACTCTTCTTTACTTCTTGCCCAGTGCTATTGCTATTGCTGTGTGTTGCTGTACACTCATAAACAGCTGTTACGTTCCACTCCAGAGGTGGCTGCATTTCAGTTGTGGCTTGGACGATGCTCATAGATACTCTTTTACCTGGTGGATGTGGTTTGAGGTATATTGAGTCAATATTTAGAAAGTGCTTTGGGATCCTCCCATGGGAAGACTAAAGAAAGCGCAAAGTACTAATGCTAATTATTCCCCTCTGGGTTTTCAGTCTCCGATTCTCTGTCTCTTTCATGTAATTTGATTAACTTATCTCATTTCCTGTTCTCTCTCTGATGTCTCCTAGAAGATGCACCACCCTGTTTTTTTATTGCAGCCCAAGATATCTGTAAATTATGGGAGGGAGTTTGGGAAGTGTAACCTTGTCATAGTTCTATGTTTTGATTGGTTACTCTCTCGGCCTCTGGTTCTCCTAGTGGAGACCAAGTTATGTTTCTTCTGACCCACTGTAAAGAGATGAGCTAGTTCAAATTATCAAGAAAAATGGTTTGGCTCTTACAGGCCACCCACAAAGTGCTGAAACATCCCCAGATATCTTGGCCCAGACCATGACCGCAGCTCATAAGGTGCTGATTGGGACTGTGTGAAACCTAAATGGTTTTAGCATATATGAAGTTGAACTGAAGCAATGGGTTTGCTTCATGTAGGTTCTTGACGCTCTGTGGTAGAATCACTTTGAGTCCCAAGTTAATGCAAATCCAGATATTCAAAGAGTCTGATTTTCAGCCAGGACTATTTTTTTTTATTGCTCCCACAGTTTGTTGGTGCAAATAATTGATGCCCCATTCCAGCAAAGCACTTACACCTGTGCTAAGTCTGAGCACGTGAGTAGTGGGTCTGCTTAAAGTTATGCTGGTGCTTTGCTGGAAGGGAGCCTAACTGAGGTTACTTAGATGTCTGACCTCCTGAACTGCACCAAACCAATAGCGTCCTCTCAGTGGCATAGGAATATATTTGAGTACAGAAACCCATGTGTGGGCTATGGGAAACTGAGGCATCACTTGACAAAGGCACCTACAGCCAAAATGTTGTTTTGAACCTGCTCTCACTTACACCCATTTTCTACTGGTGTAGTAGCTCTATTGAGTTGCTCCAGGTTTGCACCCAGGCAAGTCCGATATGAATCAGACCCTTGTGCTCTTATCTTCCCGTTATCAGTCATGACCTTGCTGCTTAAATGGCTTTATTCCTTCAAAAAATAAACAAAAGTTGGACGAGTTCTGATTTTTCCAATCCCCTACCTGGCAGCGCTCCTAGAATAGCCATGAGGCTCACACAGATTTTATCATAATATTTGGTATTTCTATAGCCCCTTTCATCCCAAAGTGCTTTGTAAACTGCAGGCCCACCCTCAAGTCCAGGCTCCTCTCCAGTGGAGCACACTTGCTCTTTAAGGAACCAATCCTGCAAGGTGCTGAGAATCTCCCCTATGACACAGAGCACCCCTTTCCCTGAAGTCAGTTGGAGGTTGGGAGTTTGCAAATAGAAGGGGTCACAAGCACCAGTGTTGTGAAGCTACAAGTTTTTTGCTTTGCTCTACTCACCCAGCTCGAATGAGCAGTAACCGCCAATATCAGGAGCATTCATTTCCATCAACTGCCTTTAAACATCTTCGTGGTCCCTGCCTTTACATCAGCCCCATGGGCATGAAGTGGCAATCAACATATGGAAGCAGCACCTTCCATATCTTGGGGTAATTTATGAAGTTTATAATTTGTCCCTTAAAATTGGCTTTGGGCCCATTGCTGTGGCCACAACGTGAGCAGGTCATTAAGGAGTCTGTTTGGATGAGCACCTGGGATCCTTTGCTGCATAGGTGTTGGGATGTGAGACCCCTGGCGCGTGGCAGCTTTTTACACCCGTTTTGCACAGGTGCAAATGATGACACAAGGTGCAAGAAAGCAGGGAAGCCGTTCCAAGGAAGGGAGTGGTGACGTGAACATCTGTGCCTCTTGACATGCGGCTTGTTGGTTTTGGTTGAGCGGCGCTCCTGGGTGGAAAAACACATTTTGGTCAGTGGGAGGGATGGCGGTGAATTTGGAAACTACATTTTTTTTTTCAAATCCATCTTGGCTTTATGACACAGTTCTCCTCCGCTGAGCTGGAGGACAATTACGGGTCCAGGCTGGGCAGCAGGCCTGGATCCTGTCTCAATAAAGGCATTCAGAACTCGGCTTCATCCCATACTAAGAATCTTTCTCCCCTGTACGTGAGGCATTTCTGAAAACTCCAGCTCTTGTGCTAAATTGTTTATCAAGAAGTGGATAACCGCTTAGATGTGGGTGATAAAAATACCCCTTGGCCCCGTAATTAAATGTGACACTCGACAAACTCCTGTACCGCTTGGGTATGAAACCCTACCAGATCATCGGCAGGTCACGGAAACCACACAAAGAGCGTTCAGTGTGAATGCCCAATCTCAGCTGTTTCACTTGGAACTCTATCCTTTGAGCGTGAGGAGATTTTAATCTTGTTTTCCTTAAAATCGCCACAAAGAACCCCTATCCTGAACGCATTAACCCTTTCAATGCAGGGCTGAGTGTAGCTTTGTGTTTTCCCCCGGGAGGCTAAATGATGGGTGTTGGGGGCTGGGGAAGACTGACAAGGAGTCCAGTGGGTGTAATGAGTCATGCACTGCTGATGAGGAGCAGGGTATTAGTCTAACCCCAACAGGAGTCAGTGGGAGTTTTGTTACTGACAGCAGTGAGAGAAGGCCCGAGTTGATCTGTTAGGGAGAGGGGGAATCCTTTCAGAGCTGATGTGAATGTGATGCTAATGAATATCTTGTTAGTGAGTTTTCCAGGGTGTCGCACTACAGCTTGCTACTATCACCTCTCCTCTGCACCACAAGTTCCCCGTAACAAAGCTCTCTCCCTTCTCATGCCCTGGATATTTTGGCCGGCACATGGAAAAACTTGCAAATGCAGCATCACCTCATCCAAAGTAAACTCACTCGCTACCCCGGTGCTGACCCCTGTGGGATTATTAGCTCTGGAAGCCACTTGTCCTGCCTCCTGCCCAAACCCCCACCCATAGCCCTGTCAGAAGTCATCTCTTCTCCGGCCTCTGAGATGCCCAAATGTTGGGATTCCCTGCAGTGGAAATAGCCTCATTAGTTCTCTCATTCTCCTGAAACTGGGGAATTGACCATTTCCACTGGGAGTAGATAGGGAACCCAGTTTAAATCAACAGGCACATGCTCCAGGGAGCTCTGCATGGGGCTGTGGTGAGATGCTAGCCAGGACCAGAGCAGAAGGTTTTTATTGGTAAAAGGGAAAATCCAAGGGCTTAGATTCCTTGGTGTCTGGAAAAAAAAACCCCACACGCTCCTTAGCGAGAGATCCTTGAGAGACGCTCAAGTGGAAGGAAGCCCATTAACCCTTATAATGTCGGCCCTTTTGCCACAAACTTGTGCTGCTGGAATCTGGTAACAGCCCACTGAACCCAAAGGGATGTTAGGGTATTGCCACTGTACTCAGCATCACGGCATGTGCCCTGCCTGGCTGTGCATGGAACATTCAGCAGCAGGGCAGCTGTGTTCTAACTGGGCATACCTGGAAAACGTAGTCAGCAGGACCGTCCAACTGTGCTACCCTGATGTCCGGGGAGGTAGCAGTTGTTCTGTCTGGCTGTAGCTGGAAAGTTTAGCAGTGAAGCATCTCAAACCCAGTTCTTTTAGAGCTGGTTGCAAGATCTGCTGACCTCCCATACACACGTGTAGATAAAGGGAAGGCAATTAAGTGATTATCCGCTAATGAATCAAAATTAGAATCGGCCAGGCCGAGTTGCCTGGGAATGAGGCCAGCCTTTAAGCATCTGGTGAGATAACATTATAGTGCTTTCATCTAAGAGCTGAAATAATAGAATACATCAGTGATACATCTAGACTGGGATCATGGGCAGATGAGGGGGAAAATAGGTATTTCCATCAGTCAGGGGAACGCTTTGAGACTTTCTCCTCACTGCCAAGGAAAGTTGCCAATAGAAAGTTTCATCTCCCTACCATATCATTGGGCAGATGTGTTTTTAGTGTCACTGGTGTATGGGTACAAGAAAGTGGAGCCCTCACTGTCCTGGGGACCGGGAGTGGGGCTGGACAAAATTTTTCTATCAAAACTGTTTTTTGCTGGAAAATTGAGGGGGTTTTTCCTGCAAAATATATTTTTCTTTTTTTGCGAGAAAGTGTCTGCTGGAAAATGTTAATGTTCGTCAATAAGTCAACTGCCCAAAAACGGAAGTATTTTGGGTTTTGATATTTTGATAAGTCAATTTTCTGCAGAAAATGTTGACCAAATAAAGGTGGTCAATTTTCAATGGAAACTAAACTTTATTTTCCAACCAGCTCCATCTGTCATTTTAAAAATAAAGCTCTGCCCCTGTCTTCCCCCCCCCTCACACACGCACACTTGGGAACTGGATATGTTTTCCCCTGGAGTGCCACACACTATGCAAACATTCATTGTACCAACAGTGGCATGTAGCTGTCAGTATTCTCATATAGGGACATTCACCTTACGAACACAGTTCACTTAAAGGATTAACAATGCTGTATGCTTACATATCACACATACTTTCAAAATTGTCAAAGCACTTCGCAAATCTGAGTAAATACAACTAGCCTCATTTTACAGATGAGGAAACTGAGGCATTCAGAGGGAAAATGATTTACTCCGGGTCTCATACACTGAAACAATAGCAAACCCAAGCATAGAACTCAGGTTTACTAAAACCCGGTCCCCCACGCTAAGGCCCTACTCAGAACTGTTGTTGTATTTTATTAGGATGTCGGGTTAGTTTGTTATTATCTGAGGCATAGCAGTAGAAGTAGTGCTGGAGTGAGATTAATATTATCATGTTGTATTAAGGAAACTAATCGATTTATGGTGCCCTGGAGCACTGGATGGATGCTCATTTGTGCTTTATAAATAAATAAAACCATAACAGTGCCATGCTTTCCCCAAATCTTAAACTAACCTTGTAAATGAAGAGAAACCTTGTTCCAGAGAGGACTGAAAGCCAGAGTCTTGTTTAATGAATACATGAACTGTATCTACCTTTCAACTGTCAAAGATCCCAGCTGGCCCTCCAGCAGAAATTTCCTTCAGAGGAAAGCTCTTAGAAAGAGACAGCCAGAGTTGAGGGAAACTGTTATCTGATGGCAGATCTCACTTATGCCTTCAGGGGTTCAAATACACATTTCACGGAGATTTTTAAAAGCCAATTATTGTTATATGTAGAGACGGGCAAAGCCTATTGGAGAAATGAAGAACCAACCTGAATTTTCACCCAATACTCGGCTCTTAGCTCTTTTATTTCCATTATCTTTTTGTTTATATCCACGGCATATAAACAGAAGTTAAATCAAAAACATAACTACTCTTGCTAGAAAGTTGTAACATAACACTGCTTTATTTCTTAGACACAAGAACCCCCAAACCAGGGAAAGACAAAGCAGGCTGCTCCTTAAGCAGAGAGGCACAATTCACCCCAACCTGCTCCAGTCAGGCTCTTTGCAGACTGACTGCTGAAGAGACCCAGATCACACACTTCCCTACAGGACCCCTTAGCCTGCAAACAGGACCAGGAAACGTTTACCCTTAAAGTGACAGCTGGAAATTTTAACACAGTTTGTAATGTATCACACTTTTTAGTGCCCTTCTGTCCTGTGTAATCCTGAGTTCTGTCTGAGAGTAGATTCATAAGCCCCAAAATACCACGCTAGACGCTAATCCTTCAGTTTTTTGGCCTAGCTGGTAGCAGAGAGCACCAGAAATCTCATAGGAGAAATTGTTCCCACCAGATTCACAACCTAGTTTTGCAAGTTTAAGAGCTTCAGATGAGGTTCAAAGAGTTCAGGATGCTTGTCCGAATTGAACCTCGGCACATTTAGAAGCTCATGCATTACCCACAATGAGGATCAGAATTATAGCATATAACTGCTAATAGAGATATGGCATGAGGCTGAGGAGGGGCAAAGGGGCAAGAGATGCATTTTCTATGCTCCGGAAAGTACATCAGATGATTGAAGGCCTGAATCAGCCATTGGGCTTCTCTTTCTTTCTTGTGCAGCTGAGCTATATTTACTGCCTACAGATCCTGGCAGGGTGCGAAAGCACCAAGACCAGCTGCATTAGAGATGTATTTCCTGGAGACAGGTGAAAGGGTCATCAGCGGGAACTGAACCTAGGACTGCTGGAGCTAACATGTATACAGCTACAGCTGGAGCTAAAGAAGCAGGCTTCCTGGCTGTTGCCTGTAGGTAACTCGCATCCTCTGAGGGCCAGGCACAGAGGGCAATGCTCAGCATATATTGGACAGTGCTGCAGGGTCTTCTGAATGCTGAGTTCTTTGCAGGTCCAGCGGAGGATGTTAACTTCATGACTCCATCACTTCTAACGCTTGAAGCTACCGGATCCAGAGGAAGGATGCGATGTGTGCAGATGCATTTCCTTCTCTAGGGCTGCCCCCTCAGCCTCTTCCCATAAGAGGCCAACAGCTGGCGTTCTACAGCTCTCCCAGCCTGCTGTGCTCAGCTCCCGTCGTGCATTGGCAGCTGTGAGGAAAAGGCGGCTCTGCACCCTCTGAACTAACAGCGGCATCCTAAGGATTCGGATGCTTTGCTGAACCCCTGCAAAGCTCCGATGGAGCCTTGTGATTTGGTCTCTTGCTGTGGGCCGTGCTTTCAGCCTAAGGTCAGGCCTCTGAGGAGTTCCTCCTGTCTCTCCCTAAACTGCAGCATAAGCGGAAAAAAGCTACAGCTCCACCCCGGGCCCCAAGGAAATGAATGATGCTCTTCAGCAGACATAACCCCTCCCCCCCTCACGCCACCATCAGTACTGGGCTTGATATGCAGACGGCAGATCTGTCTGGGGTTGGGGCTGGGGGAGGGGGCTGGGGGGTGCCGAGCAGCACTGATAACAGGACCGGAAACCCATCAGAGACACCCAGCCCAGGCCCTCTGGGCCTCATCAAAATTACCTGCCAAAAGAGGCTTTGCTCCAGACCTGCACCTTGTCAGCCTTTATGGTAATAGGAAACAGCTGCTTGTGGGGGAGGGCGAAACATAAGTGAAAGGGGATTGGGAGAAGGGGGAGAAACTATTCATAATTTTTTGCTCCTTGCACAAGGCTACAGTGTACATGGGGTAAGGAGAACGGAGATCTTTAAAGGGCCAGCAACAGGAATTCTCAGATGTTGAGTTCTGATATCTGCCTAGCAGCTGGGCTGTTATTAATTCACCTACCGATCTGTTTAAATTGGACGGTTAATTTATTTTCCTGCGTGGGATGCTGCTAAGTGTCTGGCAGCTGTTTCTGTCTGCCTAGCATTTAAGAAACCCACTCGCACCTAGGACTTCCTGGTCGTTGCCGTTCTTCAAGCCATGCCCCTCTTGGAACAGCACAGCAACATCAACAATAGAATTTGGAACCTCCTGCAGGGCTCTGCTAAAGGAGAATCTCCCATAGCTGTGAGCACTACAAGGCTTATGACACAGCATTGAGCTGTTGTGATTTCAGGCAGGAGAAAGCAGTGATGTGCGCATGCACGCCAACACACTAACTAGTTTGTTACATATGTGTTTGTACAATGCCTAACACAATGGGATCCTGATCCATGATTGGAGATCCCGTAATAATAATTAATAGTGTCCAAAGCAACCCCGAGATCTGCACCGTCGTGTACTTGGGTCTGAACTGCTGAGCTAAGATCCAAACCCTGCTCAGAGCTTTCCCTATCTTTAATTACGTGCAAAGCATTGTAGGTACAGTTTACCAAGCTCCTAAAGAGACCAGGTCCCCATGCCAAAGAGCCTACAATCAAATCCTGACAAGCCCAATACATGGGACAACAGTTCACCCATAAGAAGATAAGTGCGGAGTTCAATGTATTGGGAAGGTTTTGGGTAAGGGTAGAATACTCATTGCTAAGGGAGTAGGATGCTTTTCCAAATGGCGGTAGCCCAAGGAACATGGGCCAAAGCAGAAGGTAGGAAGAGAACAGAAAGGTTCAGTGAAAGCACACAAATCCAGCCAAGGCTAGTTATCCCACAAGTGCATGGCAGTGAAAAGATGGGCATATTTGCCCTGATGACAGTCACTGATGCTCAGTTCCTTGTGTAGTTGCTGCAGGGTAAACCCCTAGGCTAGACAGGCAATGCTGGTATTGATGTAACTCATCCCAGTTTCAATCAGGTGTGAGCTGCACTAGTGCAAAGCCTTCTCCTACAGCAGGAGTGGCCAATCTGTGGCTCCAGAGCCATGTGCGGCTCTTCAGAAGTTAATATGCGGCTCCTTGTATAGGCACCAACTCTGGGGCTGGAGCTACAGGCACCAACTTTCCAATGTGCTGGGGGGTGCTCACTGCTCAACCCCTGGATCTGCCACAGGCCCTGCCCCCACTCCACTCCTTCCCATCCCCTCTCCTGAGCCTGCCGTGCCCTTGCTCCTCCCCCCGCCCTGAGCCTCCTGTATGCCATGAAACAGCTGATCAGGAGGCAGGGGAGGGAGAAGGAGGTGCTGATCAGCAGGGCTGCCGGTGGGTGGGAGGCGCTGGGACTGGGGGGAAAACTGATGGGGGGCTGCTGACGTATTACTGTGGCTCTTTGGCAATGTACATTGGTAAATTCTGGCTACTGCTCAGGCTCAGGTTGGCCACCCCTGTCCTACAGGCTTTACCTGCTTACACAAGATCTTTCAGCTGTGATGGTGACTGGGTGCCCATGACTGGAATCCCCACTATGGACAAAAACAATGTGTATTGATAAACACAGAGTAATGCTCATCCCCTGCCTGGCTCAAATGCTCACACTGCCCGATAATAATGGGTCCATGACTTTGGCCTGGCCTACTCCACAAAGTTTTGCCAGTTTAGCTACGTCAGCTAGGAGGAATCAGAGGCTTGTCCATTTGATATCGATCCTGGGCAAGATAATGGAGCTGCTGGTATAGGACTCAATTAATAAAAAATTTAAGGGAGGGTAATATAACGAATGACAAACACCATAGGTTTAGGGAAGATAAATCCTGTCAAACTAACTTGATTTTTTTTTTATATTACAAATTTGATTGATATAGGTAATAGTGTTGATGTGATGTACTTAGACAAATGCCTTACAGCAGTCTTTGTCCCACATGGCATTTTTATTAAAAAAAAACTAGAATGAGATAAATTTTCCATGGAACACATTGAGTGGATTAAAAACTGGCTAACTGATAGGTCTCAAAATGTAATTGTAAATGGGGAATTGTCATTCGTGGATACTGTGATAGGGTGTTCTGTGGCCGGGCAGTCTAGTGGCTAGATCATCGGGCTTTCAGCCTGTAAGGCCAGAGGGAGTATTAGGGGCACCTAGGCCCTCCCTCTCCACTGGGTCCCAGCCCAGGGTTCTGTGTAGGTCAACCCCCAAAATGGGGGTGGGGTGGAAGGGTCAAGACCAGTTTCCCTGGGCTACTTCCTCCAAGTCTCTTTAGTTTGGTGCATGGCCCTACTAGTCCAGTTGTTGTCCACAGCTGTGCTTATTTGCAGACTCCACATGGCAGGGGAAGCTTTACTTGCCTCAAGTGGCTGTGCTGACTGGCAAGTCGCTGATCTGTCTCTTCCAGCAGGCAGGCAGAGAGCTCTTGCCCCAACAGAGCCAGGCCCCCTTCTTTTCTCCCTCCTCCATGCCTGGCATTGGCCGCAGGTATAGCAGGGCAGGGCTAGCTGAACCCCAAGGTTTTCTTTAGCCCTGGCTGTGCCGGACGGCAGTTTCTCTGCTCCCTCACAGATACGTAAATGGGAATCTCAAGTAAGAGTAGAGAAGTTATTTTACCTTTCTGTTTGGCAATGGTGTGGCTGCTGCTGGAATACTCTGTTCAGTTTTGGTGTCCACAGTCCAAGAAGGATGTTGATACACTGGAGATGGTTCAGAGAAGAGCCACAAGAATGATTAAAGGGTTAGAAAATCTGCCTTATAGTGATAGACTCAAGGAGTTCAATTTATGTAGATTAACAAAGAGAAAGTTAAGGGGTGAGTTGATCATAGTTTATAAGTACCCACATAGGGGACAGATATTTGATAACGGGCTCTTCACTCTTTCGGAGACCAAGCTAACAGCATCCAATGGCTGGAAGTTGAAGCTAGACCAATTCAGACTGTAAATAAGGCATAAATTTTTAACAGTGAGGGTAATTAATCACTGGAGCAATTTACCAAGGATCGTGGTGGATTCTCCATCACTGACAAATTGTAAATCAAGACAGGATGTTTTTCTAAAAGGACTGCTCTCGGAATGATTTGGGGGAAGTTCTCTGGGTTGTGTTCTACAGATGATCACAGTGGTCAGTTCTGGTCTTGTAATCTACGAGTGTGGGGAAAAATCACCCCCCTACAAACCATGGCTATGCCAGCAGAGTCCCCAGTGTGGACACAGCTATGCTGACAGAGTGCGTTTGTTGACAGAGCTAATGTTGAGGGAGGCGATGTGGTTGGGCCGGCAGAAGAACTCCTTCTGCTGACTTACGTTGCATCTACTCTACAGGGGGTCTGCCAGAATAGCTATAGGACTCTGTAGTGTAAGCAGACCCTCAGCACAGAGCAAGCGCAGGCTGGAGTTTTGTGATCTTCTGGATAACCACTGAAATGAGACACGAGACATTAGGCCCGACTGTTGAGCATGCCTGCCTGAACAATCCGGAACTCTTGGGTCTGTAGCATGGGTCTGGCAACCTCGGGTTTAGAGACACCCTGGGCACGCTTCTGTTTTTACAGTCCTTCCTTCTCCTTGCCCCATCTCCAGCCCCCTTTCAAAGCCATTGGGACTCCAGCGAACCTCCTCTCCCTGTTCCAATGCTCGACCGTAGCTGCCAGTTTTACTTCCCTATGCTCACAAGTGGGAGCTGCCCAGGTCTCTCCCGGGCAATCCCATCAGCTCATTTATAGCATCAGATGGAGCCTCCGGCACCAGCCCTGAGAGCTGCAGGGGCTCCGCTGCCATCCTGGCCTTATCAGCGCATCAGCGAAAAGGAGTTTCACCTTTGTGAAAGAGGGTGAACCCTGCGATGAAATGGGGTGTGTGGCAGGTACGCTTGCGTGAACAGTATTATTACGGCACCAGCTGTGTAATTAGATTAGCCAGGCTCGCTTCCAGTAATAGGGGGCTGTTGGTGAGTTTTAATTAAAACCAACTTCACAGTGCCAGCAAGCACAGTAGAGCCCAATGAGGAATGTTAGAGGTAATTTCCAAATATGGCTCTGCATGCGAACAGATGGTAGGTGCAGTACATTGTCCAAGGGCATTGTTGTGTTCAAAGAAAATAATAAGCAATAATGACTCATCGGGGGAAGTGTCTACGAATCTCTGCCAGCTTCCTCCGGAAACTGTGGAACATCCTAGATTGTGTGTGTTCATCCTTGAACAACCCCTGAATCGCCAGAAGGGTCATGGAACAGCAGTCTCTTTCTGCATGTGTTGTATGCTGCCAGGAAAAGAGGGGTCTAGTGGCTAGGCGGCTGGGCCTTGGAAAATTTACATATTATTATCTCTGCACCTGACCTGGTATGTAATATTGGGCAAGTCACTTTTCCTCTATTTACACTGTAACTAGTTGGGGCGGGTCTCTGGCCCATGTGTTTGTACAGCACCTAGCACAATGGGGTACTGTTTGAGAAAATCATTAAGTAGCAAAGCCAAGCACTCAAACGTTAGGCAACGCCAGTTTTACGGTTGCCTATGCGACGTCAATTCTTCCCCTTAGTGCATCCAACCTCTGCACTGAATGAGGCGGGTGTCCCATGGAAAAACTAGTACGTGATCAGGTAATTAAAGACTGTAGCATAATGCAGACACACAAGGGGGCTGAATTAAGGATGCGCAAGCCACTACAAACCTAGCATTTCTTAATTTCTGTGTACTGTGAGTACGGTCAGTAGAGGTTTCTTTTTCAGCCTGACACTATCTAGTCTATTCCACTTCTGCCAAATTAGGAGCATTCATAGACTCGTGGATTGCGAAGGCTGGAAGGGACTATTGATCATCTAATTTGACCTCCTATCCAATACAGGCCAGCGAACTGCCCCCAAATAATCCCTAGAGCACAGCTTTTAGAAAACCATCCAATCTTGATTTAAAAATGGTCAGTGATGGAGAATCCACCATAACTCTTGGTTAGTTGTTTCAATGGTACTACTCTCACCATTAAAAATGTGCACTGTATTGCCAATATTATACTGTCTATGGTTTTTAACACCCTAGTTGTAAAAGTCTCAAGTGATGTGGCTTCCACCAGTTGCACTGGGAGACTCTTCCACAGCCAGATACTCTCACACTAGGAGGGGACTTTCCTGATAGCCTCAAGTGCTGCTTTTTCAATGGAGTTCAAGTTTCTAGGTCCTCGAACCCTGTGAAACAGATTTTGCTCTCGCTCTTTCTCAATCCTGGTGCTGTTCTTGGGTTTCACAGCTCATTTCAGCTGAACTTTGAGTCATCTTGAGTGCATTAAAGAGGATTCTTTTATACTGTCTCCAGTTTTTAATGCATGAGTGTAGCTGCGGGCTCCACTTTAAAAATAACTGGCCTTCTGGATGCCAGGGAGCTCCTCTCAACTAACGGGGTCACATACTTCATTTCCGTGTTTGTTTTGTGGTGGTCTTGGATATACCTTGGTTAGGTCCTTTTCTACCTCATTAATTGTGCAATTATTTTCTCCAGAAAGTGGGACAATTCCAAGAAACCTTCCCTGCAAACACTTTATCTCTCAAAGCTGTTTTACTCTAAGGACTGTTCCTTTTCTACTACACTTACACTGACCAGTTCTTTGCCTCCCATGTGAGGAAAGCTAAACAGCGCCAGCAAGTATATCCTTACAGGAATGCGTGATTCCAGACTCATGGTAAACCCCTCACAGCCATGTCCACAGGTCCAGGTTTTGTGCTTTATCAGCACACGTTGCTGATTTGGCATATGCTGTGTGGTGATGACCTTGGGGGAAATATGTCAACAGACCTTCCAGGGTCAGTGGCTAGCAATGGATGCTATAGAAGGTCAAGTGAAAAGGACAGACCAGATATCTTCAGTTCCCCTTTAAGAGGGCCTGTAAAATCACCATTCCAATAAACTCTTGGCATGGAATATGCTTCGTGTCCTTTTGTTTCAGCAGTTTTTGATGGTTGGGTTTTCTCCAGTCTCCCCAACTAAGATCACGGAAAGCTCTGTCGCTCTATCTTTCTGCTCAGTGCAGGCATTTCTACAATGCTTGTCACCACTGTATCTGAGCACCTACCCATGGATCATGGAAAAAATACAGCCCCAAATTTGTTTCATGATGTTTATCTTTAACCTTGAGATAGACTTTCTTTATAGCAGTGTACTTCCATGCTCCCAGAGCAATCACTGCTCAGGTGTTTAGATACAGTGGGGATACAAGTTAATTTTTGAGTTAGCGAAGGCCACCGTGGTATCAGTGCTTAGATCCTTCAGTGAAGGGTGCTATACAAAACCCCAAGATAGATACATAATTTTTGTTGTTAGATTTGTATTGCGGTACAGTCCAAAGACCCCTTTCATGATTGTGGCTGCTTTGCGCTAGGCACTGTACAAATGTGACCCATACTAGGCGATTCTAGGTCTTTGTGTCCCTCTGGCAGCTAATCCACATGCTTAAAGTGGTCTTTAAAAAGTGGGGGGAGGTCTATCACCATCTGTTAATGGCAACTTTGGGTAAGACGGTGTATCCCTCAACAACCCAGTTTGATTTTTATTTTTTTCTTTACTGTCTCTGCAACCCCCAGTCCCCTTCCCCCCCAACTTTAAGCACTTCATGAATCAGCAACTGCTTCTAGCTATGTGACTCAGTTCCCTACCTGACGTGGTAGGCAGTGCTGCTTTTAGGTTACAGTCCAAATCCTGCAGTTGGCCAAGTAAGTTACATAAACACATAAGAACAACCTGGGATATACACTAGTGAGTAAGTAATACAAGCAATCAGCAGGGACTCTGGTGCTGTTTTGCAAATAATGGTATGTGAGGAAATTGCTTCTTTTTCTTTTTCATAAAAATCCACAGAAATTCTGTACAAATAACTACATGAAGAGAAAGCTGTGCCCGTAAAGTGAAACATAGGAAACGACAAACGTTAGCACTGTGCTCTTGTGCATAGGCATCAGGAAGCAGCTGTTTAGCATTTATGAATGATCATCTAATTAAACTCATCCACTGTTTCTAAATTGTTCTTCTTTATTAATTCTAATTATTATTATTTATTATTTATCCGTATTGCAGTAGCACCTCGGAGACCCAGTCACAGACCCCATTGTGCCAGGTGCTGTACAAACAGAACGAAAAGACAGTGTCTCTTCCAAAGTGCTTACCTTTTCTGTCTTCTCTTCACTGATAAATGCACCTGTATAACCAGGAATACTACTCTATTCTACTAGGTTAGAGAAAACTTATTTTCAATATTTTGTGAAGCGCTCCTAAGGCACTAGCCCTGCAAACACATATACACATGCTTCACTTTACTACCATCAATACTACCGCTGATTTCAAGGTTCAGGGTCTATCTGTCATGAGAACTAATTTTACAGTACTGATTTAAACAGACCTTAGAGACACAAGGTGGGTGAGGTTATATCTTGTATTATTATATTACGTCTTATATTAACCCACCCACCTTGTCCCAAGATATTAGAGAAACCGGTACCGCTACAACTATGCTGCATTAAACGTACTTTCACGGTGTTCATGAATAAAAAATACAAGTCATAGTGTAAGTGACTAGTTTAAAAATCACCAAACATTTTCAAAATGTGGAAGATATTGAGGAAATCTGAACGCTTCTGTGCAAATTTCCATTATTGAAATTCAGCCTTTTTCAACATTTTAAATAAAAGCCAACCAAATCTATTCAAATTTCATGCATGGTGAAATTCACCCCACTCCACAGACCCTGTGCAAGATTTGCCATGCCACACTGCAGCTCTCTCTCCTAAAAAGTTCCTCGGCGTGTGTGTTTGTCTATATATGGACTCATATATATATTGTCATTTCTTCAAATTTCCCCAATTTAGAAGTAAACACATTTTTGTTTATTTTTTCTAACTTCCAGCTCTACAAACTCATCCTGGGATCTGAGGTCCCAGTTCTGTCAAGACTTAAGCACATGCTCATCTTTACGAGCTATGCGTATTTGCGTATTCCCTGGCTTGTGCTTAAATCTTTATAGGATCAGGGCCTCAGAGCCAACTAGCACTGTAGCCTTCTTATAGCTTATCACCACTAATGAAGATTCTACAGGCCCAATGCTGCCCTCATTGACTTCTCTGCAGCCCCATCACCTTGAAATTAAGCCCTCAATGACACCCGAGGGCTGAATCTTGATTAATTGAGTTGATGTACAAAAGAACTAGACCCCCAGCTATACTCTGCCCTCAGGTTGCATTTGCAGAGATGACAGCCGTGGGAGGGACAATATCTTTTTCTTTGTATGATCAGGAAATTTGAACTGGAAATGACTGAGAGACGATAAACATGGCACTCCATCGAGTGCTGGTGTTACAGACCCACTTTTGAGGGGAGAACTACACTTAAATCCCACCATAAGGCTGGGAATTCAAAGGAGACAGAGGGTCTGTTTTCACTGAAGAGTTAACTTTAGTCTGTCTATACTTGAGTTACTCCCAGTTAGGGCTGGTCTACACTGAAAAGTTACATCAGCATAGGGGTGTGAAATATCCACATCCCAGCGACACATAGTTAAACCATCCTAATCCCTGGTATCATCCACCTCGGGAAGGTGGATTAACTACAGGGACAGGGAACCCCTCCCGTCAGGGTAGATAGTGTCTACACTGAGGGCAGGTCTATGCTTAAAATGCTGATTCGGCACAGCTGCGCTAATGTAGTGCTGAAGTGAAGCCAACAGGCGACAGCTCTGGCTTTGCTAATCCATCTCTCTGAGAGGTGGTAGCTGTGTCGATGGGAGAAGCTTTCCTGTAGTGCTGTCTACACAGTGGTTAAGGTCGGTATAACTACATCACTATGGGGTGTGGATTTTTCACACTCCATAGCGATGTCGTTATGCCGACACAGGTCTGTAGTGTACACCTGGCCTCAGGCGTTACAGCATTTCAAATGTAGACAAGCCCTAAGTGGCTATAGTGAAGTACTGCAGCTACGTTGCTGTCATGTTGTAAGTGAAGACAAAGCGTGAGTCTAACCCCAGTGAGACTGACCAGGCTGTGAAATAAACCTCGAGCCTCTGTGTCCACACTTGCACGGCACTCTCTCGTGAGTGGTGCTTAGATTTCTGAAGCACATTGTATGGTTCTTAGAGCTGCAGTAATGTAGAGCTGCCAGTCTACAAATTGTTTTCCTGTGAATTGTGGGAGAACTTGTTTGTCTTTTCTGGCCACACTGGGGGAATTGTGGGAAGGAGGAAAACTAGCAGCACTCAGGTGATGTTAGCCTGAGTCCTCACTACAGAGTGGTTGTGTTAGCGGATGATGAGCTGTGCTCATTCAAGATTTAGCCAGTATCCCAGCCAACGTGCGTAAAAAGCACCAATGCACTTGGGTGAAGGTATTTTGTGTGTGGACAGGACTTGAGTTAAGGGCAATTCTTGAGTTATAACTCTAGCTTTACTGTGAAGTCAAACCCTAGGGTAGATGGTTAGGTTACTTCTCATGCTGTCGTTTGGAAAGTGGAGGTGCATTATACGTTTGGTGGCTTCTACAAGGTGTTCTGTCCTGAAACAAACATGGCACATTACACAATAGGATGCTTGTGAGGGAAATGTCTGTCTGCCATCCAGCCATTGTGTTTTAAGTCTCCCAGGGTGTTTTTCATCCTGCTGCTATTGGATCAAAATTAGAGATGAATCTTGCAGGGAAGCTGGAAGGCATTCGGAGCAGATGATCATACCACTTTAGAGAGCGATGGGCGAATGTTTGAGAGAGTAGGACCTGTTTAGTTAGAAGACAGATCACTTCATTCGACTTTAATTCGTACCATTATATGTTTTTGATCAGTTGGAGATGCTTCATCTGAAAGGTGTTCAACTTCTTTTCAATCTTGCCAGTGAGGGGCCATGCTTAAGACTCAAAGGTAAGAGTACTGGCCACCAAAGAATTATATATCCTCAGCTTTATCTCTCTATTTATCAGGGTGCTTGTTTTATGAAAAACGTTCTTGATAAGGTGCCCCATTACTGAAGATGTTTTTGTAGCGCAGGCTTCAAGTTCTTTCTCAATGCCACTCATTTTATCAACAAGAGTTGAGGTCAGTGAAATCACTGAAAATCTTGACTAGGTGGTCACCTACGAGGAAGCTAAAGCCTGTAGCAGGTTCAAAATCACTAACTGAAAGAATTTTGGTTTTACCCCAGTTCAGTTTTGGGTAGTTAGGTATCGGAATACAATGGGCCTTATCTTCACTGTGAAAAAAGGTGTTTTCTCAACTTGAGTTAACTAACTTGAAGCACAGTCTAAGGAAGGAAAGACAATAACAGCAAACATAGCAATGGTTGAAGTGTTAAATGCCTTTTTTTGTTTCAGTTTTAACCACAAATGCCTTTTTTGTTTCGGTTTTGTAGCTATTGGACGACCAGCATAGCAAACATCAGTGCAAACAGGGTAGGATCTGAGGTTAAATAGGCAAAGAACAAGTTAAGAACTACTTAGACAAGTTAGATGTTTTCAAATTGGCATGGTCTGATGAAATACATCCTAGAATACTTAAGGGACTGGCTGAAAAGATCTCTGAGTCATTAGCATTTATCTTTGATAACTCATGAGGACAGAAGAGATCCCAGAGGACTGGAAAAGGGCAAAATAAGACCTTTTTATAAAAAGGGGAATAAGGACTACCCGTGGAATTATAGACCAGTCAGCTTAACCTCAGTACCCAGAAAGGTAATGGAGCAAATAATCAATCAATTTGTAAGCACCTAGAAGATAAGGTGATCAGTAACAGTCAACATGGATTTGTCAAGAACAAATCATTTCAAACCAACCCACTATCCTTCCGTGACAGGGTAACAAGCCTTGTGGATGGGGGGAAGCAGTCACTGTGATATAGCTCAACTTTAATAAAACTTCTGATAATGTGTCTCACATGAGCTTCTCATAAACAAACTACGGAAATATTGTCTAGATGAACCTACTATAAGGTGGGTGGGCAGCTGGTTGGAAAACCATTCTCAGAGAGTAATTGTCAATGGTTCACAGTCAATCTGGAAGGGCATATCGAGCAGGGTACCCCACAGATCTGTCTTAGGCTTGGTCTATTCAATATCTTCATAAATTATTTGGATATTGCCATAGAGAGTACACTTACAAAGTTGGTGGATGTTACCAAGCTGGAAGGGGTTATAAGTGCTTTGGAGGACAGGATTAGAATTTGAAATAATTTTGATAATCTGGAGAAATGGTTTGAAATAAATAGGATGAAATTCAATAAGGACAAATGCAAAGTACTCCACTTAGGAGGGAACAATCAATTGCACAAATATAAAATGGGAGATGATTGCCTAGGAAGGAGTATTGCAGAAAAGGATCTGGGGGTTATAGTGGATCACAAACTAAGTATGAGTCAACAATGTAATCTTGTTTGGGGTGGGGGAAGCGAACACTATTCTGGGATGTATTAGCAGGAGTATTGTAAGCAAGACACAAGAAATAATTCTTCCGCTCTACTCAGCACTGATAAGGCCTCAACTGGAGTATTATATCCAGTTCTGGGCACCACACTTCGGGAAAGATGTGGACAAATTGGAGAAAGTCCAGAGAAGAGCAACAAAAGTGATTAAAGGTCTAGAAAACATGACCTATGGGGAAAGATAGGGAAAAAACCTGGGTTTGCTTAGTCTTGAGAAGAAGATTGAAGGGGCACATAACAGTCTTCAAGTGCATAAAAGATTGTTATAGAGGGGAGTGTGATTAATTGTTTTCCTCAGCACTGAGGAGAGGACAAGTAGCAATGGGCTTAAATTTCAGGAAGGAAGAGTTAGGTTAGACAGTGGGAAAAGTTCCTAATTGTGAGGCTAGTTAAGCACTGGAACAAAATTACCTAGGGAGGTTGTGGAATCCCCATCATTGGAGGTTTTCAAGAACAGGTTGGACAAACACCTGTTGGAGATGGTCTAATACTAATACTTAGTCCTGCCTCAGTGGATGGGACTAGATGACCTATTGAGGACCCTTCCAGTCCTATATTTCTATCATTCTATGAAGACAAGGCAGTTTGTATTTTCCACATGAGTTAGCAGGTTGAAGTAAGTCTCTAACTCAACCTGCTAACTTGTGTGAAAGCTACAAACGGCCTTATCTTCACTATGATTTTTCCTCAAGTTAGTAATGCACCTTTTTTTTCCACAAAAAAGGTGAAGTTTTGACTTCCAGTGATTTTTTGTCCCCTTACTACAAAGTTTTTTTTTTTTTTAAATCCCAGTTTAAGGGTTCAAGTGGTATAAAGGGACATGTGTGGTTCCTCTGGACAGGAATGGATTTCACCAGGAGAGCTTTGACTGCTGCCTATCATGCTGACCAATATTATCTCCATTGTTTCCCTGTCTGTATTCATCTGTTGTCTCAGACTTAATTTGTAAGCTCTTTGGGGCAGGGACCATCTTTTTGTTCTGTTTGTACAGCACCTGGCACAATGGGGGTCCTGGTCCATGACTGGGGCTTATAGGGGCTACCACAATACAAATAAATAATACTAAGCTGATTTAACAGTGAGGTTCTTTGCTGCCTCCATGGATTCATATGATGCACCATTGCATGCAGACCGGCACTGGTCTGAGATGTCGTTAGAGTGGGTGCTATCTGGCTGAAGCAACACCTGGTACCGTGGAGTAAGCACTTATACTTTACAGATCTCCTATTCCTTATATTCAGACAATTAAAAAAATACTTGGAGAGTCTGTGAACACTCATTTGTACAGATTTCTTCTAAAAGAACCTGATTTACAGTTGGACAATTAAACAAAGGCTGGGGGATCTGGGAACATCCATTCAATTCAGCCTGCAGTGCATTTGAGGAGCTGATAACAGGCCTACAACGAGAAGGCTGCTAGTGACCAGGCAGTGTGACTAGTGGAAATCCTGCTGTATAAGAAATTCCTGGGTCAGGAGTCAGCCCCAAGGGCTGGGATATTTTTAAGTCTAAGCCACATATCGGGTTATCCTTGGGAGACAATGCAGTTGTTGGGTTTTTCCACACGCTGTGCCTTTAAGACCCCGAGCTGCAGCCAAAGCTTCCCTTTTTTCCCAGCACTGGTCAAATGAACACGCAATTGAAAGCAGATGTGCCAGGCGGCGTCTTGTTGCACGGGGGCGAGCGGGGCACGGGGAAGGGTTAGAGCGGCGGGGGCTGTGCAGAGCCCAGCGTCAGCAGCCCAGCGCTCTCATCACTCGAGGGGGTCTGAACTCCGAGCTCTGCCAGCCTCGCGCTCCCAAAATGAACTCCTAACAGAAAACAGATGGGGGTGCTGGGAGTGGAAGGGGGGGGGAAATGAAGAGCGGGGGAGGGAGCGAATGAGAATAAAGAACCTGAGAGCTTGGGCGTTGGAAATATATTGTCTGCAAGGAGAGTAGAGGCGCCTGGGGAGGGAAGTAAAACATAAGAAGAGACAGGACTTCTCCCAGCTGAAGCTAGCTTTCTTCTCCCCCAGTAATAAAAAAGCTCGATGCTACCCATACCCGCCCACCCCCAGTTCTCGCAGAGATCACTCCCTGTGCTGCCCCCATTGGCTGCCCAACTCCAGGGCCAGGAGAATCAGTGTGTGTAACACTGAGCACTCGTCTCCTGCTGGGGGCAGGGCTCCTCCTGCCTTATAGGGGTTCAGAGAGCACCCCCTCTTCTGCATAGAAGCAGAGAGCCCCACCCTGGTCCTGGGTGGGTGCAGAGCCCTCCTTGTGTGATGGCAGAATGGGTCCCTGTCCCCAGTGGGCCCCCAATGCAAAATGCAAAGCCCCCACCTTTCTGCCCACCCATCTCCTGCAAGATGCACCCCGCTCACTTGACTTCCAAGCCAGTTTTGTTCCTTGGAAGTCAATGGGAGTCTGCCCTGGGTAGCAGGCATGTGCTCCAGGCAGGATCGGGCCCTTCATCAGCACAAGACGGCTGGCTTGCAGGATGCCAGCAGTTCAGATAAATCAAAGTGGCTGGAGTCAGCACAATCCTCCTTCCTTTTCATAAAGGTTTTTGGCTGAGGTGGAATATGCCAGGTGGAGTCAACTGCGTAGGAGGAGGTGGTACAGTCGATAGTCTGGATAATAACTCGTGGGTCTTTTCTGCCCTGGGAACTAGAGTTAATCCACTTTTATTTCCAAGATGCAACTTATCAGAGGGTTGACAATACCCAGGCCAGGGTTAACATATTTCCCCCTCCCCGTCTGTTTCTAAGAGAAATGAAGCTGTATCTCTTTCCTCTGAGAATCGAATGTCGGGTGGGTGACAAACTCTAACACTGACATTAATACACTCTGCCTTTATAGGATCCCAGAGTGACAGCATACCGGTATCTGTCATCATTCTGGGTGCCAATGCCCTGTATGCTGTTTAACAAAAGCCTGTGGAACTCCTAGCTACTGGAGATCATCAGTACATGCTGACTGCTTTGTATTCAGTAAATCCATTTGCTGCTGCCAGGTACTAATCAAGTGTGAAATTCATTCCTGGGTGAGGTAAGTGATGCACCATCCTGTGCACTAGGGTGGATTTCAAACCTTTGGGGAAAACCCCGCCTCCCACTGATATCAATGAGCATTTTGCCATCAACTTTGATGGATGATGGTTCAGGCCCTAATGAATTAATCCTCCAAAGCACAGGTAGGTTGGTATTATTTATTATGCCCATCCCACAGATAGAGAAGTCAATGCAGAGAGATTAAGGAGCAAATTTTCAAAGGTAGCCTTTAAAACCATAAGCTGCAATTTTCCATTCCCAGATATTTGGGCAACATTTCAAGTGGGCATGAGAAATGGGATGTGTAAAGCCCAGCTGCACAAGGGTGTGTCTGCAGTTGGGCAGTAAGGGGTGTCTTTTACAAAATATTGTTCTGAGGCCCAAATATTCAGAAATGACATTTATTTTGAGGCACCCAGCACTTGGGGACAGATTTTCAGAGGTGCTGGGCACCTACTGTTCCCATTGACTTCAGGTGGAATTGTGGATACTCAGCAAGGCTGAAAATTAGATTCCTGGGGTCCGTTTTTACTCTCTGTCAAACTGGGGTTAATTAGGTAGTTCAGTGGAACTTGAGTGATGAGTACAGCATAAAAATCAATATAGACTAGAGCACAAGCCAGTGGAGTTACATCAGTATAAAACAGATCAGAATAAGGTCCCTGATAATAATAACTTCTAGCACTTTTCATCTATAGAGCTCCAAGCACTCTACAAAAGAGGTCAGTGTAATTATCCCCATTTTACAAATGGGGAAACTGAGGCATGAAGCAGGGACGGGACTAGCCCAAGGTTACCCAGCAGGTGAACGGAATAGAACCCAGCTGGCCTGAGTTCCAGGCCAATGCACTGTCCTGTAGATGTCTAAAACTGGGCACCTAAAATAAGAGACACTTTCTGAAAATCTGTGCCAAAATGTTTAAGCTCCAGGGAACAACTGTGAGGCAGAAATAACCACGGTCTGCTCCAATCTGTCCTGAGCCAATGGTTACTCTTAACCTTGTTGGGCCTCAGACAAATCAAGCTGCAAAACTAGGTTTAAAAGCAGGCATGTAGCTGGAAAAACTACATGCAGCATTTGATCTTTCTCTGGGTCGATAAGATGCACTTGGGGAGGGAAAGACAAGAGTTTAGAAGGTACATGATTGCTCTTCTCACCGCAGTCAGACTATAGTTGGAAGTCAGTCAACATAGGGATTATGGTCTTCAGGAGATCTAGCTGTAAATCCCCAACAGAAAAGACTCCTGGTTCATTTTAGTCTTGACTCACTGCCAGGGTCTTTTCAATTTGTCTCTCACTATCCGCCCACCTGTCTCAGTTGCCTATCTCACTCAGCGTGCTCAGTTACAATATCATCAAGAGAAGCCACCTGCCATTACCTGCACTCACAGGTGAAATTTTACCCCCTGCTGTAATGCAGCCCCCTCTGGAGTGGAGCATGGTAGCTGTTTAACAGCACAGCAGCGACAGTTCGGGGCAAAGGGTGAAGTTGAAGCCTACCTCCAACTGGAAATCAGAGAGAGAATTTTAGGTAGATAGAAAAGAATAAACCACAGTGGAATTTGGCCAGGATGTTGGGTCTTGGCAAGACAAACCCATCTCTTGAAGAAGAAGAAAAGTACCATAGGGTCTTTTCCTTTAAACCTTTCTTTGTTTTTTATTTAAGAAATAATGAAATATAAAGACAGACAAAGCATTCATTGAATTCAATTGAAAGTTAATCAACACTTGTCCTTCTTTTCTGTTACATCCCCAAATAGACCACTGCATATAAAGGAAACTAACAATAAAAACCTTTTAATTGGCAGGATAAATAATAAAAACAAGAGGAGAGAAGACGAAGCATGATGAAAAAGAAAATGCATGGAAATGTTTTGTTTATAGCAATGATTTTGTTTTCTTTTAACTGTCCCTTTAATTTTGCAAGATACCTGCCTGTCTGCTGGGGCAGTCGTTTAATGAGCCAGAGTTGGTATAGCATGTTACAGAGAGGACACACACGCTGTGCTCTCTCGCTCTCTCTCTCTCTCTCTCTCCCGGTAGCCTTACTTTGAGACATTTTGTTTTCCTTAATCTGCAATAAAATAATTTGTGTACAGAAAAATAGAAGAGACGGGATTAAAGGAGAAAAACAAAGAAAATAATTTGACACGAGTGGTACAAATCTATATGTCAGGCCTGGAGCAAGGCTGACCTATAGGGTTGTCACGATGCTATTTATGCAGGCATATCTTGTAGACATGGGGCCTTTCAAAAGCACAAGAAGGTCAGGAACTTGATTACGTTTCTTATCCAAACAACAACAGTGCTTCCACCTGCCAGCACTATGGGTAGCTAGCGACCTGGAGGCTTAGGGTTAGGCTTGGGGCCTGCAGGGGGTCCCAGGTTAGGATTGGGGCCAGCAGGGGTTCCAGTTTTGGTTTAGGATTTGGCTGTCAGGTTGGCCCCTAACTGGAGTTAGATTGGGGCCAGCAGGAGGCCCTGGACTAGGGTTAGAGTCTCCCTTCCAGAGATCTCAGCCCAGTATGATATGGTCACATGGGGTTTGGCTTGATCCCTCACAGAGCCTCTTTGACATAGCTTCATAAATTGCAATGCAAACAAACTGCCTGGATGGGACCAAGCTGGAATTTTCCTCCCGGAGCCAAGATTGCACAGAGCTGTGTGCTGGGATCCCCCGTGGTGCTACTGCTCCAGCTGACAACTTTACACACGCTGCGGAGGCTTGGAGCGCATTCCTGTTGTGAAAAGTTCCCAGAGCTGTCACCGGAAAGTCTTGGAGGAGAGGAATGTAGGCAGCAGCAGCAGCAACATATGGTCAGAGGCTGATTGCTTCAGTGGGGCCTGCTGCTCTCAAACCAATGATGAAGCTTTGGTCCTCTAAGGTAGCCTTCTGCTCTTACCATTTTTTTCCTGGTTTGGGGCTGTGGTAGGGCTTTTTAGCCCAAGGGCCATGAATTTTAAGTGCTTTGGAGCTGTTCAGCAACACTAATCTTGTCTATATGGAGATATACCTATCTCATAGAGCTAGAAGCGACCCTTAAAGGTCATCAAGTCCAGCCCCCTGCCTTCACTAGCAGGACTAAGTACTGATTTTGCCCTAGATCCCTAAGTGGCCCCCTCAAGGATTGAACTGACAACCCTGGGTTTGGCAGGCCAATGCTCAAACCACTGCAATACCCATTTGCTAGTGGTATTGCAAATGTCAAAAGATGATTCCTGCAACAGCACTGATGGTGAACAAGACCCTTTGTGCTGGGCGCTGTCCCCATAGTAAGAGACAATCCCTGCCCCATACAGCTTACATTCTAACTAGATGAGACTGACAAAGAGTAGGAGGGGACACAGAGGCTCAAAGAGATGAAGTCATCTGCCCATGGGCGTATAACAGAGCTGAGAATAGAACCCAACAATCCTGAGCCCCAGTCCAGTGCCTAATGCTACCTCTGATTGGAGAGCTATGTGACTATCGGTGGTATCTTTGGTTATGTTAGACAGGAAAAATTACATTGTCTGTCAGTCCCCAGGAATAAGAGAGCCAATTTCACCCCTGAGCCATAGAGTGTGTCTGTTCAGCACCTCTCACGGTGGGGTCCTGAGCCATGATGGGAGGTCCTGGGCCATGTTTTAAGGGAAGATTCCCCCCCTCCTCCCCGCCCCCAGGTGATGATGCTTCTCGGACCTGGTGCAAAAACGGGGGCAATTTTTTTTTTTCACAAAAATAATCATTGTTTGGTGTGAAAAAAATCAACATCTTTAGTGAAAATAATTCATCTAAAATTTGAAAACTCAAATGATCAGCACCTGCCAGGCTTGGAAATAGGTACACATAGACTTAGAGAGCTCAGATGGGGAGGCCAGCTGGACAGCCAAGCAAGGGAGCAAGATACATAGGGAGCCCCTTCATCCTCTCTGCAGGCTGATCAGAGCAGCTGTGGGACTGGAGGTGAGCAGTAACTAGGCAGGCAGGGGTAGGAAGTGAGCAGAGCCTTGACTCTATCCACCCTCCTGACCTGTCAGCCAGCGCCCTGGGGCTGCCGACGCACGGTGGGAAGCAATCTGCACCAGAGAAAGGGCTGGCAGAGGAGTCGGGACTGGATTGTGACTCTCTGAGTGAGAGCGTGCTTGGGCTCCAAAGCCCTTGAGCCAGGTGCTCAGTTACCCTGCGCCTTGTGCAGTCACTTGCACTAGTGCAGACTGGGTGTGAAACACTATTAAAGCAGCATGGTGACAATTCACACCCACTGTTCACTGGTGTAAATGATGACAGAAGGCGCAGGGCAATGGAGAATCTGCCACTTCATACCCCGACGTTGCACAACTGCAGTCGGAAACCGGACAAACAACATCCCTCTCCTCCCAGCCTGGGCAGTGGCCACAGCTGAGGCTGCTGCAAGATGCCATCTCAGGCCAATTCACCTCTTTGATGTTTGCAATGGGTTTGCGCCTGGTTGTATTCATTAGGGGGCCATTGCACTCGTGCTCCTGCTGTGTCTCACGCAGATCTGCCTGTGTACTGTCTTGCACTCACCGTTGGTGTGATGACACACTCCTGCTTGTGCGTCTGATGCACACACGCTTTTTCTCACTCACACTCTCCACTCGATGCCTCTTTCTGCTTTATGAGCCTGCGACTGCACTGTCTGTATTAATAAATTCCACAACCTCCCTTCCAAACTGGCCTTGGAAAAGAGAGAGAAATTGGTGGATTAGCCAAGTTAATCAGGTGAGCCTCGGACGCACCTCATTTATCTTTCTTTCAAGACTGGGCAGGGGAGACCCAAGAGTAGGATTAGCTGCAACGATAAACAAAAAATCCCAGACTGACGAGAGATTTGTAGATTTTCCCCTGCTCTGAACTTTAGATTGTACAATTCAACATTTGTTTCTTATTTTTGAATCCTAACAAGTGACTGGCTTGGGCTTTCTGCACGTTTTATCTACCGAATGAGGTATTTAATTCTTGATGTAAAAGGATTGTACTGTTAATTTCCCCTTTCCCCTATAGAAAATAAAGAACTAAGCCATTGCAGTCAGTTTTTAAAAGGCAGTGCAGTCTAATATTCTGTGTATTATGATGTGTATTACAATCATGCTTATAGGCCCTAAATGAGATCCAGGTCCCATTAGGACAGGCACTGTAATTACTTACAATAAGAGAAAGCCCTTGCCTCCAAGAGCTTCTATTCTAAATAGATGGGGAGGGGAAACAGAGGCAAAGGGTCAGAGCTAGGAATGGAACCGAGGTACTCCATTGGAGTACTCCAGTCAGGAGTACTGATTTACCCACTGGGTCACACTGCCTCTTTCTTTTCATACAAGCTTTCTCCCCAGCCGCTTTCCAGCATCAAACACAAGACAGTGATCAGTGTGTGGTATAAGTTATGGAAGTCACTGATGCAAAGATACTAGGTTTGATCCTTCCCTTTCAAACTAGTTACTCCTGGCTTGGGGCTGGACTCACCCACTAGGAGTATTTCCATCAACTTCAGTGCATGGTGCATGCATGACAAAGACATGCAGACATGAGGTCTTGCCCCAAGGCCCCTAGTATAGGGTGAAATTCATCCCTGTGCACACTAGTACAAGGGCTTTACACCATTTAGACCCTAAAAATAGGGTGGTTTTAAGCTAGTCCTCTGAATAGAGACAAACATTACAGATACATGAATAAAAGGCTGTGATGCCCAGTGCATCAACATAAAGATATCCTGTGACGTGGAACATGGTGGGGTCTCTGTATATGTCAAGCTCTGAGATTCTTCATGAGTGCGCCTCCCTGGTTTCATGTCTGCATATCTTTGTCATGCGTGCACCAAGACAAAGCCACAGTCTGTCCCCATGGGCACCTATGCCAATATGAGCATGGGAGTGTGTTGAATGAATGTGTGAATTTTCAGGCAGGAGATTGCGGAAAGACCAGGGATGCAAATTCACTGTCAAATCTCCAGTAATTTACCAAATCTGGAACACAGAGCAACGGAGCTAGCAGGCCAAACTAAATGGCTGAGAGCCACTAATCAAGATCTTGATTTATATTCTACCAAGCCCCATTTGCAATCGCTTAAAAATTAGGTCAAGAACAGAGCAATACTATTTTTATTTTCTATTACACTAACGCCTTGAGTTCCCAACTAAGATTGCAGCTGCAGGGCGCTAGGCTCTGCACAAACACTGAATAAGACACAGTCTCTTCCCCAAAGATGCTGCCATAAGGCAAGCAAAGGGCGGAGAGGTGAAAGATTATTTCCTGCATTTTACACATGGAGAATTAAGCAACAGAGAAATTAAATGATTTGCCCAAGAACACAAAGGAAGATTTTTGGCAGAAGCAAGAACTGACTTGGCTTGCCTGGTAAACTGTAAGAAACGTAAGAAAACAATATATGGTTTAATATAAATGTTTACATCTAGGAAGAAAGAAGGCAAACGATACAGGATAGGCGACATTATCCTGGGAAGCAGTGACTCTGAGCTCAGCTAAACACGAGCTCCCAATGTGATGATGTGGCCAAACGGGCTCATGCAATAGCCCTCATAAACAGGAGAATCTCAGATAGGAGCAGAGAGGTTATTTTTCCTCTATATTTGGCACTGGTGTGACCGCTGCTGGAACCCTGTGTCCAGGTCTGGTGCCCACAATTCAAGAAAGATATTGATAAATTGGTGAGGGTTCAGAGAAGAGCCATGAGAATGATTAAAGGATTAGAGAACATGCCTTAATAGCGATACAGTTAAGGAGCTCAATCTACTTAGTTTAATAAAGAGAAGGTTAAGGAGTGACTGGATTAGTCTGAAAGTGCTGACATGGGGAACAAACATTTAATAATGGGCTCTTCAGTCTAGCAGAGATAGGTCTAACACAATGCAATGGCTGGAAGTTGAAGCTAGACAAATTCATTCACTAGAAATAAGGCATAACAGGGAGGGTAATAAACCACTGGACCAGTTTAGCCAGCGTGGTGGTGGTGGATTCTCCATCACTGACCATTTTTCAAATCCAGATTGGACATTTTTCTCAAAGCTCTGCTCTAGGAATTATCTTGGCGGCAGTTCTCTGACCTGTATTATAGGGGGTCAGACTAGATGATCACAGTGGACTAGTGGCCTTGGAAGCTACTAGTCTATTAATCTATGAAAAATGAGATCTTCTAAAGCCCAGTCCATAGTCCTAACACCATCACCAACCTTCCCTTCCCTTTGTGGTACCTGTGGCTCTATTCCTGGCTATGCCCACCTCTGTAGCGGGAGACTGGGACCCCTCTCTTTGGCTCGGAGATGGGATGAAAATGGAGAGAACTGTGTAGCTTTCAAAGATTCTGCAAACGGAATCAGACACCCGGCCTAGGCCATATATCACCCTCAGCCTGCCTGTATATGCAGCCCTTTGACTGCCGCAGTCCTGTCTCCTTGTACATTTTTGTTGAAGGGTTGCAGGCACTGAATGGAATCCTTATCTCTCTCTGCGAGGCACGACGCCAACTGCCTTCTCCATGGTCTATTGAACTTGGGTCAAGATACAATTCAGGGTCTGGCGCAGCTGGTCCCAACCTCTCCTGAGCTGGCTGGATGTGGTGGGCTCACAAATAACATAGAAATGTAGCTGACAATATTTGTATGTTACCCCCCCGCCCTAGAGGTGAAATGCTTTACTTAGTTCCAGCCCCAAATGGCTATCTTCTTCCTCTGGGTTGGGATAGCTCCTAGCACAATGGGCGGCTCTTGGGTGCTACTGCAATGTATAGAATAATAACCCAATCAAAATGCAGTACAATATATGTAACAATGGAGGGGATGCAATACCATATAATTAAATGCCGCTTTAAAATACAAACACACAAACAATATGGCCCATTTAATTGGAGGATAGATTGAAAGAGAAGGTGATAAAGGCAGTGGGGGGTAAAGGTGATCATGTCAGATAAGAGGCATTGTGACCTACTGGCTAGAGCACAGGTCTTGGGAGATATTCATTCTATTCCCAGCTCTGCTGCTGGGTGGCCTTGGGCAAGTCACTTCACCACTCTGTGCCTTGGTTTCCCCAACTATAGAATCATAGAATATCAGGGTTGGATGGGTCCTCAGAAGGTCATCTAGTCCAAACCCCTGCTCAAAGCAGGACCAATCCCCAAACAGATTTTTGCCCCAGATCCCTAAATGGTCCCCTCAAGGATTGAACTCACAACCCTGGGTTTAGCAGGCCGTGCTCAAACCACTGAGCTATCCCCACTAAAAATGGGTTATGAGCGCCATATGAGTATTAAATACAGAGGTGGCAATTGGCTACACCAGCCAAGGAGCTAGCTCTGAGTCACCCAGTGATTGTTCTAAAAAGACCTTTAAAAATAAAAAAAGGTTTACGGTTGAAATTGGATAGGTTTCACAGGCGGGTCTCTTTGTGCAATTCCATACTGGCAAAGCAAGGGAGATTCTTAGCTGAAAAGGTAGAAACCACAAATGGCAGTTGCTCTGTGAGCATAGATCCCTACTTTACAAGAGCTGTTCAAAACGTTTTGAATTTTGAATACATTTGAAATTTCAGAACTTGTGGGGAAAATCTATTTTTTTAATGAACTCTTCATGAATTTTTCTCCTATATATATATATATATTTGGCCAACTATAGAATTGGTCAGAAGCTTTTACATTTCAAAATTTCTTTAAAATTAAATTTGGAATTAAATACCATCAAGATTTTTTTCCCCTCAAAAATGTTTATAATTCCGCCTCTCCCCTTTTTTTCCAAGCACTATCTAGCTACCGCTGATATTTTAAAGCCACCCACATCCTTGGGGAATGCAAGTGCCAAAGGTAACAAGCAGGGTTTGAAAGCACTCAGGCTAACTCTGTTAAGGTTCTTAGAAACCTGCGAAGTCAGTTTTCAGTTGATCAAATGTTTTTATAGGCAGACAGTGTAAAGAAGACTGCAAGTGGATAATATTGTTATGACAATCATCACCAGATGGCAGTCTTACACTGAATCTTCTAATTGTTTTTTCTTGGCGTACAAGCGAGTTTTTAGTCTTTGAAGAAAGTTTTTGGTGCTATGATATTCTGAGCAGAGGAAGCTGGGCAAGCAGCAGGAGAGTTTATGCTGTCTAGGTCTCTGACCCTAGAACTGGGCATCGGTGTTGGACTTAGAATCCTGAACTAAGGTCTCAACCTGCACTCTGCTTCATCGTCTTGGTTCAGGAGTGGTGCATGTGTGTAAAGAAAGGGAGTTACAAAACTCTGCATCACTAATTTCTCCTCTGCTGGGAAGCTGTCCTGTTGGGCAGCTACTCACATTGGACCAACAACAGTGATTTTGCAATCATGCCAACAAATGAAAGGCCAAAAAGATTGAGGTCCCAATTGCGCCCCAGAGCTGGGCTGGTCCATGGTCAGGCCACCGTTGAAACCTTTTGGTGGAGCAGCAGAAGGAAAAGCAGTGCCAGCTGCTCATGCTTTAGGAATAAATGAAAGATTTTAGGGCAGCTTTTCAAAAAAGCCTCAGGAGGTTTAGATGCCCAGATCACTAGAGCCAATTCCATCAAGCCTTTTTTCAGGCAGACAGTGGACTGTTTTCTACTAACTAAAAATTTCTATTTCATTTGACATTTTCTAGTTTTTCAAAAAGGGACGTTCAGCATTTTTCGGGGTTTCACAAATCAAAAAAGTCTAGCGTTTCCATTTCAATTTTCATTTTAAAAAAATTGCAGGATATTTCATAAAAAAATGTTTTTTTCTAAATTCCCTTCAAAAAGTAATTGGCATTTTTCTCACTGGCACTAGAAATCTCAGTGGGAATTAGCACCTTGGAATTAATATGATCTAATGGCTGGAAGTTGAAGCTAGACATATTCAGATGGGAAATAAGGCATAATTTTTTTTAAAAGTGAGAGTAATTAACCATTGGAACAATTTACCAAGGGTTGTGGTGGATTCGTCATCACTGGCGGTTTTTAACTCAAGATTGGATGTTTTCCTAGAAGCTCTACTCTAGGGATTATGTGCGGGAAGTTCTCTGGCCTGTTCCCCAGGAGGTCAGACTAGATTATCACAATGGTCTCTTCTGGCCTTGGAATCTCTAAATCCTTTAACCTTTTTCCAAAAGCCCAGGCTTAGTCCCTAGGCTGCTAACCTGACATTTTTTGTAAGCACTAAATCTTAAAGAATAAACAAAAAAGCTGCTTTATAAAAAAAAAACTTAACATGAAACCAGCTCAGGAAGAAATCAGTCCCTCGACATGACTTTATTGTGGAGTCTTTTTTCTTGCGGCTGGCTTTACATCATACCTGACCCACCGAAATGTTCCCATATGCCCCCCTCTCCCCAGAGTACAGCCGTAGAAAGCAGCTCTAAGCACTGGGGCTAGAGGCATCTACTGTGGCTTAGTTAAAGATCCTACCCTGTTAAGTGCTGAGCTGCTCCCTGAGACCACTGTGGGAGTTTAGTCTGTCCAGGCGAGCATGCAGGGTTGGGCCATAGAGAAAGCACTTCCACCAGGTGTGATTATATTAAACCCATATTTCACTTTAATAGAGAAGGACGTGTGCGTGGCGGGGGAAGGCGACTCAGGCCTCCATTTGGTCCAATAAAAGGCCACTTAACAATGCAGGCTCGTTAGAAATAGATTATCTGTCAGCTTCCTTCCCAGGGAGTGGCTGAAGCAGGCCAGGCTGCGCGCAGGGCTCTGAACGCAGAGCTGGGCTCGGCCTGTTCCCTGTTTCCCTCCCTCCCACTCCCTGAGCTTGCTTTTAGAGCAGGCACAGGTCTCATCGTCTTGGCTGGCTGAGGTGGTTCCTTTCAGAGAGCTCTGCGGTGGATTTGGGGTTGGCTCAGGGCAGGAAATTAGACTGCTATTAAAAACATGGGAGTGCGTGTGACTATGGTTTGCCCCAGATGCTATCTGCATACAGAGAAGGAGATCTGGGTGCTGATAGGTCTCTGAGTAGCTAGGTACCAAAGAACACGCCCCGTGTGAAACCTCCACACAGCCTGGATCCAGGCCTCTAAGGCCATAACTTGTATGAAGTCGTGCTCTGAAAAGCTGCAAAGACTTTATGCAGCATGTTGTGTTAGACCAAAGAGATACTTATTTAATACTCGCTGCTAGCGTGCAGAACTCAGATCTGCTCAGTACAGTGTTCAGGGATCCCTTATATAGCTTCTTTGTCAGCGGGTGGTTATATTAAGTGACAGTTCACTTAAAGCCAGATACTGATGCTTTCAGTAGTACGTAACTCCACAAATGGTGGGACCTCCTGCAGTGAGATGCTACCCAACAGAAGTAAAGGTATCAGAATCCGGTCCTTAAACAGCCAGTAATTAAAGACACAAAACAGATCACATAGGTAGTAATGACTAATGCTAAGATCGTGTAACACTTCCCATTGTAAGACCTTGGTTTCAGTTGCTTCTAACAAGTTTTTGAAGGATTGGATTTTTTATATTAAATGTCAGTAAACGTCGATTTCACCAGACACCACCCCCACCCCGACAAAAAATATTTCCATCCATGATAACCAAAATGTACAAATAGGCAAAGTATGAAAAATGCCACTTGAGAGCTTATTAGAATTTGATTTAAGGATATTTACTTTGTATATTTTGACATGTGATGTTGACAACTTGTGTTTTAACAGTTATAAAACTTTAACTTTTTGAATCTCAGTGTCTACCGTAATAATTATTGTCTTGTCTGCCATAATTTTTCACAATTGTGAAATTTTAAATTGATAAAAATACAAAAAAATGCTTAAACCCCCAGAAGTTTGTGCAACTGTGAAAATTTAAATTAATAAAATTTAAAAAATTAAAAATAAACTATTATGTGTCAAAAATTATATATAAAAATTGAATTCAGCCAAGTCTACTTGTAACTTTGCCAAACTTTAACTGTTCAGGGTCAAATTTCCCAAGCTGGGTGTCTGCTTCAGGATGAATTTCTTTTGAAAGTTTTCAGCAAAATTGGCTCACCCATTTCTGAGGACAGGATTAGGGGGAAAAGTTGTTTTGTCCATGTTAACAAATTCATTGTAACTAGCGCTGATTGGAAAATGGATTTTCCTTGAGATTTCGAAAAAAAAATCATCCTTAAAACAGGATGAAAAACCTAAATTTCAAGATTTTTCATGAAATGAAATTCTGACAAAATTTCATTTTGGGTCAAACAAAATGTTTCATTTCAATAAATGAATACATTTCATTTCAGTTTTTGACCCTTTAAATTTTTTTATATAAAAGAAAGTACACTTTGAAACAAAAAGTCATTTTGAAATAAAAAAATTGAAGCTTTTCATTCCAAAAATATAAGAAGCGGATGTTTTGACCGATTCAAAAAAAATTTCCATCTTTTATTTTTCTAAATCATTCAAATTGATGATTTCATGAAAAATGTGTTTCTTCAAAAGGCATTATCCAATGGAAAACTGTTTCACTGATTTTTTTCTGACCAGCTGGAGTGGTAAGGTTTTTATTTAGATGCTCTATAGCCTACATGACTTAGAACAGGGACTTGAAATTAGTCAGTGGGTGTCCGGGTGTTGGGGATGTGTCTTTTACTTTATCCAAGACAAACAAATATTATAAGGCAAGATAACTTTATTCATGCTGAGTACCATCTTACTACTAGTTGGCTAGGAACTTTTTTCAGGTATCTAAAAGGGTGTCATAAGGAGGAGGGAGAAAACTTGTTCACCTTAGCCTCTAAGGATAGAACCAGAAACAATGGGTTTAAACTGCAGCAAGGGAGGTCTAGCTTGGACATCAGGAAAAAGTTCCTAACTGTCAGGGTGGTTAAACACTGGAACAAATTGCCTAGGGAGGTTGTGGAATCCCCGTCTCTGGAGATATTTAAGAGTAGGTTAGATAAATGTCTATTAGGGATGGTCTAGGCAGTATTTGGTCCTGCCATGCGGGCAGGGGACTGGACTCGATGACTTCTCGAGGTCCCTTCCAGTCCTATAATCTATGAATCTATAAAACTGTGCATATCCTATTATATTGATTTGTTCTTATCTCCTCCATCTCACCAAGCCCAATTATGTACTCCATCCAGCTTTTTAGATCTTTTCTTTTTGATTGTAAAGAGGGCAGAGAGAAAATGTTCCACCAAAACCATTTTTGCAACAGAAAATGGCTTTCTGACAAAACCGAAATTTTTGCTGGACATTTTCTGTGTTTTTGACATAAAATGTTAACCTGGAAAACTGAAAAATTTTCTAAATTTTGGCAACTGATATTTTGACCCTCTTTATTTTTGGATGAAGAATATTATAGAAAATTCTTTATGGAAATGAGGGGAGGTTAATTTTTGCCAAAATTTTCATGGGGAAAAAATCATTTCCCAAACAGCATTAATTGTAAGGTCTTTGAGGCAGGAATTGTCATGTATTATATGTTTCTACAACGCCGGGAACTCTGACCTGGTTGTTGTCTTTAGGTGTTACTGCAATGATAATAATTAAAACTCCTAAATCAGTCAGACCACTCTCTAAGTAAGGTGCTTCTCAATATGAGTGAAGATTTCAGGCCCTTAAAAGTTCCCATGAACATTGCACTTTAGGAGATCACTAATAATAATACCTAACTCTTTCAAAGCACTTTACAAAGGACGCGTGGAGCCACTGAGTGCTGTGAGCTGCGGTGTGTCCTTCCTGCCTCGGCAAGAGTGAACTCTGCTGGAGGTTAAACCTCGTGTCAGCTCCTTGCCCCACCAGTCTGTCTTCCTCACCAGCCAACTCCTCAAGGCTGTCCCAGCCCAAACCTCACCAAGCAGGTAACAATCAGGGAACTCCAACCTCCGAGTTCCTCAGAGACGTTTCTCTGTCGTGCACAGCCCCATCACTGTTTGTTCACTGAAGATCTTAAGTTTGGTGCTCTTTTAAAGAGTCAGTACATTACAGACTATTAACTTAACTGGGGCAAATGCCCTCCCCTTCAAACACAGCACTGAGCTGTGTTACAATAGAAATAAAACAAGTTTATTAACAAAAAGATATAGGGGAAGGGACACCAAGTTGCAGGGACGGATAAAGGTAGAAATGGTTATAAGCAAACAAAAGTAAACAATGCTTTCTAGTGGCTCAGACCTGCCTTAACAAAATGCAGTCTTTCTTCAAGGTAGTTTCCTCACCAATCTCCCCTGCCCAGTAATAGCTGGCTCACTCTTCGCCAGGATCATCCAAGGTGCTGGTTTTCCTCGTTTCCTAGGCTGAAGGCTAACTTAAGGGTTCCCTCCCCCTCTCTTTATAGTCCAGTAAACCTTTGCAATGTCTTCTTCTGAAATGCATCCCCAGATCAAATTCCCTGTCCCTGCTGGGGGTGGATGCCATGCAGACTCCATGTTGTCTTCCCCCAACTGATGATTTTTACAAATGCAAATGCTCTCTTCCTGCAACCTCTGATATGAAGGAATAGCCCATTGGATTTGGCCACACCCTGGTCTGAGGTGCTGACCTCTTCCCTTTGTCTGGAGAAAACCTGTTTACCAACTCCCTCTGGTTTATACACCTTTTAATCACAGACTTTAAGGCTATAATATCAGTGAGATCCACAACTCCACATACGTCCTGCAGTGGACGTGCCAATGTTGGTATCACTCAAAGGGTCCAGACCAACAGCAGCACCCTGTGGCCTTTGGGTTGGCCCATGTTCACTATTTAACCCTGGAGACTGCCCTAATAAGTTGTCTGGGTGACCAGGACGACTTCTGGCTTTCTGTGACTCCAGACCTCACCTTGCTTGCTGATCTCCAGCCTCCGACCCCAGCTTGACCTTGACCTTGCCTCTTGACTCCAGCTCAAGTGATTACTCTGGTCCCTGCTCACTGACCACCACGTCGGGGCCATCCTTGACTTGTGGACACCAGAGCAGATCTGATCACTAGGCCTGACCAGCTACGCCCCAGGCCCTTACACGTCTTGGGTCTACGGATCCAAGTAAAGCAACAACCTCCCTTCAGACAAGGGTTTTTGTATGTAGATGGGACTCGAGTCAGGGGCAGCCCTTGACTTACAGCTTGTGAACTTTGCCATAAAGACAAACCCCAAGACTCCCAGTGCAATAAAATTAATCCTGGTGCTCTGCCCCCATCAAATGCAGGTCGAAGCCTCTAGTTCTGTGCTAACCCCATGAGTCCTTAGCCAGAACCTGGTGATTTTCAAGCTGGTTATAAAATGGCTTGTCCCAGCTCTAAATTCAGATAGGCCTGAGTGGGCCCCTGCCTGCACTAACGCTGCTTGTAAGAGTTGGCTTGGTGAGTAGCTGCAGGCCGGAAGACTCAATTCTCCATGGCAATACATTGGTTTTGCAGCAAGACATCTTCATTTAAGCCACCCTTGCGGTCTGTTATGGGAGACCTTTGTCTACCAGGACCTCCTTCACCCTGTCTCAGCAGGATCAGCACCAGCTAACAGGGTGGGGCATTTCATGCAAACGCTGCCCTCTTAGTACAGGACCACACACTCGCTCTGTCTTATACCAGGGCGGGGGAGGGGCGGGGGAGGGACACTCTCCTTTAAACATCAGCTTTGGTCTGCATCTTTCACCAATTGGAGGTGGTTCTCCTAGTCTCTGTAGCCCATTACCAGCCTCCTGAGCCATAAAAAATATTTCACAACACAAAGAGGACCACAGCCATTTTCACTCAATCAGTTGTGTAATGATCAGACTCCCCACTGGGCCAGCCTGAGCTGTTATTAACTGAGGCTGTGGTGGGGTTTTCCAGTCCCCACCCACAAGCCCTTCGCTGAACTATAATTAGAAGGATTTATGTAGACAGGACTGGGCCGTAAGTGATTAGATTTTCAGAAGAGCTCCCACATAGACACCAAACTATGTGGCCCGATCTACGAAAGAGCCCGGCACATAGGACAAATCTGCCTAGTATCGCGTTGGAAATGGCTGGAGTGCTGAGTGGCTTTGAAACTCTTGGGCCTTAGTTAGGTATTTAAATGGGAGCTGAGCTTTTTTGAAAATCAGAGCCCAATTGTGGGTGCAGAACACTTGAAAATGGGGCCCAAAAGTCCTGTTCTTTGAAAGTATAATGTACCCCTACAAACACAGGGCTGTAGTGAGGGCTAATTCATCTTTGAAAATCACAGTGGATAACCATTAGAACATCAACAATTATTGTTTATGGAGTCTCTCTTTGTCTTCCCCATTTTCTTGCCAGAATTATTTGTGTGAACACAAGATCTCCGCTTCTTTTGGAGAGCGAGAGACCAGTACCCATCAGTAGCACATTCCATCCCTCTCCATCCCCCGCAGAGATCCGGGAGCTGCTCTGATTCTGAATCCAGGTTCAGAGTTCTCGCTCCTGAATAATGGGTCGACCCAGAACAGCCTATTCAAACATACACGCCCCCACCCCCAAACCCTGAGGATATTTAAAAAGTAATAAAGCCTGAGATCTTTTCATCTGCATTCTGGGTTTTTGAGCCTTTAGCTTTCACATTTTCATGTTTTTCTCTGCAACCACAAAGACTAGAAACTGACTTTATTTTTTACATGACTTCTGAAGTTCTACCGCAATCGGATTATCGCATGACTTCAGGAGCTGGGGTGCTAAGACCAATACCAAATATCACAAGCTCACAATAAAATGTCTGAGAGTTGGCAGCACTGCTCAGCTACAAACTCCAGATCTAAACAGCACTGTATTTTGGGAACTTGGGAATCTGGCTCCGGATCTATTATATTCTCTATAAGTTCTTATAGAACCCTCAACTCAGCAGTATCTGAGTGACTTTCACCAAATGGCATGACTTAGAGCAGAGCGTGCCTTATAGATGTTCTCTCATCATCCTCTCCTGGGGGAGAGAGGGAAACTTGTGGGAGCAGTGGAGCATTTAGCAGCAGGGCTGCTGGGTCCTAGAGAGAGCCGAATGCAGCACAGTCTGAGGGAGGGGATTGGCTGCTGGGGTCTCTGGGAAGGGAAGGGGAGGGGTGGGGGAAGGAACTCACCTGTGAGTGTGACTCTTTCCCCCGGCGTGAGGTGAGGCAGGCTCGGCAGCTCTGGCACCAGTATCCTTTGTTATCCCCAGGGCCGGCTCCAGGTTTTCTGTCGCTCCAAGCGGCCAAAAAAAAAAAAAAAAAAAGCCGCAGAGCACAATTGCGCCATTCCACTCTTCGGTGGCAATTGGGTGGCAGGTCTTTCGCTCCGAGAGGGACTGAGGGACCCGCCACCGAATTACTGCGCTGCAGACCTAGACGTGCCGCCCCGATAGCGGCTGGAATGCCGCCCTTTGGTATTGGCAGCCTCAAGAACCTGCTTCTTTAGCTAGTGCCTGGTGCCGGCACTGTTTCCCACTTATTCTGTAGCTACATCTGTCATGCTTCCCCACTCCTTCACAATTCTGCAGTGCAATTTCCTTTGTGCCCCTTGCTTTTATCCATAATGGCTGTTCAGTAAAACCACTTTTCCCTGGCTGATGGAATTGATCTGCAAAGGGATGTATTAAATGCAGCATTTGTCAGAGCTGTTTTTTAAAAGATATTTAAACCCACTTGCTTTACTCAAAGGGAATATTTGTGCTTAGGCTTGTGCATCCAGTGTGCCTTCTTGGTGGCTAGTAAGAGGTAATAAAATCACAATTATTCCTTTGAGGTCGTGGATTAGTCCAGGAAAGGAGAGACGAATCAGGTGGCCCATGCTAGGAGATTCCCTATGCATCTACCGGGGGGGGGGGGGGGGAAGAGAAGAGATGGAGGGCAGGGAATAAGTCAGTTCAGCCTGCTTATGGAGCTACAGCAATAACTGCAGTTGTGTATCCAGTTGTGTATCCCCACTCTATAACTGAATTGTTTTCTTCCTAACCAGGAGTCAGATTCTATTCTATTCATGTTCTTAAAACAACGCCCATCCCTGACTTATGTGAGCCCTGGGGCCTTGACAATTTGTCCCTTATATGGACTAACCTCATTCCTTGGATTTAAGCAAGTTATGTTAAATGATCACATTAATTTACATTTTGATAAAACAGCCAAAGATTTATGGGTGGGGTAAAACATAGGAGTACTGTTAACTTTCTATAGCACTTTATGCTCTAAAAGAAGTTGGTGCCTAACTTCCCTTAGGCTACCACTTTTTCACAGAGGCTTACAAACATGCTTTATTTGGTTATGTTGACTGAACTGTAAAACCCAGCTCAGCCCTTTGGCCCCCACACCAGTCAGCGGACTCCTGGGACAAGGGACCAGGCTGGATCAGAGGTGCTGGAACAATTTTTATAGTGGGGTGCTGAGAGTCAGTGAACCAATCTGTAAACATAGGATGGAAACCACTTCAAGTCAGGGGGTGCGCACTTCAGCACCATGGGCTGGAATGGTGATGTGGAGGGTCTGGCTGGAGTCCGGGGACAAAGAGACTTGGCTGGGGTGGCGCATGACTACCATGATGGGGTGAGAGGCTGAAGATCCTCACTGGAGTGAGAGAAGATAGGAGCCCAAATGATTGGACAACAGTATACGATTCACATAAAATAGAATAAAAAATAGAAAAAATAATACATTTATAAAAAGTGCAAAATAAATTTAAAATAGTAATAATGAATAAAATACAAAAATATTAACAGACTTAAAAAAGTAAAATAATAAAAACTGAAAAATAAAAGAATTGTAAAATACATAAAAACCATAAAAGGGGAAATAAAATTAAAAGAAACTCTCCCAACCACCCAACTGAGTCCTGCCTGCTCGGGGCCAGGCCGGACTCTCACTCACCCCGGCCCCGTGCTTGCCCTGTGCTGCGTCTCCCGGGCCTCCCTCCAGCGCTTGTGGAGGAAGGGTGTTTGTTTTTTTTTTGCCCGCCCCCCACGTCACCCTCCCCTCCTCCCCCCGCGTCCCGATATTTGACTTGGGTGATCTGGTCACCCTAGGTCTTTTTCTTATATATAGGCTCCTATTACCCCCCCCACCCCCTGTCCTGATTTTTCACACTTGCTGTCTGGTCACCCTAGGTGTGGGTAATTGGTGCCTATATAAGACAAAGCCCCAAATATCAGGACTGGCCCTATAAAATCAGGATCTGGTCACCCTAGCTGGGGAGCGCGTCTCTCCCCCGGGCTGGCAGCGATCCATCTCATCCAGGGGGAGCTGCGCAGGGCAGGATGAGCTGCGGTGGCTCCGTGGGTGCCCCGTCCCTGAGATCAGATGCTGTGCTAACTTCACCATGGTCCGTGGAGCTGGCGGTGGTGCCCATTGGCGTGTGATCAGACCTGAGGGTTTGCTGCTGCTGTTGCCACTCTGCACCCCAAGAGGTGGATTTTGGGGTCCTGCAGTTTTCCACTGATCTCCTCCTCTACTGCAGCTGTTGGACCAGCAGGCTGGGGGGTGAGCCAAGCATGAAAGCAGGACTGTGTTGCCATTTAGATTGTCATTTAACAACTTTGTTTGCCAAAAATGCTTGCTAACAATCCCTGAATTCAATTTCAATATATTTTTTTAAATCAATATCTTAGCCAAAAACAGAAAATTAAGTTGTTGACAATTATTTGTGACAAGTTTGGTTTGGGGCAGGGAGTGGGCCAGTTTTCATCAGAGAAACAAAAACTGTTGACTGACTTTCCTATAGCCTGTTACTGCTAAATAGAGCCCTCCGACAACTGTAATATGCTCATCCCCTTACTAGTGTACAGAGCAGGGGTCGGCAACCTACGGCACACGTGCCAAAGGTGGCACACAAGCTGATTTTTGATGGCACACCACGGCGAGCTGAGCGGCTCAGCCCACCGCCACTCTGGGGTTCCGGCTGCTGCCCCATTGCCAGCCGGGGTCCCAGCCGCCGGCCCCACTCAGCGCCTGCTGCTGGCCTGGGGACCCTCAAGGAACCCCAGGCTGGCAACGGGCTGAGCAGGCCGGCGGCTGAGACCCCATCTGAGCCACTCAACCCACTGCCGGCCTGGGGTTCCATTCACTCAGCCGGCAGCGGACTGAGTGGGGCCGGTGGGGGGCTGAGTGGGGCCGGTGGGGGGCTGAGCGGGGCCGGCGGCTGGGACCCCGACTGGCAAGGGGCCGGCAGCCGGAACCCCAGAGCAGCAGCAGGCTGAGTGTTGCCAGCACCCCAGACTGGCAATGGACTGAGCCACTCAGCCCCCCGCTGGTCCCGCTCAGCCTGCTGCCGGCTGAGTGAATGGAATCCCAGACCGGCAGTGGGTTGAGTAGGGCCAGTAGCTGGACCCCAGACCGGCAGTGGGTTGAGTAGGGCCAGTAGCTGGACCCCAGACCGGCGGTGGGCTGAGCGGGGCTGGTGGCTGGAGCCCCAGACAAGGATCACACTAAATTGATAAGATCTGCATTTTAATTTGATTTTAAATGAAGCTTCTTAAATATTTTAAAAACCTTATTTACTTTAAATACAACAATAGTTTATTTATATAATATAGACATAGAGAGAGACCTTCTACAAATGTTAAAATGTATTACTGGCATGGGAAACCTTAAATTACAGTGAACTTGGCACGCCACTTCTGAAAGGTTGCTGACCCCTGGTATAGAGTGACCATATGTTGTACTAAGATTCTCTTGCTTTTTTTCCCCAGTGAGTCAGTATAGCTTTTGCCAGCCCAGAGGTTGGGCAGCCAATGTCTTACATTTTCACAATGTTTTGTCCAACTTTCATAAAGTAAATACATGGTTAATACGAGTTAAAAAGGCCAGGGACACTTCCTTGTGAAGAATCTGTGTAGCAGATCATGCTAGAGCTGTGAAAATGTCAGTTTTTGATGGAACGTTATAGGCAATGATTTATCATGTATTTCTGGCAGTGCCCAAAATGTGCTGCTATTGCTAATGTCTTTCCAAACAAAAATGAGGCACAATAGGACTTCTGTAACATTTCTGTGCTACCTTCATCTAGATGAGATGATTCTGTGCTGACTTCATTTTGGTCACTTTGTGCTTTACCTAGGAGTAGAACTAGGGGTTATATTTCCCCACTGCTTGGAAACCCAGCTTATTAAACTGGATAATGCCATTGATCTATTTACAGGAGAAGGTTGATATAGAGTTGTAACTAACATTAAGACTGATGCCCACTATACATTTAAAACTACAAAGTGGCTTTGTAAAAATGACCTGGGTTTCCAACTCTATTGTGTCTCAGTCGGGGCGGAGCGCCTTGTGAGGTGTCTTCACACTAGCTCAAGGTCACAGCGCAAGAACCTAGAGAGCCTCCTGAAGCACGGTGATGGTTTTGATTTAAATGGACTTGAACTGTACGAAGAATTGAAGACACTGTCACCAGTGTTGCCACATGCAAAATCGGTGATGGACATTGTACAGTTTATTCATACCAGCAAACTTGTTGACATATCTCCTAATGTCTACATTGCCACTCGTATTCTACCGACAATTCCTGTAACAGTAGCATCAGGAGAACGGAGTTTCTCAAAACTAAAGCTCATTAAAAACTATCTCCGTTCTACAATGAGTCAGGAATGCTTGACTGGTCTTGCTATTCCTGCAATCGAACAAGACATCACTTTGTCTTTGTCATACAATGACATTATTACTGCTTTTGCAGCCAAAAAAAGCCAGAAAGATTGCTTTTAATTAAAAAACAAATCTTTGTTTCAATACCTCTTCATATAAATTTCCAATAAAATGTTGACAAATTAAAAAAAATATATTATTTGCATCATTCTGTCAAATCAGAATTTTTTCTATAGCGCTACTTCTTTAGTGCTAGTCCATCAGCATTACAGTGTGCTTAATTAAGTTAAACTGGGTTTAATAACATGCATGTGGCAAGTTTTCCAATACTGTAAGCTTATGTTTGTGTTGTTAAGAGCAAGTCAGGCACAGGGGCACCAGTTTAATAATCCCGCCTAGGGCACCATAAATCCTAAGGACGGCCCTGCCGATCTGTATGGGTAGGGACCCGGGATGTGGGGAAAGGGGATTTATATGGCCAAGCTGCTCTGAGTTTATAGAGAAGGCCGGTGGAGAAGAGCGTCTTGCTCTTGGAGTGGAGGGTGGAGAAGTTTGTGATGGCACTTAGTTTTGCTCTCCAGTCAGAGCAGCCCCTGGAAAGCTCTGTCTCCCGCACAGATAAGCTTCACCCTTATGGTGGGAAGTTCCATTGTGTGATCTGAGTTATGCCCCCTGGACCCACCTCTAATAAAAAACAAACACAATGTCACCAAAGCCGAGCGAGCCCCCTGTAGAGCACTGTCATGAACTCAGCGCTACAGCAAAGTGCCTCCCCAGAATGCACTGGGGCTGCACAAGCCTTGTCTTTGCCTTAGCAGAAGCGCTGGGTTTGGCTGGGGATCTGGCTGGGTGTATAGCTAAAGCACAGATCTGCGCTGGGACTGTAAAGCGAGAGGCCCTGTAACCCTTGCAGCTCGGCAGCAGCAGCCAGCGTTACTAGGCATTGAGTACACCCATCCCAGGTAACGATGGTACCACATCAGAACAAACCACAGGGGGCAGAGACAAAGAGAGAACAATGCTCTGCAGAGGTGGGACTCTGTATACAGGAAGCCACCTCTCTTCTCACCCTACGCCCAGTCTGGTTCACCTTTTCCTTTAGCTGCTGTTTTTTACCCTTCAGCAAACAGCTACACCTCAGACAAAAGCCGCTGCTGACAGGTGACATCAGGGTTTGTAGGTTCTGCTGCACATCCCAAAGCTCAGCTGGGCGTGTTCTTTAGGGGTCTATTACTGAGTGGGTGAGGGTTCTGTGGCCTGCAAGGGGCAGGAGGTCAGATGAGATGGATGATCATGATGGTCCCTTGTGACCTTAAAAGTTGATGAGCTTATCAAGCCCCTAGAGAACCGTCCTGGGTGTCTAGTTACAAACGCAGATCAGATTTGGCTGAGTGATTCGATAAGGGATGTGAATTTTATGAGCGACTCTGGGGGCCCTGTTTCAAGAAAACCTGGCCTGGTAACGATAGTTAATTGAAAGTGGAAAAGTGCAATACATACTAATTCCCACTAGATGGAGCCGTGGAAAGGAGCCTGAAGGAGGAGAACAGGTTGAAGGAGATGCCCACACCACCAAAAAAGCTCTCATAGCTGGCATCCTCCACAGAGAAGTCAATAACTGTGAAGGGCTGTTTATTACAATGAATTTTAGTCATACCAGCAAAGATCAGGGGCTCCTTGTGCTGGGTGCTGCCCAAACCCCAGTGAGAGGCAGTCTCCGAAGGGTTTGCGATCTGCACAGATAAGGGAAACCAACTATTATCCTCATCTTACAGATGTGATTTGCCCACCATCAAGCCAGAAGTCATTTTGGGAGACTTGGCAGAGGTGGGATTTGAACCTAGAGCTCCCAAGCCCAGGCTTTAACCACAAGCCCACCTAAGTGCCATCTGGCTATAACCTGTTTTCTCCGACAGAAAGATGGTCCCTCCAGTGAGCATGACACCTGCACTCTCACAGTCTATGGATGCCCAGGTCCCCAGGCCTACAAATCCAGCACTTTCTATCTCCACTAAATTCACTTCGGAAACCTAAACAATGCCACATGATCTATTCATACTATGCCACTACCGACCCTGATATTTCAGGAGCCTTTCCAAGCATATTTCCTTGTTTACAATTGTTTCTATTTTACACCCATCCTTCACACTCCATTCATGTAAACATTGGTCTTGCCCATGTCCCTTCCCATCATTCTGGTGCAAGCACCTTCTCCTCTGCAGCTCCTCTCCCTTCCCGTGCCTCTCGGCCTTATCAGATCGCTCTCCTCATCTGAAAATTTTTTGCAATACATCTGCCGAACAGGAGACTCACAGCTTATCTCCAGCCCACTGCATCATCTCTGAGGATAATTTATTATTTGCAGTGGTGCCAACTCTCATGATTTCATTGCAACTCATGCAGTATTTAATATCTTACTTAAACCCCCCAGTTCCTGGCATCAGTTGATGACTTGAGACTCTCAGCTTTCGTTTTCTAAAAGAAGCCAGTTTCTATCCCTCAGGGTTGCAGCAAAAAGCTTGAAAATATGCCCCAAGTGAACACTAAAGACTCAAAACCAAGCAAGCAAATAGAAAAAAACCACCCAGTTAAAAAAAAAAAAAACACCTCATGATTTTTACACTAACCTCCTGGCTGTTTGTGGTCTCACTCATGATTTTTAAACAGTTGGAGTTAGCAGTCCTGTATCTGCATTACAAGACCACCTTGAGGTTATATTGGGCAAGTTGGTGTACCCCCACCTAGTGAGGAAGAATTCTTATCCCAAGGAGCTTGGAGTCTAAATAGGCAAAGGACTTGAAGGGAAACAGGCAGAGAGAGCAGAAATAACTTGTCCAAAGTCACACAGTAAGTTAAGGGAAGAGGTGGGCGTAGAACTTAAGTATCCAAAGCCTTGGCCAACCCCGTCAGCCCCACTGCAGTTCTTCTTCTAAGTCTTTATTGTTCTCCCCTTATTTGTTCCCTCTGGTAACTCAGCCAGCAAATTTCATTCCCTTTGTACAATGCAGTTGGGGATAGAAATTGCAAACCCAAAACAAGTGCTTTGGCACTATGAGTCACTGCTTCCTCCAATACTGAAATGCAGCCACCCCTGAGGTGGAAGATAGCAACTTATAAACAGGTAAAAGCACCTTTAGTGACTGGCAGCACACTTAGTCTATGCTAAAACATCCTCCAATTGTTGTTGTCTTATTCTTCCTGCTGCGCGGGCCTGCTTGTGTGCATCACACACCCATAATATCTTCAAAAAGGAACAGGAGTACTTGTGGCACCTTAGAGACTAACAAATTTATTAGAGCATAAGCTTTCGTGGGCACGAAAGCTTATGCTCTAATAAATTTGTTAGTCTCTAAGGTGCCACAAGTACTCCTGTTCNATATTGTTGCAATTGTTTTAAATTAAAAAATATTCTCACATCTTTGGGATTGTGTTGTCTTTTTTGCCTCTTTTTTTCTTTGAAACTTCAAGTTAACTGAGCAGCTTTTGGTGGTGCCAGTTCTCACAGTTGTGAACCTTCTGATATCTGGTGTTTTCCTTAAAGCCCCAACAACTGGAGCAGAGGAGGTACATGAGAATCTCCACTCTCAACTAAAGAAAGAAAAGAAAGAAAAAGGTAATTTCTAGCCTTGATAGTTGCAAAGAAAAGATTGAAAACCTGACCCTAGGCCTCCCTGAAGATTCAAAAAGCAAACAAGGAGAACCTTAAATGTATTATTTTTAAAAAATCTCATGATTTTTAGAGACCTGACCTGATTTTTGAATGCTTGGGGCTGGCAATATTGATCTGTGCAAGCTCCTTCCATTCATACATAGGTTTCTACTGTTTTCTTCTAGGTTAGGCCTTTCTAAGTGTTTGTCTGTAACCTCTCAAATCCGTCTTTGGATATTAGACCTGCTTTTCATCAAATTACAAATGCTTTTTTGAGGATTCTGCTGCTCAATGTGGGGCTAGGCCATAAAAAGATATGTTCCACTCTATATGCATCCGAAGAAGTGGGCACGAAAGCTTATGCTCTAATAAATTTGTTAGTCTCTAAGGTGCCACAAGTACTCCTGTTCCTTTTTGAGGATACAGACTAACACGGCTGCTACCCTGAAACCATAATATCTTGTCTATTCAGACCATAGACTTTGTGAGGCAGGGACGGTCATTTACTTCTCCTGCCCCAACAATTAAGGAGCGACTGGGAGAGCGGGGGAGAGGGAAGGAAGAGCAGGGAGTGGGAAAGGGAGCAATATCTTATTTTGGTTTCCATCTGCTAGGAATTAATCAAAGGTTTCTAAAATGCCAGACCCAATCTTATTTGTCGGAGTTTCCTCTTGTCTGAAATGGTAGCTACTTCTTTGTGCCAGGTCAGCTAATTGGCTGTGCCAGGCTTCAGCTGGCAGGCAGCCTGCTCTTACAAATTACTTCCCAGGGACTTATTTACTAGACAATTGTACATCTCCTAGCACAGTGGGCTCCAACCAGGCCGAGGCTGCCAGGTGATTTCACAATATAAATTAATGGCATACTAATCAGTGACACTGCACAGCAACTCAGCAAAGAGAACTGCATGCGAGTGAAGCCGCTGGGGGAATTTTAGGGAGGCAGAATGCATGGTAGAATACAGGCAGGACACTGTGGCTAAACGTTACTCGGTTTCAACTGAGCGGAGTACCTAAGAAGTGTGCGTGGGTTAATTAGAAGTGTGAAGTCATGCTTATTACAGTAGAGGCTCATGTTTCTATTGAAGGAGAGGACCACCATGAGAATATATTGATGACATTTGGGTGTCATGTTCTCATGGCACAAACCCACAGATTTTGTGGTGCCCAGTTTCCCTTATGCAAGGCCAGATCTGTGCCTACTAGTTAGTTACTGGAGCATTTGTCAATTACATGGTGAGCTGTCTCCTGTTACAAGTTCAAAAGAGATCTTCCTCATTTAGCTCCCCGAGACTGGCTTTAGATATTTGGGAAATTTTAGCTGAGTGAAATTTTTCTGTGGTTGTCATTCTCTTTGAATCTCCCATTGTTGCCGTATCTCACCATTTCATTGCAAGTCTTGTGATATTTGGTATTTCTGGTGAAAGCCCCAGGTCCCATGATGGCATGTAAATCTCCACTTTCATTTTAAAAAGCACAGTAAATGTCCAGCCCTCATGGTTGAGTAGAGAAGCTTGGAAATGTGACCCAAGCCTCTCGAAAGGCTCAGAAACCAAAAGACAAACAAAAAGGACTCCTCGTTTACTATTTGACTTAAAATCACGAAGGTTTTTTTTTTTTTTTTTTAATCTCATGATTTTTTACGGGTCTGACTCATGATTTTTGAACCCTTGGGGTTGACCAGGCTACTCTCCCCTTTATCCGCTCCCAAGCCCAGAATTCCCCCAAAGGGCTCAGCACGCAACCAGGGTCATAGTTTGAAAACCTCAGCACGTCGGGTTACAAATCTGTCCATACGTTTCACACGGTGAGCTGCCTCTTTTGAAAATCCGCCTCTTATTTTGGAGCCTAGATGAGAGCTGAACTGTTATAAAAATATAAACCCTCATTGTGGGTGCGGAGCTTAGAGGGGAGTGGAGCTCTTTTGAAATTCAGACCCTACTTATAAGGTGCTGAGCACTTGCCCTGTGATTTCTGTGGATATTTCTGTAGCTGCTTTATATCATCTCGCCACCGGAGGGAGTCTGACCTCATAAAACCCACGTTGGCCAATGGATTGAGGGCTGCTGCGTTGTGCAGTAGATTCCAATGCAAAACATTTTACCTTTTGGTTTAAAAATAACAAATCTTCGGTGATTCTTGTGTGCGGGGGGGAGTGGTGTGGGGGAGAAGCAGCCAGCAGCATCTGGTGTCTTGCGGTTCCTAGTTCTAAAAATATTGTGTTTGAAAGAGAAAAAAAATCACCCTCGTAGTCTAGAGTTATTAACAACATAGAGAACAGAAAGGGGTTTTTCTCTCTAAAGGGGGGAGAGGGTGTCTTTATAACATCGATGTTACACAAGAGCAAAGAGAAAAGCCTTAGGTGGATGAGGAAGGCTAGTTCAGTGATTAGGCCGCTCACCTGTGTATAATTCCCAGCTCTGTCACAGACTTTCTGTATGACATTGGACAAGTCACTTGGCCTTGCTGTGCCTCAGTTTCCCATCTGTACAATGGGGATAATGGCATTGCCCTGCCTCCCAAGGGTGCTGTGAGGATAAATACATTAAAGACTAAAGGCATGCCGATACTATGGCAGTGGGAGCCCGATAAGTATCTTAGATAGATAGATAGGACTGCAGCTAACAATTCTCCTGTGTGCTGAGTTAACCCAAGTGGTGGTGAGATGCCTCCAAGATCTAGGAGGAAGCAGTGGTGGATTAACGCACGGGCCCATGGGAACCAGTCAATTTGGGGTGCCCCGGCCCTGGGATCCAGCCCCAAGATCTGGCCATGGGGCTTCAGGCTCTGGCCCCGGGCTCATCATCTTTTCCTCATTGCCCCTGGCCCCTACTGTCTCCTCCAGCCCCAGGCTTCAGCTGCATGCTCTGTCCCCTGGCTTCAGGGTTTGGGGCCCTGGGATCTGGCCACGGGGCTTTGGGCTCCGGGCCCCAGCTGTAAGGCGGCGGGTGCTGGCCCCAGGCTCACCCTTCCCCCATTGCCCCACCCCCCACTGCCTCCTCTGGCCCCAGGCTTCAGCTGCATGCTCTATCCCCTGGCCATGGGGCTTCAGGTGCGGGCCCTGGGATCCAGCCATGGGGCTTCAGGCTCCTGGGCTCTGGCCACACGGTGGAAGGCCCTAGGCTCACCCACCGTTGCCCCTGGCCTCCCCTGCCATCCTATCCATTCACCCCATGCCCCCTAGCCCCCACTGCCTTCCTACCCACCTCCCCGTCCAGGGCTTAATTTGCTGGAGCTGAGTAAGTCTGCTGTGAAAAGTGATATTTATATGTTCATGTCACTTTTCACAGCAGACTTAGTAGGCAGCTGGGAGACTGTGAAAAGTGATGTTAACATCCAAGTATCACTTTTCACAGCAGCAGACTTACTAGCTAACAAGACTATTAAAAAAAAAGGCAGTCAAAACAGCAAAGGAAACAACAACAAAAAAGAAATGAACATGCAAAGCACCTTATTTGTGTTTCTATTCTCTTTAGGTCCAGTAAAGAACAGAGACAGCTGTACATTATTTTTATTATTGAGGCTGAAAAAACAAAACAAGAAACAACCCTATATAAATAAGTTACAATGATTTGGACATGTGGATGTGGGTATTTATTTGTTTTTCCGATAGTTCATGAAGTATTTTAGGAAAAAGCATCAGAGCGGCCACCTGGCAAAATCGCTGCTGGTGGTGAGGGATTTCTCCCTGCATAATGGTCAGGTTCAAGAAAATTGGAGATGAAAGAAACCACTTGTTGGCCTGTGAATGACTGAGTTTTGTAACACTGGTGTCCACAATAGCAGAGAACACTTTGTGTAATCGTCTCTAGCCATATTCATTGTCTATGTGGAAAAAATGAGCAGTGAATTTAGGCATAATGAACTGGGATATGATTTGCTTCATTATTAAGACAGTGTGTAAACACTGAATGGAGTCTTTGTATTAATGCATTGTGATACATTTGTATTTTTAATGGAGTTGGGGGGCAAACGTTCTTTGTGCCCAGGGCCTCCATAAATCTTGCCCCACCTCTGGGGGGGAGGGAGGGCGGGCGCAGTAACTGCATTGGGAGAAGTCAGCCCCATAGATCCTGCTGGAGAGGATTCTAGGTTTTTCTCCAATGAAGTGGGTGGAGTTGTGAGTTGGTAACAGGTATTTCATATGCCTGATGCATTGCAAAGTATCCCCCGCTTCCTCCGCTCCATCATTTCCCAGCCAGCCATCTTCCATGCTTCACATAGTCCCCTAACACCTCCCTGGCTTAGGAGGGATGGGTGAAGCATGGTCAGCCCTGAGACAGGACTGAGCCATCCAGATTTGAGTGTCATCCTCCCCAGAGGTGCCGGGGGTATTTGGGTAGCTAGAACAGAAGCGAGGCTCTAGACCACAGAAGCACTGCCCTGGGTCTTTCTCTGCCCACTCGGAAGGGAGAATGGTCATTCCTGCCTTGAGGCCGCTCTTGGCGAACCTGGCTGGTTCGCACTGCGTCTCCTTCCGTTCTCTAAATGGTTCACCATAGCTACATCCTCATTTCTGTGTAAGGGCCTGAGCCAATCTCCAGTGAAGACAACAGGAGTCTTTCCAGAGCCTGGAACAGGTGATGGACTGGCCTTAAAGGTGGCAGCAAACCTAATTCCAAAACGTTATCACAGGCCTTTGAGAAAGAATAGGGAAGTCCCTGCGGCGGCATCAGTAGTTGGTATCAACCCAGGGTTGATAACGTGTGGGAGGAAAAAAAACTTAGCCCAGAAGAAGCTTCATTGATCCTGCTGATACGATTACCTCTGACACTTGCTGTGTAAAACCGAGAGATTAAGGGGAAGGGGGATTTACCCTGTCAGGGGATGGGTGTTCCAAAAAATGGCTGAGGCTGAACTATTGTTCCTATTTTGATAACTCCAGGCCCCAGAGGAAACAAACAAAAGGCCCGTTTCCAAACCTTGCCTTGCTCGATAGGTGTGTTTGCACCCGGGTGATGAGTGAAAATAAAGGCAAGGGGAGGAAGCAGGACAGAACACAGAGTAATGGTCTCAAGTTGCAGTGGGGGAGGTCTAGGTTGGCTATTAGGAAACACTATTTCACTAGGAGGGTGGTGGAGCACTGGAATGGGTTCCCTACGGAGGTGGTGGAATCTCCTTCCTTAGAGGTTTTTAAGGCCCGGCTTGACAAAGCCCTGGCTGGGATGATTTAGTTGGGGATTGGTCCTGCTTTGAGCAGGGGGTTGGACTAGATGACCTCCTGAGGTCCCTTCCAACCCTGATATTCTATGATTCTATGGTCTAGTGATTAGGACAGTGGCTTGGGGTGTTTGGAGTGGAGAACCTGGTATAGAGCTCAGATCAGGATGCTTGTGGAGTCCCAGTGAAGGGAGGGAGCCTTGCTAGAGGTCCCTGAGGCAGGCTCAGAGCCCCAGACTCTACCATAACATTTCCTGCATGGCCTTGGGCAAGTCGCTTTGCCGCTGTGTGACTCAGTTTCCCCCATCTGTAAAATGGGTTTGACAAAACATCATAGTCACACAGAGAACGATGAGGTTTCCTCAGTAGTGTTTGTGAAGGTTTCTGGAATCCATGGATGGAAGGGGGCTATAGAAAAGCAAAATATTTTTTACTATTATGCTCTCACTGGACCTCTGCTGGCAGGGTTAGGATGAGCAGTTTGAGGGAAAAGACACATTCTCCTCCCTCACTTTTACCTTATGTTTTAGAACCTTTCTAAAATCTTTTTAGCTGGGGTTAGTATTGTGGTTTGTATTCTAGTTGTACCTAAAGTGTTACCTGGGACCAGGGCCACACATACCACATGACATCACGGGCCACGTAAGGATGGGACACAGCACGGAAAACCACAGTTTCACGTACACTAATGTGGAACCACGACTGGTGTATGTGTAGCCACAGCAGACTATGGCTACGTCTTCACTGGGTGGCGGGGGGCGGTCGATTTAAGATACGCAAATTCAGATATGCGAATAGCGTAGCTGAATTCGACATATCCGAGCTGACTTACCCCGCTGTGAGGACGGCGGCAAATCGACCTCCGCGGCTCCCCCATCGACGGCGCTTACTCCTACCTGTGCTGGTGGAGTACTAGCGTCGATTCGGGGATCGATTGTCGCATCCCGACGAGACACGATAATTCGATCCCTGAGAGATCGATTTCTACCCACCGATTCAGGCGGGTAGTGAAGACGTAGCCTATATTTGTGCACTCAAATGGACAGAAATGTTCACTTCCATTCCAATTTTAACATTCCACCCCATTAATTTATGTCAAAAATGTGTATCACCTTGCCTGCGAATTTTTTGCACATTGTTTTTCTGCACTGTTTCCCCCACTCCATAAAGTTCTATCTTTAGAAAAATCAAATTATCTTTATTAGTTCACAACAAAAACTGCAGAATGCACAGCGGTACTCCAAGCAAACAATACTTATAAATGCACACCAAGAACTGCAGAACTCCTAGGTCCAGGAAAATACCCGGTCCTATTTACGAATGCACGGCAAGTACTACATAATTCTTAGCAGCACACAATGCTGCAGGCCTAGAGAATGCTACAGTAGCTGACAGAGTCCTCTTTCAAAGTCTCCCTCACCCACCCAGCTCCACGCTGAGCTCTGGTAATGAACCTTGTGTGTGGCTGTTCAAAGGCAGCAGACAGCCGTTCCACCTCCACCCTGGTGGCACAGACGTTATGCAGGACGCAACAGGCTCCTATAATCAGTGGGTTATTTTTTCTCCCTGAGACCCAGTCTTGCAAGTAAACACCCACCAGCCTCCCTTCCATCTACTGAAAGCACAGACAACTGTCATTCTGAGCCTGCTGGGCCAGTAGGTGAATCTTTCCTTGGTCCTGTCCAGGTGGCCAATGTCCAGCTTCATGAGACAGAGCTAGGTTGGGTCCCCCAGAATCACTATTGGCATTTCAACCTCACCAGTGGTAATCTGCTGGTCAGGAAAGAATGTTCCTGCTTGTGGCTTTCTGATCTGTCCTGTTTTCTTAAAGATGCGTGCATCATGCACCTTCCCTGACCACCCACCCTGATGTCAGTGAAGCGTCCAATCCATCAATGCGTGCATAACCATTAAAAAATATAGCCTTTTCTCTTGATGTAGTCTGTGCCCAGATGGACTGGTCCCAAAATAGGATGTCCCTTGCTGCACATCCATCCACTATGTCCTGCACATTGCCAAGAATCACAGTCCTGCATAGAAGGAGGCGATTAATGGCCCTATGCACTTGCATGACAAACAGCCTCCACAATGGATTTTCCAACTCCAAAATGATTTCCCACTGACTTGTAGGAATCTGGCTTTGCAAGCTGCCACAGTGCAACTGTCGCTCGCTTCTCCATGATCAATGCAGCTCTTGTTCTACGGTCCCTGCGTGGCAATTGGAGCTGGTTGAAAAAATGGAAGACATTTTTGCCCTTTGGTAGTAAGTGCACTTGGACAAGGTGTGGGCAACCCAGGATCCAGCCTTCCTGCTCCAGTGAGTCTTTCGTTACTTATCCACAGTGCAACAGAGTCAACAGCAGAGAGTAAGGGACTCTTCCATCACTATAGCCCAAGGAAAAGAGACCAAGCCTGAGAGATGGCAGATCCTTGTTCAAATCCCTTCTCCCATCTCCTGAACCATGGGGTTGAAAGATATGAAGGAAGTCCTTCCCTGCAGCTTCTTGCTAAAATGGAGTAGTAAAAAGAGAAGTCCTGGCTGAGAATCACAAGCAGAAGGATTCTCCCTGCAGCCTGGATTTAGCATGGGTCTCTGAGAGGGGCATGGAGCTTAGCACCCCCTGCCATCTGGGTGGCAGCTCCCTGCCTAACCTTCTGGATTTTGGGAATCGCAGTGTAAGGCACCTATTTTCCCCCATTTGTTGTGTAAGAGCCTAGGTAGCAAACTCAGGCATTGAGAATCACGTCGGTTTTTCCAGGCACCTAAATCCTTTTGAACGTTCAGTCCTAAGTGTCCGAGGAGCCCAAGTCCCACTGATGTAGGTTTCTACATTTCTACCCTTGATCTCTGTGCTCCAGGACATGCGTGAGCCTTCCGATCAATAGCACTGTCAGCAAAGGTGAGGGGCCAAATTCTCACCTGCTAGTAACTCCATTGAATTTGGCCCAGCGTGTTTCCCTGCCCCCAAGTGTTCTTCGTCCCCGCTCTCATCCAAGCTCCTACCTGGATCATTCCTTCCTTCAGAGGGATGTCCCCATTCTCTGCTCAGTATCCTTTTCTGCCCAGTCAACTTCAACTGGCAGCTTGTCCCAACCGTGCCCCAGAATCCTTTGCAGCAGTGCCTGTGCCCCAGCCCTTAGATGAAGCAGACTCATCGGCCATCTGTCCACCCCTGCCTCCTTGGGATCGAGCAGAGCAAACATGCACCTCTTCTGCTTCCTTGCCCTTTCCCCTGCATGTTTCCATCCTTGGGAACCAGCTGTGGCGTGTAGGAGAAAATGACCCTGTCACGGCTGTCTCTAGTGTGTTATTGTTAGTATTACATTACAAATCCCGTTTCCATGCAGAGGTCTCCTGGGGGTCATAAACAGGCGAGGTCGTGACCTTGTCAATAAACAGAACCCCAATCCCTAACACGACCTCTCAGCATTGATGGGAGCATTGCAAAGGGGATTTATGTGCTGTTGTTACCAGAAGGCCATACGCCTCCCCCACGCTCTGCCCTGAGACGCAGGAGGTTTTTGGTGCCTGTGGAAGTGGGCAAACTTGCCACACTGCTGCCCTTGCCAATGCCGCTCAGTGCTGACTAGACCTGGTGTCCCACCTGCAGCTCTGCTGATCCATCCCAGTCCTCGCCTGCAGCACCCCAAGCTATTCCAGTCATGCGCCCTCATGCTCAGCTCCTTTGATGCATCTCAGCTCTGACCACGGCACCCCCCGCTCTTCCAGCTGCAGACCCCTGTGCACAGCTCTGCGGATAGGCCTCAGTCTCGGCCTACAGGACATTTTAGTATTCTAGCCTGGAACCTCTCTGGAGCAAACTGTGTTGCACAGTGCCAGGTTGCAACCTGTTACTTCCAGTCTTGCCGACTCTCACAATTTTTTCCCATGAGTCCCACTACTGGTGTTTGGCTTAAAGCCTCAGCTACTGAAGTCAGGTGATTACATGACAGTCTCTGCTTTTGCTTTAAAAAAAGAGTAATATTCTAACCCTTATGGTGAAGAAGAGAAGCTGGAAAACACGACCTGAGTGCGCCCCGAGGGATCAAAGACCTTCACTATAAATAAAAATAATGAAAATGTATTTTAAAAAACCCAAACACACAAAAAATACCCATGATTTTTAACCAATCTCATGATTTCTTTTGGAGCCTGCCTCAGAATTTTGGAATGTTTGGAGTTGGCCGTACTACACTTAGTTTAAGGTGCACAGAGTGAGCGTATGTGGAGAAACCTACAGATTCATTCCCATTTCTGACCAACTCTAAATGCAAACCAAATGGTCTCTGGCTGAGCTGGAATCCCCAGTCCTCATAGGCGAGAGGGGGAAACTTTCCTTCATAAAAACGTCTCCGTTTCACGTATCTCCTCCAGCAAAATGTTGCCGCATCATAGAGGCGCCATTTTGGCTTCCATCCTCTGAGGGGATCCCCATGGCCTGCTTAGAAGCTTGGCCCAGGCCACGCCCCAGGGAGGACAGACCATGACCATCTCTCACCAGTGACAGAAGTCACTTCTGAAGGACAAAGGACTGCATAAGCTCCACGAGGGAAGATCTTCCATGGGACCCGGAGTTGCCACTTTTAAAGTATCAAAGGGGTAGCCGTGTTAGTCTGGATCTGTAAAAGCAGCAAAGAGTCCTGTGGCACCTTATAGACTAACAGATGTATTGGAGCATGAGCTTTCATGAGTGAATACCCATTTCTTCGGATGCATGTGACTAGACATGCTGTGACGAAGTGGGGGGTTTTCTTGTTTTCTGTGGAATTTTCAATGGTTTGCATGCGGAGGGGGTGGGACTCAGTTTCCCTGGGTGTTACTGGTTTAACGAGGTGAGGGGAGAGGGAGTTTGTTTTGCAGAGGACCGGAGAGAGGACTTGGGGACCCAGCCGATGGCCTGGAGGATGGATACCCCAGCGACCGGTGACCTGGCAACCTGGTGACCCGGAGACCCAGCTGAGGAGACACAGCCGGTTCTGGCCAGTGGGCGGACAGTGGGCTGCAGAGTGAGGACCCAGTGACCTAACCAGCCGGTTCCAGCCAGAGGACAGAAGCGAGGAGAGGAGGCCCCGGTTTACGACCCTGTTTACCTGGAGAGAAGACAATGGACAGAGGCGGGGTTTGTGGCTGGGGATCTCAGATGCCCAGCTGGGAGCAGGGGGGCTCTGGGCTGGAGATGGGGAGCAGGCAGAGCCCACCTGGATGCAGAGAGACTGAGATGTGCTGGGCTGAGGGAGGCCAGGCTTGAGGCCCTGAGAGTTTCCTGTGCTGTGTTGAACTCTCAATAAATCTTCCTGTTTTATGCTGGCTGAGAGTCACTCCGGTCTAGGGAACAGGGTTGCATCAACCCCTTCAGGGGTGGAGGCCCTGGGTTGTCCAGAGCGAGTGGACTCCCTGAGGGGGCCCACGGCAGAGACAGACGTGCTAAGGCTCAGAGAGGTGCGGCTCCAGGAGGTGGAGGGGCCTGACCCCGAGAGAGAGTGGACCCCCAAGAAGGGCTGTCTCACTAAAAGGGGCACCCCCCACGGACTGCACGGGGCCAAGAATGGGCATGATCTGTGAGTCCATGACAACTGCATCCGAAGAAGTGGGTATTCACCCACGAAAGCTCATGCTTCAATACTCTGTTAGGCTATAAGGTGCCACAGGACTCTTTGCCACTTTTAAAGTGACAGTGTTCTGTTTCATGTCTCAAGTGGTGTTGCTTGGGTGAGCCTGGGGAAAGTTTATGAGCTGAGCTCTGCAGGTGGGAGGCTGATGGAGCCATCCCTGCTTCTCTTCCCCTCTCCCCGCACCCACTTTAAAGACTTCCAAACATCAGGCCTGCTGAGCTCCTGCCCCACAGCTCCCCCACCCCGACTCCATGTATGACCTTAGACAAGTCACTTCATCTCTCTGTGTTGTGGCTTCCTCATCCATAAAACGGGAACAGTGATGCTCCCCCACCACACAGGGGGTGCTGTACACTGTTGTCGATGAGGTGCTCAGTGATGAGAGCTGAGAGAGAAATACTGGGCAACTACCCATCCAATAGCCTCCTTCACCCAGCTACTAAAGGGATCTTTAATCTAACGGAGAAAGACCTAACAAAAACCAAATGGCTGGAAGTCAACGCCAGACAAATTCCAATTAGAAATAAGGCCCCTGCTTTTAATAGTGAGGATGATTAACTATTGGCACCAGCTACCAAGGGAAGTGTCAGATTCTCCATCTCTTGATGGCTTCAGATGTAGACTGGGCGCCTCGCTGGAGGAGACGCTTTAGCCGAACGCAAGTTATTGGGCTCGAATGCAGGAGCAACTGGGTGAAATTATCTGGCCTGCGATATACAGGAGGTCAGACGAGATGATCTCATGCTTCCTTCTGGCCTTAATCTCTACGAACCTTCACAATCCGTTCTCAGAAAGAGCCAGGGGCCAAGAAATATTTTGATGCAGGTATTTTGTTCCTTCGTATTTCTTTCGTGTTGAAACAAGAGCGGTACGTGAGAAGGACCACCTCCCAGCTTGGCCCAAAGTTGGCGTTTATCTGGCACATCAGTTGTGATCCATGAAGCTTGCTTCAGTTACATCCCAACCCAGGGCAGCCTCACCTCCTGGGGCAATCACTACTGTGTGCAGCTGTTTTGAACGCACTCTATAACGTGGGCACGAGCAGGAATTGTTTTTCCCCCTAGTTAGCTTGGGTGTTTAGCCAGTTTTGTTGCCTAGCGCCAGGGCTCAACCAAATAAATATTATCATCACAATTGCAATTCATAGGCTCGTGAAGCACCCAAGAGTCCCAAAGAGTCTTAAAATTGGGTGTGAATACAAACATAGGGCCGGACGATAGGCTTCTCCATACCTAGCCTGCTTCTTCATTGACACTAAGGGCCAGATTTCCCAGGGTATTTAGGTGCCTAGTGAGATTTTCAAAAGCAAGGCACCTAACTCCCATGGGAATCAGGCACCTAACTTCCTTAGGCACATTTGAAAATCCCACTAAATACCTTGGAAAATCTGGTCCTGAGGCCCCTCTACACTTCTCTGGCAGTGTAAAAGGGCCTTAGTATAAAGGGGAACCAGGTCCTTTGAATAGCATCTTTCTCCACCTGTGACCCTACTGGTTTCCCTGGAACTGCACATGGAGTAAGGGACCAGTCAGCATAAGTAAGGCTGCCAGGACTGGGCTCCTTAGAGAGATCTGTAGCAGCCTGTTTGGGAAGCTCCCAAATTAGAAGAACTTAAGCAGACCCTGTACAAAGGAGGATTAAGGGTGGTGCTGATACTGCTGTCATACATGGGGCAGTGGCATCTGCACATGCGTAGGAGAGCTGGGCAGACTTTTGCTCTGCATCTCGAACTCCAAGACTAAGGTCCAAGGAGGAAGGGTGGTCCTGGGGTGAGGCCTGGACCAAGCACTCAGGAGACTCGGGTTCTAAGCCTGGCTTTAATACAGCCTTCATCGATGGGCTTTGGCATATCCCATAGACTCTGATGCTCCAGCTGGGTGGAAGCCAGCTGAGCTCTGTGTAAATGCAAGTGTTTGCCCAGGTAGATCTGATTGGGGTCTGAGCCTGATGTTCAAATTTAGATGCCTCCCTAAGGGTCAGATTTTTAAACGTGCTCTGAACCCAATGCACAGAGCTCTTTGGAAAACCTCATCCCTTGTGTTTCTGCTGCCAGGAGGTAAAGGGTTAACATAAAGGTGCCGGGGAGAAATAGTTCTGCCCATAAATAAAGTGGGAAAGTGAGGAATGGGACCAATGAGGTGAATGACACAAGAGACGTAGCCTGTAGCTGCTTCATCCCCCCGCCTTCCTCCCAGTCACTGGGCCAAGCTGTTGAGCATGTTTCTTATTATTCTGTGGATTTGTTCTGCACTGAAGGGTGGGAAAAGGCTGGGGAAGCAATAATCACTTCAGTGAACGCTAAAATGCTCCTGCCTCGTGTAGCGATTTCCCACAGTCTTCTCCATCGCCTACAGCTCTCTCGTGGTTTGGGATTACAGAGCTTGGTAAATATTCACAGAGCAGAACACTCTCCAGCGACACTCCGGCTCTTGCAACACTCGGGCAGGGCACTGATTGGAAACTGGAGGGGGCGTGGGGAAAGGCAAATGGGTCTGAGTCTCCTCACACTCATGAAGCCAATGGAGGGGGCTGGATAGCTTAGGATAGGTTGTGGGGATGCTGCCTTGCTGGAAGCACCATGTCATTGCTCTGGTCCTACGGCCCAGATAGCCCAGATAGCACTGTGCGACCATGGTGGTGTATACGGCTAACTACCCTGTGCCTTGTGTTGAGGGCAGGAGCTGACTTTGCTCCCAAGCCTGCCAGCCATGCCCTGCTGGGACCTTACTGCACTATCTATAGCCCCTTCCTGGTAGAATATCATGATTTTGTCTCCCTCTAGTGGCTGATTCCAGTAACTGAAACAGCCTGCTACATATCCCCGGTTCAGGGCGTTACTGCTCTAGTTCAAGGCCTTTTGGTGCAGAAAGTTGTGGTTTGGATCCCCACGCACAACCCTGGTGTTCACATTACTTGCAGCTACCTTTTCTTAGACAAAGTAATATCCTACAGAATCCTACTCTGTGGTTGCATGGAACAGCGGATGATTTCTTCCCCACTAGCACCTCTATGCAACATAGGGTGGGACATGTTAGTCGTAAGCTCATTTGAGCTTGTCTTATAATGCAGGAAGCATTGTTGTGCTGTATCTCTTGTTAATAATGGGATGCTAAATGGGTACCAGAAACAGTCTCTGTTGCACCAAGTTCCAGCCAGAAGAGATGTGTATAAATAACTGTGTTATCAAAGCCACTAAAAACAGAGACGTCCTTAACTTCACAAGGATCAGATCTAATGCAGAGCTGGGTGTTTGTCACCGCCTTTTCTTCTTAAGGTTGCAGCTGTGATAGCATCTCGCCACCATGGTGACTGTCTGGCCTGGCATCTCTGTTTTGTGTGTTGAAATTTGGGTGGTTTCTGAAAACAGGTGCAAACTTCTCGAAGGAAGCGGAGCCACAAAAATAAAAGTGTCTGTGACTCAAGAATGGCTGATCTGCTGCTGAGATGTCGCCCAGCCTCTCTGAGAGCTGGGGGTTATAAAGGCTGCTCAGAAACTGGGTCTGCTCTGTTTATTTTTGTGTTTTGGCATCTTTGGAGAGGATGTGCAGAAGGAACATGAGAGAGGAATTATTTATTCAGAGTTGCTAAGTACTAGGGCCAAGATTTTCAAAAGTGGGTGCCTAACCTTAAGTCTCCCAAGTCCATATCGAGGTGCCTGAATAAATGGCTGAATTTTGAGAAGTGGGTGAAATTAGAATGTGCTGGCTGAAAATAACAAGAGCAAAATTAGGGTCCATGTCAGGAAAAGTCTCCAGAGAGTGAGATGCATGAGGCTTAAAAAAACCACGAGTTATATAAATAATTAAGATCGGTTCAAAAAATGCCAAGTGTTTTTCACTGGCAGTTTAGAAGGGAAATGGTGGGGTTTTATTTCTTGCTTTTTTTTTCAAAATTGCCTGTGAATATTGTTCATTTCCTTTCAATTAAAAACTTAAAAATGGGGGGGGGAGATGCTTCAAATTTTTATATCAAAACTGGAAAATTTCAAGTGAAATGAAAATTTAGAAAAAAAATTTCCACCACAAACAACACCCCGCGTCCAGTAGTTGAAGGCTTCTATCAAATCCCCCCTCACTCTTCTCTTCTGCGGACTAAATAAGCCCAGTTCCCTCAGTCTTTCCTGGTAAGTCATGTCCCCCAGCCCCCTAATCATTTTTGTTGCCCTCCGCTGGACTCTCTCCAATTTGTCCACATCCTTTCTGAAGTGGGGGGGCGGGGAAACTGGACACAATACTCCGGATGTGGCCTCACCAGTGCCAAATGGAGGGGAATAATCACTTCCCTCGATCTGCTGGCAATGCTCCTACTAATGCAGCCCAATATGCCGTTAGCCTTCTTGGCAACAAGGGCACACTGTTGACTCATAGATTCATAGATTCTAGGACTGGAAGGGACCTCGAGAAGTCATCGAGTCCAGTCCCCTGCCCTCATGGCAGGACTGTCTAGACAATCCCTGATAGACATTTATCTAGCCTACTCTTAAATATCTCCAGAGATGGAGATTCCACAACCTCCCTAGGCAGTTTATTCCAGTGTTTAACCACCCTGACAGTTAGGAACTTTTTCCTAATGTCCAACATAAACCTCCCTTGCTGCAGTTTAAGCCCATTGCTTCTTGTTTTATCCTTAGAGGCTAAGGTGAACAAGTTTTCTCCCACCTCCTTATGACACCCTTTTAGATACCTGAAAACTGCTATCATGTCCCCTCTCAGTCTTCTCTTTTCCAAACTAAACAAACCCAATTCTTTCAGCCTTCCTTCATAGGTCATGTTCTCAAGACCTTTAATCATTCTTGTTCCTCTTCTCTGGACCCTCTCCAATTTCTCCACATCTTTCTTGAAATGCGGTGCCCAGAACTGGACACAATACTCCAGTTGAGGCCTAACCAGCGCAGAGTAGAGCGGAAGAATGACTTCTCATATCTTGCTCACAACAAACCTGTTAATACATCCCAGAATCATGTTTGCTTTTTTGCAACAGCATCACACCGTTGACTCATATTTAGCTTGTGGTCAACTATCCAGCTTCTTGTCCACTGTAATCCCCTTTTCTGTAGAACTGCTGCTTAGCTAGTTGGTTCTCAGCCTCTAGCAGTGCATGGGATTCTTCCGTCCTAAGTGCAGGATTCTGCACTTGTCTTTGTTGAACCTCATCAGATTTCTTTTGGCTCAATCCTCCAATTTGTCTAGGTCACTCTGGACCCTATCCCTACCCTGCAGCATATCTACCTCTCCCCCCAGCTTAGTGTCATCCACAAATTGCTGAGGGTGCAATTCACCCCATCATCCAGATCATTAATGAAGATGTTGAACAAAACCAGCCCCAGGACCGAACCCTAGGGCACTCCGCTTAATACTAGAGATCAAGCCATTGATCACTACCCGTAGAGCCCGACGATCTAGCCAGCTTTCTATCCACCTTATAGTCCATTCATCCAATCCATACTTTTTTAACTTGCTGGCAAGAATACTGTGGGAGACTGTATCAAAAGCTTTGCTAAGGTCAAGGTATATCACGTCCACTGCTTTCCCCATATCCACAGAGCCAGTTATCTCATCATGGAAGGCAATCAGTTTGTCAGGCATGACATGTCCTTGGTGAATCCATGTTGACTGTTCCTGATCACCTTCCTCTCCTCCAAGTGTTTCAAAATGGATTCCTTGAGGACCTGCTCTATGATTTTTCTGGGGACTGAGGTGAGGCTGACTCATCTGTAGTTCCCCGGATTCTCTTTCTTCCCTTTTTTAAACATGGGCACTATATTTGCCTTTTTCCAAGTGTCCGGGACCTCCGCGGATTGCCATGAGTTTTCAAAGATAATGGCCAATGGCTCTGCAATCACATCAGCCAACTCCCTCAACACCCTCAGATGCATTGCATCCGGCCCCATGGACTTGTGCATGTCCAGCTTTTCTAAATAGTCCTTAACCTGTTCTTTCACCACTGAGGGCTGCTCACCTCCTCCCCAGACTGTGCTGCCAGGTGCTGACCTTGTCTATGAAGACCGACGCAAAAAAAGCATTGAGTACTTCAGTTTTTTCCACACCATCTGTCACTAGGTTGCCCCCCCCATTCAGTAAGGGTCCCACACTTTCCCTGACCTTCTTCTTGTTGTTGACATACCTGTAGAAACCTTTCTTGTTACTCTTCACATCCCTTGCTAGCTGCACCTCCAATTGTGCTTTGGCCTTCCTGATTACACCCCTGCATTCTAATGAAAGGAAACAGCCATTCGCCGTTATACACAAAGGGTCAACAGGCTGCTTGGCATATCATTGTTATCAGAGAATGGGGCTGATTTTCAACAGTGCTGAGGATCACTATTCTCACATAAGAATGGCCATACTACGTCATACCAAAGGTCCATCTAGCCCAGTATCCTGTCTTCTGACAGTGGCCAATGTCAGGTGCTTCAGAAGGAATGAACAGAACAGGTAATCATCAAGTGATCCGCTGTTGCCCATTCCTAGCTTCTGGCAAACGGAGGCTAGGGACACCATCCCTGCCCATCCTGGCTAATAGCCATTGATGGACCTATCCTCCATGAATTTATCTAGTTATTTTCTGAATTCTGTTAGTGACATCCTCTGGCCAGGAGTTCCACAGATTGACTGTGCATTGTGTGAAGAAATACTTCCTTTTGTTTGTTTTAAACCTGCTGCCTTTTAATTTAATTTGGTGACTCCTGGTTCCTGTGTTATGAGAAGAAGTAAATAACACTTCCTTATTTTCTTTCTCCACACCAGTCATGATTTTATAGACCTCTATCATAACCCCCTTAGTCGTTTCTTTTCCAAGCTGAAAAATCCCAGTCTTATTCATCTCTCCTCATATGGAAGCTGTTCCATTCCCCAATAATTATTGTTGCCCTTTTCTGTACCTTTTCCAATTCCAATATATCATTTTTGAGATGGGGTGACCACGTCTTCACGCAGTATTCAAGATGTGGGCGTACCATGGATTTATATAGAGGCAATGTGATATTTTCTGGCTTATTATCTATCCCTTTCCTAATGATTCCCAACATTCTGTTTGCTTTTTTGACTGCTGCTGCACATTGAGTGGATGTTTTCAGAGAACTCTCCACAATGACTCCAAGATCTCTTTCTAGAGTGGTAACAGCTAATTTAGACCCCATCATTTTGTATGTATAGCTGGGATTATGTTTTCCAATGTGCATTACTTTGCATTTATCAACATTGAATTTCATCTGCCATGTTGTTGCCCAGTCACCCAGTTTTGTGAGATCATTGGACACTATGGGAATGTGGCCCATGGTTTTCTAAAGTGTGTGTCTACTGCCTGCCTTCCAAAATCACATTTAGTCACCTAAATAAGTGGCCTAATTTTCTAAAGTATTGACCACCCAGGAGCTTCCACGGAAGTCAATGGGGCTTGCTCACCACTTCCCAAAATTCAGCCATGTATTCGGGTACCTAGATATGGACTTAGGAGACTAAGTTAAGGCACCCACTTCTGAAAATCTTGGCCAAATGCTTAGCACCTCTGAAAATCAAACCCTGATTAGGCTGGGATTATAAAATGATGCTTTGTTTGTAGAAATAATAATAGCAATAATATCGAGCTCTTATCTAGCGCTGTTCATACATAGATCTCAAAGTGCTGTACAAAGGTGGTCAGTAGCATTAGCCTCATACAGATGGAGAGTGTGACAGTGCAAACCCTCACATGGGGGGAGAAAAAAAACAAACAAGCTGCTTACTCCGGTTAACCAATCCTCTCAAAGGCCCCTGGAAGTGGGAGGGTTCTGGGGTCTATATAAGCCAGACCCAGCTCTTTCCAGGAGAAGCAATCAGTACTGGAAAAGTACTGAAGAAAATGGAGAGTGGAGCACAGGTTGGGTCCTGCCTCCCTGGGAAACTTTGGACTTGCTTGAGATGTAAGAGAATTTATGGGAAAAGGGGACTAAAGACTTTGTGTGTAGATGATGATAAATTAAGTGCTGACACTTCCCTTTTATAAGTTCTCCTACTTATGTCCTTTCTCCCCTTACCTTTTCTGTGGTGGTCAGGTCATCCTGGCCCACCAGGTAATGGTTTGGTGACATGTGGAGTTTAGCTGGAGAGCCAAGTCACCTTAATGAGCTTCTGCCAAAATCTCTGGGGATGGTGCGAATTAATCAATTCACAGGGAAACTGAAGCACAGAGAATTGATGTGACTTGACTAAGGTCACCCCATAAACCAGAGCCAGAACTCAGGTATCAAGAGTTCTAGTCCAGTGCTTTATCTACTAGGCCGCACTACTTTGAAAAGGAAGCACATGGTAGCCGGGTAGTGACTCAGGATTATGCCCGCTATTCAAGCCGTGTGTATGAAACTAATTATACACCCAGCATTCTGTGGGTCATATTCTCATGTAAGCACTTCTGGTGAAGCTAAAGCTGTCCAAGTGGAAAAGGGAGATAGGCTGCACTATCAGAGGCTGAGTTAAGGTTGTTCAGCATTGTTCATATTTTTAAAGAATGGATACAAATGATTATTAACAACGCTCCGTTAGTTAGTTATCACATTGGCTTCAGCAGGATGCCAGGAATGAAAGTGAGAGCAGATTTTGGCTCAATGTGACTTGAGGAAAAATTCATGATTATTATTTATATTCATTATTAAACCATTGTATTGTGGTAGCACCTAGAGGTCAACCATGCTGGGACCCCATTGTGCTAGCTGAAAATGAAAATCCATACCCTGGAGTGCTAACAATCTACAATCATCTCTATATATCATATTTGATAAAAAAAATAGTTTCACTTCTACGCAACCAAACAGGAGGAAATCTCAGCCCATCTAAAACTCTGCAGCTTGTTGTGTGACTAGCAGGACTCGTCAGACCCCCAGCCCTCTACAAATATGCCACAACTGTTCATTGCCCTGTAGTACCTTTTTCAGAAAGGTGCTAACCCTGCTGGAATGACAAGATAGAGACTGGGGTACCAGACTGGATCTCTGAATGTTTGCCCTATTTTATAATTACAGAGCCCAATCGCTCTTGCTCTGCGGAGCTGGAGCAGATGGGCAATATATCCACTATATCTTGCCACAGGAGAATTCCCCCAGCATAAGGGACTGACAACATGATAACTAACTGGTTTCACAGCTGTATGAGGCATGGCTGGGTTGTACCTCCGGAAGAGAGGGCGTGGCTGGAAAATCATTGAACTCCCACTATTCCTGCCTGCTGGAATAGCCCCTTGGAGCCATAGGAAGTGGTCACAATACCTTCACCGGGATCAGCCCCAAAATAAGGGAGGTGCAAAGGTGGCTGAGAGCCAGCCTTGCTCTGTCTGCTTTGATCCCAGCTGCACCAAACAGAGCTGAGCTGAAATGATGTCAGGTCCATAGGAATTAGAGATGGAGGGATGTCCCATTAGCCCTGCTAGTGGAGAATCATCCCCTCGTGTAAACTGAGCAGTGTTTTGTCCAGCCCGGTGGTACACGTGCTACATGTTGGGGCTCCTTCCACTTCCCTAAGAGGCTATTTCTCAACACTGTAGATCTGCCAGGTGTGGGTTCCCTCCCGCACTTGATAGTCAGTCTAGTTTTGTGGGTAACCCCTATCTCCACAACAGGCTGAGTCCAAGCCCAGGAGCCAACTATTCCCAAACTTGGGGGGAGTTTGGATCTGGCCCACATCAACAATCCACATAGAAAATTAGGTGTCCGGCTTCACTTGGAGTTTAATTCATCCCTGTGCAGAGCCCTGAAAGTGGCACCCAAATGGTGCAGCAGACCCATGCTGGCCCCTTGCACTGGGATTAATTTCACCCCGCACCCTTAACACAAGCCGTTCCAGGACTCCTGGGTCAATGATTGGTGCCCTCTGTAGAGTCAGTGACGTGCTATAACTTGTGATTGTCAAGGATCCCGTGAAAGGGTTAAAAAGTAAATGCAAACACGCAGAATCCTCTGCTTTAGTAAAGATCCCCCTTTCCCCATCCCCCATCTCTTCTCTCCCTGTCCTTCCCTATGAAATAGAGATTCCAGCCATAATACTAACAGCCACAATACAAATGGAGCTATTAACTGGTGGAAACAGGCATGTGGACATGGGAACTGACAGAGCGAAGTGTTTTAGACTAAATATTGGTTTAGAATGAAGTCCCACTGCAATTAATCCACACACTCTTTATATAAACAGTTTCTCTCCTCCCTGAGTCGACAGCACTGCTAGTCTCTCAATAACAGTAGGCATCAGAAGGTCCCACGGGGAGCCTTTTTTCTTTAGTCTCCTATGAAAGCTTGGTCATTTTTTCCCCCTCAATTGTTAAGGGCCACCCGTATCTGTGGTGCAATGTAAATAAGAACTGGCATTCCTGTGCGGTTCTGCCCCGCGCCGCCGGTGTCTGTGGGAGTTTGGCTCTCAAAGTGCTTTACAAAGGGGGCTCATGTTTCTAGCCGCATGTTGACTGATGGGGAAATTGAGGCACGGAGCAGGGACGTGACCTATTCAAAGGTCAAAGAGTGGATCGGGGCCAGGAATAGAACCAATGGCCTCACTGGAGGTGCGGATTCTCAGCCCTAGCCCCAACCCACGACTTCCAGGCCCTGCTCTAATGAGACAAATTCCATTTGCAGCTATCCGCCTGCAGCTCTCTTTGGCTTTCCTAGGAGCAATACGTATGTCTTGGAAGTGGTTAGTAAAGGCCCGAATAAGGACAAACGCTATCTTCAATTTATTCAAGGGTTATTTAGCACTTCATTAGTGATCTGATGAAGAATAAGAAGAGTTCATAACTAAAGCTGGTAGGAAAAGGGGGCATGGGGTTCTCCCAGGGAAAATTTTGATGAAAACAACAACGATGAAATTCCACTGAACATTTCCCCTCTTTGTTGAAACCCCAAAAGCTTAAGTGGGAATTTCAGGATAGACTCAGAATCAGGATTGGCAAAGGGTTCATCTACACAGCAAAGTAAAACCCAGAGCTGGCCCATGCCAGCTGACTTGGGCTCAAGGGGCTTGGACAGCGGGGCTGTTTCATTGCTGTATGGACTTCTAGGCTCGGGCTGGAGCCTGTGTTCTAGGACCCTGCAGGGTGGGAGGGTCCCAGAATTCTACACATGACAACGAAAGAATCTTAGGGAAACAAATGAAAATGAGAAACAAGATGTTAAATGTGCCAGTGGAAAAGCTCTTTCAGCACAACGCTGAAGCCCCTCACTTCCAAAATATGAGCCTAGACAGGCCCCACAGCACAAGACACTTTTTACAAGTGGTTTCTTCTCTAACCTTTCCATCTGAGAAAGAAAACTTGTCAGATCAGTATTAAAGAACCATTGAGAAGGCAGCAAGTCAGGTGTCCTTGGCCTGGAGAACTCTATACAACAGGACAGCAGCCGTCTTAAAAACTCCACTCCACCCCCCAGCGTTTTTTATTTTTGCAAGCAAAAGAGATCTGCATGGACATGGGCAAAATTGGCCCTTGATGGAAATTTGGCACGTGCTGCATCCTCGCAGGTGGGAGAAATGCCAGGGGGTTGGTCCTGCCAAAGACCTTGAATTATTAGACCACCAGTTCCACACACCACACGTCCTTACGCACCATCTCTCCCAGTGATTATCTTGCACCTTGGAGGTATATGCCCATTGGTATCATGACTTAATGTGGTGGTCTTGGGTAAGCCCCATCCACACACTGCCTCTGTTTCCCCATCTGTAAAATGGGGCCATGACTTTGACTGGAGCTGGTTAGAATATATTTTCCTTCCATGGAAAATGTCAATGAAAGCAAACATCATATTTCATTTCTATAGAAATGGTCAGTGAAAATTTTCCACTTTGTTTTCAAACATCTGAAAATCCTTAAATCAAAATATTTTCATCCACCCACCCCACAAAAAAGCTCCCTCCTCTCACCCCCCTCAACCCTCAGAAAACCAGTTTGTCTGATGGAAAAAAGACTGGATTGGTAATGAAGTTCTAATGTAATTGTATCCCCATACCATGCTACTGTAACCTTCAGTAGATCCTAGATGAATGCTGTTGGCACGTTCAATCCCACCTCTCCTCTCACTATCCTCCCTGCCCCCCAACCACAAGCTTCTCTGCCTTGTAAAAGGTTTTTTTCCCTGAAAAATTTAGTTACCATTTTACTGACGAGGTCATAACCTTTCTTTTTTGTGTTTTATTGGCTCCCGGGAGTTAGGTCTTTCCATATGGGGGATGTGTAATGCAATCCAAAAATAACAGCGCTCGGCCAACATTGGGTGTCGCTCAGCTCCTTTTAAGCCTAGCTCGCCCAATGTCACAGTCGGTAAAAAGACAGCCTTCAATTTGAGGGGGTGCTGACCCCAGGGTCGACTGTAGAAGGCCCTGAACGTTGCTGGCAGAGATGGAAGCAGTACTGCAGAGAGGAGGGGAAGAGTGGGGGTGTTTATAGTAGATTGGCCAAACGCAGCAACCTAAATGAAAACTACAAAGGTTTGTTCGTCTCTTTCATTTTGCAGTCATCACTCTGCATGTAATTTTCGCCCTCTTTATCTTTTTTCCCAAGCTCTTCCTCTCCGTTCATTGCTCTGTGAAGCTCTGTTATTTTTGGATTGTGTTTCACACACACACACCCTGGCCCCATCTGGAAAGACCAGTAAGCAGAATACAGTTACATGGTCATGTGAGAGCAGTAGTAAACCAGAGGCCTTTCATAATAACAGAGAACTCTTTTATAGCACTTTCCAGCCATGGATCTCAAAGCACTTAATAAATTTAGGCAAATAAGCATTATCCCCATTTTACAGATGGAGAAACAACTAACCCAAGGTCAGTAATAGAGCTGAGACCAGAACTCAGCCCACCTGAGTGCCAGGCTAGATCCAAATCCACTGGACTGATTTGAGTGCTAAGCAGTGCTTAATTTGTGCCAGGGTTGAGCCCTGGCACCTCTAGGCTTGGCAGTTCATAGCCCCAGCACCTCTGGGTTTGCTGCATCAGTTATGAATGTAAAAAAATTGCTTGAGCCCCGGCACTTTTCATTGCAAATTATGCACTGCCGCTAAGCTTTAATAACAACCCTGCCACCTCCCTTTTTCTCTCTCGCTGTTGTGCCAGAGGAGGGAGAAATCACACCAGAAAAAGGGAGAGAATCAAACTATTGATCCTGGAAGGAAAAAAACAACAACAGGCTAATATAAAATATCAACGTAAAAAACACTGAAAATTGTCCCACAAATAAAGGGCCAGACTGTGGGGCCCACTCTCTGCTACCCTGCATCATGTGTCATCTTGTACATCAGTGCAAAGCCGGTGTCAACGGGAGCATTTTATGCCTGCCTTGTAGTGGAGTACATGATGACACCAGGGGAAGGGCAATGTAGAATCAGACTCTACGGCTTTACGGTCTGTGTTCCTAGGGGCTGCTCTGCAGCGCGGGAATTCTGGCTGACTTGGCTAAGCTTGGAGGGGTGCGTGCTAGAGTGATAGATTTGCCCCCACCTTTTGAAAGGCCGGGTCACTTACCCTGGGCTCTGTAGCAGGGCTCACGCTCCCATTGATGCTAGCAGGGATCCAGTCCCTGGGCCCACTGGTCAAACTTACCAACAATCACCTTCTCCCACGCATGGGAGGAGCTCTCCGTAAACCCACAAAGCCACCAGGCTATCCCCCTCCACATCCGTCTGCCGTGACAACCTCCAAGGACCTCGACCACAGCTAGGCAACTGGTGTGCCGTGACTGCTGCTTCTCACCTGGATCATAGCTGACTCCCTGTTACCTTGGGCTCTCTCTCTCCCCCCGTCTGTTGGTTGTGGCCACCGCTTGTCTCCTCTCATGATAAGATTGTAAGCTCTTCGGGGCAGCTTTTTGTTATGGGTTGGTATGGTGCTGGGCCACTAGGTGCTACCAGAATAGAAATAGTCATAAATAACCATTGAGTGAGAGCCTTAGCTCTGCTCCTGCCTCTTTGTACCATGTAAAGGGGCTGGTGTCGCAGGAAGGGGCCCTATCTGGCTGCTGGGTGCAGGTACTGTGGATGGCAGCTGCAGGGCTGCCCACTGAGGACATAGGGAGTTTGCTGGAGGCTGACCTAGGCTGGGCCTGAGCGCCCAGCACCATGGGGATTGCAAGCCATGCCGTGGACCCAGAAAGCAGCCTGCGGAATCTGCCATAAATTAGCGTTGTCTAAGTTACACTTTGCAGCCCCTGGAGCAGCTGGGCTCAATGATGGTTTAAAGCCCCCTTAGCCTCCGTCATCCCTGGGTGCTGAGTTCTGGCCTGAACCTCTCAGAGGAACAGACCCAACCTGACCCAACTGTGTCTGGCCCCAGAGAGTGGCTCTCATGGTGAGAGGGTATTCAGGCCCTCTCTTTCTCCCCCGTCACTGACCCGGTGCAATGCAGTCCATAATATCAAAAACCTTGCTCCTCCATAATATACGAATGGGGAATTTATCATCTTATATGTTTTTTAAAAAGGCATCTAAATCTTCTTCAGACTTTTCCCCCCAATTCAAGCCAGGTTGCTCTGATATACCATGATTTCCCACCATGCTGCAGGCTATGAGGTTACAACCACCTTGGGATTCCTGCCTGGTCCATTTACTTCTCTTTCTTTAAATATTTGGCAGATTTTTTCCCCGAGTCCCTTTGTTTATTTTATTAGGAAGGGCCTCTGACAGGAAAAATAAACCCCCAGCCTGCAGCTGATGGACATGGAAACTAGCTGTGTTCTTTGCCAGCCACCTTTCAGAGGAATGAGCCGCCGTGCCTATTGGTTGGCACACTCCAAGTGGCAGAGGGTTTCGTTAGCGTGAGTCATAGGCTGACTCCAGCCCACGCAGCTCACTGAAATATTAAGCAGAGCTGCTGTCTTTCGCGAGAGACCCAAAACCCAGGGCCTGACAACTTGTGGTCATTAAAGTTCCCATGGCACTTTGTTTGCAAGGCTTGAGGTTTGCAGCCAAATTCCATCTCTGGTAACTACATTCAGCTACCACAGTCCCACGCCACTTTCCACTGGATTCAATATTCTTCCCTTCTGTCCCTAACTGATTGTGCTGTGAAGCATCGTGAGGCTGTGTTGCACCCCAGAGAAGGCTTCATTTCAACTAATGGGTAGGGTGACAGATGTACCTATCTTTTGGGGACTCTTCTAGATGAAGGGTGGTTGGTGAGGTAGTTTCCCATATGCAAGGAATAATGTTTTACAGCCTAGGGACCTGATCCAAATGACATTGGAGCCAATGGTAGATTTAAATTGGCTTTGGATCACACCGTGGATGGCTGACTTTAAATAAAGGGAATCTGCAGGCAAAAAGAAAGTTCCCAGGAGAGGGAGGGCGCATGGTGACGCAAATTCTGCATTCAAACTGAAACCCAGCACGGCAGCTTCCTCATAGCAGGTAGAGAGACAGCTACAACATCTAAAGGTGCAGGACATGGGGCTTAAAACAAAAGACCTCGTCTCCTTTAATTTACTCTAACTTTACTATAAATGACAGCTGGGCCTGAGACATAGGGGCATGAACCACCTGTCAGGGATGGTTCTAGATAATACTTAGCCCTGCCTTGAGTGCGGGGGACTGGACTAGAAGACCTCTTGTGGTCCCTTCCAGTCCTACAATTCTATGATTCTATATCCAGGCATCCCTTTGGAGAAATGTGCATCCCTGACTCAGAGGTGGATCTGAGCTTTGCAGCTCAGGCCCAGTGCTGTTATACATGTGATCTGGTAATACCTGCATGTTGTGGCTTCTTTGTCTGCTATACTTGGAATAAGGGAGATGGAAGTCTTTGGTGTCTGCCTATGCTCCATTTGCCCATCTTCAAAGTGATCATACAAAGGCAAGAAGAGTCTGCCCTGTTGCACCCCTTAGAATATATAGCAGACAGTGATGACTCCAGTGAAAATCTGCATGCCTGCACTTCCCCTGGGTGGGATTTGGATTATATTATCACCTCTAATGACCCCACCCTTTGTTCATCAGCAAGAATTAAACCCAGGACCTTCAGCACAGGTTTCTACCACACTTGCTAGTAGCAGGGTCTTATATTCTGTGACAGCCAGGAGCACAGGATCCAACACATTTAGCAGGTGTGTCACAAGCAGCTAAATGTGCTAGGACACAAATATTTCCCCTGACAATCCTGCAAACTAAGCGACCGGCACATGGGACATAGGATGTGCTGGGAAGAGCAGAGGTGAGCTCTTAGCAAAGTGGTAGCTGTTTCATGTTTCTTTCTTCCTCCCCACGCCCTTCATCCTACCTTTCCCCAGTTTATAAACTCCCTTCCTGCGGGGCTTACCAGAAGAAGGGCTTCCTATTTAGCGAAGAGTGGCTGGTGGCTTGGAGAACCAGGCTGGGAGAAGGTCCTTTCATGATTAGAGGGCAGCAGGTGGGAGTGGGAGAAAGACATTTCCCCTCTGCTTTGCCTGTGGACTCTCTCGATGAACAATCTCGAGAGGCCATGATGGGGAGTGGCCAGGGTGGATGTGGGCCATCTCTAGCTCCCAAGACAGGCTCCCTCTGACTGAAGTAACCCATTCATCCATGCTTTCCTTGTGTGCTGATCTCAGTCGGATGCCATATCAATGGCATCTGACGTTGCACTGCAACTTAGTAACATTTTCCCAGCTCTCTGATGGAGTAGGAGGTGGTGTCAGCAGGAAGAAGTGCTGGTGTTAACCTCAGGGTTCTTTTTTTTTTTTTTCTAGAAAGAAACAGACGTGTTACTCATGTTGGGTGGCATTGCTGCTAAGCTGCTCGGCTTCTGGGCAAAGGGATTGCAAGTAGAGGGTCTGAATCAGCACCTGGTGAAGACAATGGCAGTTTGACTTTAAGGGGAGTGGGGGAAAACCCAGCTATACAGGAAATTAAGAGATACAGAGCTCATTCTCCAACTGTATGGAAACCTCAGAAGATGCCACCAGTGGACAAATGAGAGGATGGTCCAAAAATTGAGACCTTCCAGACCTTTCTGTGTTAGCTAAGTCAGATTCTTTCCACTCAGTATTCCCTTTCAGTGAAGGCCAAACAACAGCAAGACTGGGTACCACAAAAATAATGCTTTGCATTTCCATCCAGGCATCTCAGATGCTGATTAAGTCTCACAGCACTTTTCTAGTGGCACTAAAGTATAATTATCCTGATTTTACAGGTGGGGAAACTGAGGCACGGATGGTTGTGACTTGCGCCATGAAACACAGCTATTCAGCGGCAGAGTCTGGAATAAAATCTGCAAGTCCTGACTCTCAGGCGCTTGATGAAACTGGCAGTAAAATATCTATTTTTATTTTTAAACAATGAGGGTAATTAGTCATTGGAACAGCTTACTCAGTGATGTGGTATAATCTCTGTCACTTAGAATCTTTAGATCAAGTTTGGGTGTCGTTCAAACCAGGAATTACTGGGTGAAATTCTCTTGCCTGTGTTGTGCAGGAGGTCAGACTAGATTATAACAATGGTCCCTTCTGGCCTCAGAATCTATGCTACACTAGAGAAAAATCCTCCTAGTGTAATATGTTTCTAGACAATGAGTTAACGTTGCCCACGTGCAGGGAAGTGTGATGAAACAGGGTGAATCTATAGCAGTTCTGCCTTGAAAACAGCAGTGTGGTGGACCCCATTCATCAGTGCCGGGAGGGCGGCTCTCGATCGCTGAGTCCACCCCCCTGCACGCACTCATCTCTGGAGCAGAGACTCAGAATGAGATCTCAGAAGGCAGAGAAACAAAAACCTCTATCCTCACTAAGTGGGTGCATTATAGAATATTTCAGTGTGCCCTCTCCTTTCTCTTTTCTTTCTGTTTAGCTAATTCCCTTCTAACTAAACGCCTCCCAGCCACCGCTGACAAAATTTAAAACATCATAGAACTAATGTGACAGTTGTCCCTGTCATGTCGTTCACTCTGCTGGTATCTTCTACTCCATTCCCCACCCAGTGCCTGCTCTTTTTAGACTCTAAGCACTTTGAGGGAGGTCTGCCCAGCACAATGGGCCCCCAATCTTGGTTGGTCCTTACACATTAACATAATACACATGATGAATAATAATTAAAGGATAGGGGGATATCGGGCTGGGCAAAGCAGAAAAAATAAAACCCTCCCAGCTCCCAACATTTGGCTTAGTCCAGGAATTGAATTCAGACTTTTCCTTAGATGTTTACAGAACATTTGAACGCTTTCTCTTACTTTTAGCCTGGGATTTTCAAAGGAGCATATGGGAGTTTGGCACTCAAATCCCACTGAAATTCAATTGGAGTTGGATGCTGAATGCCTTTAGACGCCTTTCAAAATTCCAGTCCTAATTCCTTACGGTCAGTTTTGAACTGTACGTGAGTTTTGTGATGATGACAAATGATGCTAGGTGGACATCCCTGGAGGCTGAAGTCCTATGTTTGCAGCTACAACGCAAGTAAAATTCCCCTGGCCTGGGTTGCCAATATGCCTCCACCTGGATCTGCGGTCACCCCCTCCCTTCTGACAATGAGTGTTCGTTCTGTTTGGCTTTTCTACTTAGGCTGCAGACTAACGAGTCAGATTATGACCGTGCTTGTCCACTGAGATGTTGTCCGAGTCCACCAAAGTGCTCCCCTATGGGAACGGCAATTGGATTTTTCCTGGTTGAAAACCTGGGCACGTTTTGGGGGCGGAGGAAGGGGTCATGGGATGGTTTCGGCTGGGATCAGGTTGGTGTGTATAGGAGGATTTGGTCAGATGCAGGGATGGGAGGCCAGTGGTGATATGACTCAACAGCAGGTGAGGTCGCCACTCCAGAACTGCCTGGAATCAGAGCTGCCTGCATGTAGCTTTGACTCCTCATAACAATGTTCAGCCACTACCAGACCTAAGTTAGATTGGAATGGGTGATCTGGGGCTCAGTAGGAATCTGATCTCCACGGTGACTTTCCCCAGCACAGAATCCCACCTGAAAAAATTAGAGACAGGGCCAGAATCAAAACTTGGGATGTAAATCACCCCGAATGCTGGATCTGGATTCACATCTTGGGGCTTAAATCTTTGTGAAAAGGTTGACAGTCCAGCCTAGTGGATCAAGCCCTGGACTAAGACTCAGAAGACCTGGGTTCTAACTGCTAGCTCCGCCACTGGCCTGTTGGGTAACCTCGCACAATTCATTTCCCCTCTCCATGCCTCAGTTTCCCCATCTGTAAAATGGCGATTGTGATACTGACTTCCTTGGTGAAGCACGTTGTGATCTGCTGATGAGATGCTCTTTATAAGAACTAGGTATTCTTCAAAAGGAGGGAGGGAGGGGAGAATTACTTTTTGTTTTGAAAGTGACTGTGACAGATGCTTTTAAAAGGGAGACTGAGAAGAAAATGGGCCCTTTTCTATGTGACTTCCTTTGGTTCTTTGCTGTAAAATGAAGGAATCAGTCAATATTTATCAAAATACATATTCCTAAGGAACCAAGGGGCTCAGAGTTCAGGCAGGCAATGGTCCCGTTCACATGTGTGTTTGAAAGGACCCGCGGCTCAGTAGCTCCTGCAGGCTGTTTGCAGCCCTGATCACTGATCTTATCAAAGCCTGTGTGAGAAAACTGCTGCGGTCCCCTAAAAAGGAGCAGGCTGGGTAACACTTCGAGCCATTTCTGCCGAGGGCTGCACAATTGAAAGAGGCTCATTGGGGGAAAAACGATGCCCTTTAGCATCGAGAAAACACCCACAGAAACTGAAAGGCTGCTCAATGAAATACCACAAAATGCTGAGTGCTGAAAGCAGGGGTGGGGAGGGGGACAAAATAAGACATGAGCTGTCCTGTGAGTAAGAGGAGATGCTGAGGTGTCCTGGACAAAGTGCACCTGTGCATCTCCTAACTTAACACGCAGGAGGAACTTGCAACTAGCTACACAGGCTAATTATGACAACAGTAGCTCTCTCGGAGATCAGTGCCCCATTATATTAAGTAGTCTATACACGGAGTAAGAGACAGTTCCTGCCCTATAGAGCTCACACTCTAACAACGCAAGATGTAGAAAGGATGGGAGGGGAAGTAACTTGCCCTTGGAGAATGGCAGAGCTAGGAACAGAGCTGATATAACCTGGCTCTTAGGCCAGTGCCCTATGACTACACCTAGCCCCTGACGTGGCCACCTTTTTCCTTGGTGGTCCTCAGACTATGCATGGGTGTGCCTGATGCTTGTGAGCGCTGAGGAGGTGAAAAGCTGCAGTGAAAAGGCCACACGGGCTTAAATGAATAACAAGCAGCTATTGTGTCTAATTATCTTTAGGTTTAATCTTGCTCTCTTAGCATTTCTAAGGCACCTAACATTATGGCAGCTGGTGCCACTATCTTAACCGGCAGTAGGTAGACTAGGGGGTACATTATTCATCTAAAAGCCACAAGATACACATTTGTGCTTAGCCTTTACACAGTGCTCTTAGAGGTTCATGCAGAAGGGTCCATGCTGTTATTGTCATTTTACGGCTAGGGAAACTGACTTGTCCAAGGTCACACAGCAAGGCCAGTGGCAAAAAGAAGGCAAGTCTCACGGTTCACAGACCAATGCTGAGCCCACTGGACTACACTTCTATTGTTCTTAGATTGTGCTCTTGCTGTTAGGAGGCAGTATGGTCTAATGGTTAAAGTAATGGACTTAGGAGACATAGGTTCTGTTCCCAGCTGTGCTACTGGGTGACTGTTGGCATGTTGCTTCTCCTGTGTGTGCCTCAATTTCCCCATCTGTAAAATGGTGATAATGATACTGGCCACATTTGTAAAGTGCCTTGAAATCTATTGATGAAAGGTGGGAGGTATTATTAGGTTTTAAAACTGCCCTTGATACTGGGGGCTGTGAAACTGTAATAGGCGTGGCCTGCAGACCTGAGTACAACACTGAACTCTAGGAACATCTGATTTCCGATGCAAAATCTGTCAATAGTTCTGTTCTGACCTTCTCTGCCTCGGATATTTCCACTGGTGCAGCATGGGCTATGCATTGCGACCGCTCCATCAGTGCAACAGCAATGGTGCAAAACACCCCAAGTGTGGACAAATCCTTGGGCTCTCAAACTGCACAACTGTGTGTGTGTGTGTGTGTGTGTGTGTGTGTACTGTTAACAACCCATAACCCCCTCCCATGCAAGCTGTGTGGCTTTACTGGTTAATGCTTTAATTGTGCTTTGATGATGAAAAGCACTAAATAACTGTCCATTCTGTCGACATGCTAAACCCACAAGAGCTCGGCAAGTGGACAGAGTTATTAAACTGCATGAATGATTAACAAGCTGCTGGGTATTTATAAAACTAAAGTCTTTGTCTACACACACACACACACACACAAGTTGGGGTGCTTTAATTATACTGGTATAGTTCAAGCGGTACAACCCCTGTAGTGTGGAAGCTGTAGAAAAGGGGAATAGGCTATAGCAGCATAAGATACTTACAGGGATTGCCTATATGTGGAAATTGACCAAAATTGCTCTTTGTGCGGATACTCTTATTCTGAAATAGACTCAGACTTTAAGGCCAAAAGGAATCATTATGATCATCTAGTCTGACCTCCTGCACGTCGCAGGCCACAAAATCTCACCCACCCACTCCTGTAAGAGATCCCTAACCTCTAGCTGAGTCACTGAAGTCCTCCAACCATAGTTTAAAGACTTCATTACAGAGAATCCACCGTTGACTCTAGTTTAAACCAGCAAGTGACCCATGCCCTGTGCTGCAGAGAAAGGTGAAAAACTCTGCCAATCTGACCTGGAGGAAAATTTCTTCCCAACCCCAAATATTCTGATCAGTTAGACCCTGAGCATTGCAGCAAGACCCACCAGCCACACACCTGGGAAAGAATGATCTGTAGCTCAGCGTCCTCCCCATTGAGTGCCCCATCTCCAGCCATTGGGGATATTTGCTACTAGCAGTCACAGATGGGCCACGTGCCACTATAGGCAGTCCCATCATACCATCCCCTCCATAAACTTATCAAGCTCACTCTTGAAGCCAGTTAGGCTTTTTGCATCCCACTGCTCCCCTTGGGAGACTGTTCCAGAACTTCACTCCTCTGATGCTTAGAAACCTTCAACTAATTTCAAGCCTAAACCTGTTGATGGCCAGTTTATAGCCATTTGTTCTTTTGTTCACACTGGCCCTTAACTTAAATAACTCCTCTCCCTCCCTGGTATTTATCCCTCTGATGTATTTATAGCCAGCAATCATATCCCCCCCCCCAACCTTCTTTTGGTTAAGCTAATCAAGCCATGCTCAGGTAGGTTCCCCATTCCTCTGATCATCCTAGTAGCCCTTCTCTGCACCTGTTCCAGTTTCAATTAAGCTTTTTTAAACATGGGAGACCACTATTGCACACACTATTCCCGATGAGGTCTCACCAGTGCCTGGTACAACAGCATTAATACTTCCTTATCTCTACTGGGAATACCTTGCCTAATGCATCCTCAGACTGCATTAGCCTTTTTTCACAGCCGCATCAAATCGGTGGCTCATAATCATCCTGTGATCAACCGATATACCCAGGTCTTTCTCCTCCGCTGTTGCTTCCAACTGATATGTCTTCAGCTTAAAGCAAAAATTCTTGTTGTTAGTCCCTAAGTGCATGATCTTGCACTTTGCACTATTACATTTCATGCCAATTCTATGACTCCAGTTTTCAAGGTTCCCCAGATCTTCTTGTATGATATTCTGGTCCTCCTCAGTATTGGCAATACCTCCCAACTTTGTGTCATCTGAAAATTTTATTAGCACACCCCCACTTTTTGTGCCAAGATCAGTAATGAAAATGTTAAATAAGATTGGTGCCAAGACCAATCCCTGAGGAACTCCACTAGCAACCTCCCTCCAGCCTGACAGTTCACCTTTCAGTATAACCCACTGTAGTCTCCCCTCTAACCAGTTCCTTATCCACCTTTCAGTTCTCATATTAATCTCCATCTTCTCCAATTTAACTAATAATTTCCTGTGTGGAACTGTATCAAATGCCTTACTGACACCCGGGTAGATTAGATCTACCACATTTCCTTTGTCTAAAAAATCAGTTATCTTTTCAAAGAAAGATCAGGTTGGTCTGGCATGATCTACTTTTTGTAAAACCACATTGTATTTTATCCCAATTACCTCTATGTCCTTAACTATTGTCTCTTTCGAAATTTGTTCCAAGACCTTGCATACAGTTGAGGTCAAACTAACGGGCCTGTAGTTTCTTGAATCCCTTTCTTAAAATTAGGTACTGTATTAGCAATTCTCTAATCATAGCGTATGACCCCCGAGTTTACGGTTCATTGAAAATCCTTGTTATTGGGCTTGCAATTTCATGTGCCAGTTCCTTTAATATTCCCGGATGGAGATTATCCAGGCCCTCAGATTTAGTCCCATTAAACTGTTTGTATTTGACTTTCACCTCGGATGTGGTAATTTCTACTTCCATATCCTCATTTCCATTAGCTACCCTGCCACCACCCCTGAGCTCCTCATTACCCTTATTAAAAACTGAGGCAAAGTATTCATTTAGGTGATGGGGCCATGCCCAGATGGGGAAACCAGTCACCCAGAAAATCCAGTGGGAAAGAACAGAACCCAACTCTCTTGAGTCCTAAGCCAATACTGACACCACTGAAAACTTTCTGGAAAAATGTCCTTATTTAGACAAGCCATTATACCAGTATAACAGTATCTGAGCTAGGGGTTTTCAGTAAAAAAACATCACACCCCTAATTTATGTAGCCATACAGGTACCTCAGGCCTTCAAATTAGAGTTGATCCAAAAATGCTACACGTTTTCCATGGGAAATTGTGAATATTTAAAAAATGAACTTTCTTTCTTTCTTTCTAAATGAAAAACAAAAAAATTCAGGAGGTTGTGCATTTTTGCTGGTTTTGGTTTCCCCCCTTTGTTTCAATGAGAGAAGGGGCAGAGTGAAACAAATAAAAAACTGGGAAAATATTGCCCAAAATTAAAATTTTCTTTTTGGTAAAAATGACTTTGTTTTGTTTCTTTGTTTCAAAATATGTTTTGATGAAAATTTGTAACCAGCGCTACTCATAATATATTTCAAACACCTTTAAAGCATTAGTGTTTGTTCATTGCATTCACTTATTCATCCAACCCACACCCCCCACTCCGAAGTTAACCCCAGTACATTCCTCCCTGATAGCCACTTGAGAGATGGAAGAACGCACTGCAGAGGAGGCGTTGAAGAGCTGTGTCCAATGACAGACAAACGCAGGACTAATTGTTTTGCTTTCACTGAGCCTGTGTAGGAAGTGTCAGACTCTGAGGTGACCCCTGGAAGCAATCATCAGGTATGAGCCTGATTGAACACTGTCAGGGAGCCAGTTTCAATTTCAGTGGGCTGTCACTCAGAGTTGCCTTACTAAGGATTGGGAGAGCGGACTATTTATGGTGTGTCTTTGCTCTGAAAAAAAACACAGATGAGTCTCAAATAACCATGTCTGCTTACTAGACAGACAGACAGACACAGAGAGAGAGCCTAGCTGTATACACACTGCTGCTCCGGCTGGTTTCTGTTGGCTTCTAAAACATCAAACACAATGAGTGCCACTAGAGGGCTCACAAGCTGTTTAATGGGATACTACTCTATTCGTATATAGTACCATTGGATAACAACTCTCTTGAAAGGCAGTGGAGTTATTTTTTTTATTATTATTATTATATGTTTTGTTTTCTTTAAGTATAAAAAGAGAAAGGGGAAAAAAGCCCTGTGATTAAAATGAGTGCAGCATTTCTATGGTTGGCCCCCAGGACATGATCTGTGCTAAAGAGAGAATCAAGAATAGTGCATTTAGGGTATGTGTACCCAGCAAAGAAAAACCCGCTGCTGACCTGTGCCAGCCACCTTGGGCTTGGGCTGCAAGGCTGTTTCATCGCTGGGTAGACTTCCAGGGTTGGGCTGGAGCCTGAACTTTGAGACCCTCCCACCCTGCAGGGTCCTTTAGCCCAGGCTCCAGTCCAATACCAGAAGTCTACCCAGCAATGAAACAGCCCCGCTCTGCGAGGCTGAGTCAGCTGGCATGGGCCAGCCATGGGTTTGTTCTTTGCTGTGTAGGCATACGCATACAAGTTGATGACATTGCTATAGCTGTGGCTGATGGAAATGAGTCTTTGAGCTCCGGTAGAAGAGGCTCATGCCTTGTGATCCAAAGGTCCCATGTTCAATCCCCATTGGCTATGACCCAGCCAGGGACGTGGCACTACAATTGCCCTGTCTAGTTAGATAGAGGCTTCTCTTGTGGCTGCCACAGAGGAATGGTGGAAGGTGCAGAACTATACGAAAGGGAGAGGCTGGAGGGGTTGGGTCTAAAGTGATGGACTTAATGCTCATTACACTCAAATGACAGCACACGAGGCCATTCTATTCTGTTCCTTGTGGCAGTGGTAAGCACAGTGCAATGGGCTAACAGGTGCATCCATTTGTTCCCAGCCTTACCTGCCAGAGGATTTTGAGCAAGTCGTTTAAACTCCCTGTGTCCCAGTTTCCCCCATCTGTAAAATAAACAGGGATGAGCATTCCTACCAAGCTTTGTAAAGCACTTTTTGACCTTGGAATGAAAGGCACTACATTAAACACAAAGTACTGTGATTATTGTCCCCTTCTGTTTATATCCTGTGCTGTAGCCAGCATCCCAGCTACTCACATCATTTGGGCATTTCACTGCTGGGCCTCTGTCACGTCACACTGTGACACTTGTCCTAGGAATGAGCCCTGCTCTTGGGGAGATATCTATCTCAATGGGGAGATATGGTGGACACACGGTCCACTAGGGACTTCACTATTGCCATTGAGCTTACATGGAAGGCCCTCAGACACTACAGCGACGGGCAGCTGTAAAGAACCCTAAAATAGATAGAGATGCTGAATCTAGTTTAACCTCCCCACCGATCTTGGACTTCATGAGGTGGATCGTTGTCTCCTTCTAACTCCAAAAGTTCATGGGCCTCCGGATGGGCCATGGAGAGAAAAAGGGCTGATAACATTTTGCAGAACTATTCAGCTGGAGATTATTAGCAGGGCCTTATTACCAGGGCCCCATTGTCTTCTACGGGTGGCTCGGCAACCTCTGGAAATCAGGCCTGATAAACTTCACATAGGTGAGGGGTGAGCTCCTTTCTCTCCCCACAACAGCCTTGCAGAAGTGAGCGAACAAAGGCCTCTGAAAAGTGATGGAGGAAAGTATTATTCCAGGCACAGACCTCGTCCCTTCCAGGCTGTCATGACTAATTGATGCCTCTCTCTGAGCCCCAGCTCTTCCCACCTCTTGCATCCTGGTGTCCTGCTGGAAATTAACCCTGTCACTCTGTTCCCGGTGTCCTGTTGGAAATTAACCCTGTCTCTCTGTCTAATTCTTAGTGGGCAAGAGGCATTTGCAGCGGGTGGCTTGTCGGCAGGGTCACCATTAAGGGAGAGCGATGGGAAATGCAGTGTTTAATAAGGGCAGTAATGAGAGGAGATCTTTAGAGCAGCGGAGCAATTGGAATGAAGAGAGATTTATGCGGCTCAGGAGGGAAATCTCTGTCTACTAGCTGATAAACAGAACATTCTTGGTGCAAGATAGATAGGAGTCTCATCCCAAAGCCAGGGGAGCTGTGAGCAACAGTAGCAGGACAGGATCCCGGGTTCCCAATATTTTTTGAAGTCTTGGGCTCAGCACAAAAGTATTTTGGTCCCCTGTAAACATCGATTGCATTCTCTCTTGTAACGTGTTTTGAGGTCCGCGACGGAAAGCATTCCAGACATGCCTTTCGCCGCAGACCGACACTGCAAACTGTCCATGGGGATCGTTTCTCCCACCACTGAACTGCAGCTTCCTCTGGCGCGAAAGGCAGCAACTGTTGAATGATGTCCATTAACGTTACAATAACTAGGTCAGGAAGTGAAAAATAATTCTGTCTCCAGTCGAAGCCGCCGGGAGGATTTAGGGAGACAGAGTGCAATTGGGCCAAGACACTGGCGTTCACACCCCCATCATTACACACGCATGCTCCTCCGTAGGCCATTGTGATCACAGATGGCCAGGACGTTGGTTTATTTCATGGCCAAGAGAGGGAACCTCCAGCAGCACACGACCTCCTAACCCTATGTTAGGTACTGGTTTAGTTGGACGAAAGAAAGACCCCTAGTGATGCACCAGTACCACGTCCAGCAGAACCCTAGAGGCTGGATTCTGCTCTCATCTCATACCGGAGTTGGCTCATCTCAAATGGAGTTGGATCATTGTGTGTTTAGTGTAAGTTAGGGCAGAATCAGGCTTTATGTTTTGCGCTGGGTGGGTGTATCATGCAGGTATTTATTAGTAGTATTTGTATTGCGGGAACACTCAGTGTCCAGCCTTGTGGAGCGAGACACTGTACAAACACACAAGAGAAAGTCACTGCTCCAAAGAGCCAATCATCTGAACAGGGTGTTTTCCAGGCCCCTCAGGCCCTGTTGGGATCACAGCCCAAGGTAACGTGGCCCTGGGCCATACATTGACACATTCCTCTAGCCCTTTTCCAGTAAACAAGCATTCCAAGCTTTCCGGTTGTTGTTTTCTACAATATGTGCTTACAGGCCAGATTCAGTCACTTGACCAATGCTGACAACATCGGTACGCCCAGGCCCCCAATTCCTTCTGACTTGGCGGCTTCTTAATGCGCTTTTGAGGCACCAGTTTGTCTTCATGGCGGAAGGGCCCCCCCCGTCCCTCCTTGCCCCCCAGCACCACCTAGCCGCTCTCTCCAGAAGTCGTGAGTGCTGAAGAGGTTTCCTGCAATTCTTCACAGGCCGGCGAGTCACTTAACCCCGCTTTCATTATCAAGTGAGAATCCGGCAATCTGAGCCTCTCCTGGGATTGATAAACAACCAACTCCGACCTCCTCGTGCCAAAACACCCTTGTGAACCAGCGCTGAGTTTCACGCAGGCAACACTGTCACCTTCCTGTTGTATCCGCACATGATGTTTGCTTCCCTTGACGCTCTTAGATTAGTTCAGAGCAGAAGTAATTTCTCGGAACAGATTTCAGAGGTGGACACGACCCCAACCTCCCCTTAGGTCTGCCGGAATTGGACGATTTGCATATTGTGAATTTGAAGACTATGCTAATTAAACATTGAATCTAAAAGGAGAACCGTCACTCCTTCCCAGTCATTTGTTCCAATCTGTTTAGGAACAGTCTATGTCATTTGGATCATGTATTCAGAGGTCTTAGTACTATTTACCATATGTATTGGTGTAGCAGCCCCAGATCCCAGCTAGAATTAGAGTGTCGTTGCGCTACTTGCTGGACAAATACTTAGCTAGATGGGGGTAACCCTTTCAAAAGTGACTAAATGACTTAGGAGCCAAAACCCTATTTTCAAAAGCAACTTAGGTACTTAAGACACCAAAGCTCATTGAAAGTTAATGAGGCATAACTGAGGGCCAGATTTTTAAAGGAATTTAGACGCCTAAAGAAGCAAATAAGAGCCTAGTGGGGTTTTCAAAAGTTAAGTGCCTAAGGCTTGGTCTACACTACCCCCCTAATTCGAACTAAGGTACGCAACTTCAGCTACGTGAATAACGTAGCTGAAGTTCGAAGTACCTTAGTTCGAATTAGTTCGAACTTACCTTGGTCCACACTCGGCAGGCAGGCTCCCCCGTCGACTCCGCGGTACTCCTCTCGGCGAGCTGGAGTACCGCAGTCGACGGCGAGCACTTCCGGGTTCGACTTATCACGTCCAGACTAGACGCGATAAGTCGAACCCAGAAGTTCGATTTCCAGCCGTCGAACTACCGGGTAAGTGTAGCCAAGGCCTAACTCCTATTGCAATCTGGGACAGTGTTGAAAATCCTACTGTCTGCATCTAAAGGCACCTGGTACTTAAGGCACTAGTGAAAATGGAGCTATGCCATTTAGCTGCTTTTCAGACTTGTAGTTTGGCCCCTCCCCAGAGCAGTATGAGAACTGCTGGGTTGTTTGATCATTAGCTCTCATTTGTATGTCAGCATTCTACGTTAAGGGCTGTCCGAGCTCATGATTACCTGAATGACTTGGTTCGGATTATAAAGTCTCTGGGGTAGGGACTGCAGTTATCTTTGCATTTAGGTCTATGGGCCTCAATACTGATTGGGACATCTGAGTCATACCATAATACAAATATTTACTAACTAGCAATTCAGTGTGTTGGCCAGTCACTTGGCGGGGTCAGGCAACATAGTGGGAAAATGTTATTCATGAATCGCTTATTGATCAAATGATGGGGGATAAACCATCAAATAAATGATTTGTGGGTCTTATCCGATCAGTTCTAGCAAGTGTTTTCATTCTTTTCTGTGTTCATATTTATAGGCCACGAGATGGCCAGTGTCAAGGTACAGGAGAGACTGATATAAAGTATAACAGCCGGGAGGCAATATACCACCCATCAGAGGCAAAGTGACACCGGTTGCTGCTTTGCCGCAGGGGTATTATGTACAGAGCGATTCTCAGAAGTGGTCACCATTGGCCTAACTGCTCCAAAGCTCCTGCTGGCACACCGGGAGCAGCATTAGGTTTGCCATAAGGTGCGCATGGAACCACATACAGGTGCTGAAGTTGTCAGTGGGGGTCTCCTCCAGGCCATCCGTGTCGCAAACAGCGGCCTCCACCCCTTAGGAGAAAAGAGCAGCAACCGTGGATGTATATAAATCGCAGGAGCCTTTCCTCACTCGGATCAGCCAACAGAGAGAGACATAGCCATACAAGTAAACCAGCTACACGCAGATGAGCAGCATTGCTACGTACATGCTGTAGGGATGGGAGGGTGCCAGGGGACCTCTAAACCTTGTACATTTGCATTGATTAATTTTTTGCTGCCCTTCCTGGCTCTGGATGAATCAAAATACCAGTGAGTTAGGCTGTTCTTGCTGTATTTCTAACCCAGCCAGAAGGGGGAGCTAGCAGGAATCTCATGCAGGGGGGGAAATATGACACCTCCGCTCTAATTTTGCAGTCAGAAGTTGCTCAGATAATTTGGCCTAGGCGAAATCTAAACTACAGGGTGCTTGCCTGAATCAAGCCAGGACTCTGGAACAGTTCTGGGCTTTGCCTGTTGCCATCCTGCAGCGCGGTGTCTCTTAAGAAGGATTGTGTGGGTGTCTTGAAGTGGAACATGCAACTTTTGGAGGGATGGGGTGGAGATTAGGAAAGCCATAAGACCATAAGGCCTGCCATATTGGGTCAGACCAATGGTCCACCTAGCCTAGTGCTCTGTCTTTCACAGTGGCCAGTACCAGAGCATTAGGGGGAGTGTACAGAACAGGGAAATTTTGGAGAGATTCCCTCCTTGTCTTGAGATTCTCTGGCAGTCAGAGGTTTAGGGTCGCCCCGAGTGTGGGGTTGCATCCCTGACTATATTGGCTAATAGCCATTGATGGACCTATCCTTCATGAACTTCTCTAGTTCTTTTTTGAATCCAGTTATACTTTTGTCCTTCACAACATCCCAAGGCAATGAGTTCCACAGATTAACTGTGGACAGCAGTAAGGGTGTGCAAAGCACTCACTGTCCCCAAATGACTAAACATTTCACCAACCAGCTAAAGAAAGCCATGCTGCAGGGGAGAAAACTCAGGCATGCAGGAGAAAGGTCCCCCTGGGGCTGAGGGAAAGGAGCAGGGAGAGGTTCAGGAAGCATGATGGCCTGATATAGCTCACGCTGCTTTCAGCTGGGCTTGTTAGCAACCGATGAATCCCAACGAGCTCAGCTTCAATGCTGCAGTGGTATTGTTCAGTCCCCTCCTCTAGGCCTCCATCTCCCTCCCTGACCCTGGCCATTGTCAGTCTGATAGACTCGTCCTTGCCTGCCCCTCCATGTTCCTTTCCCGTATTGTTCTCCGGGGCCTGTCCCTGACCCCTGTGTATTTATGAATGCCACTTTCCGCTGCATTATTGTGTGCTCGGCAGACACAGCGCGCACCCGGTTTCCTGCTGAGCAGCAGCTCCTGGATGAGCCTGGGGCTGACTCCTCTCTTCCTCTCCTTCCTGTTTACGGAGCTCCGGGAGGGGCCCGCGCCGACCACTCCTAGAGGCCTCCACGAAACCCTATTTATCCTTCCAAATGGGAACAAAGCCGCGGGCGGCTGTGGAGTGAGCAAGGCTGAGGGCATGGCACTCGTTTCGGGGAGCAATGGGGGCTTGCCCTAAGGCTAGTGCCACAGAGGCCACAGACCAGGAGCTCAGCCAGCGTCAGTCTGTGTCACTCCCCTCAGCGAGGCCACTGACCCCAGTTGAGGATCTGGCCCAATGTCTTTATGGACAGGAGCAGAGACACTGGTCTGGTTCTCACAGTCCATTGTCTTGTGGCCAGCCCTCCAAAGGGCCCCCACTCCAGTGCTAACCAGCCCCTTTCCTTACAGCCCATGGCAACTCTGTGCTAATACAACCCTCCTCAGCTTAGTCGCTGCCTCTGGACAATGACACAACCCCAGGCTGGGGTGGGATCCCAAATATAGATGGGGCCAAATCAAACCCCCAACCCTGACTGCTCCCCAACACTGGGGAAGTTTGGATCTGTCTCTCTTCGACCCCTCCGTTCTTTCTTGGCCACAGTGAGCGTGGTGCTGAAGCAAACTCTTGTGTTAGCCCGCTGTGTGCTGTGAGTGTGAAGGCCATTGCCATGGTCTAGCTTCTGCTGGGCTCCCCTGGAAAAGAATGACTAGGGCTAGCAGAGAAGGAAGGGCCCAGATGGCCCTAGCACAGAGTTACAATCAGTTATGGAAAATTCCCATCCTTGACCCCTTCAGGGGGCCGAGAGAACTCTGCCCCTTGGGGGGGCACGTTGGCTCTTCTATTCAGTCAGTGCCTCTCTAAGGGTCTGATCGAAGGCTCATTGAAGTCAGGAGAAAGATGTCTTTGGTTGTTAGGTCTTTGTTTGGCCTTCACCCCGGTGCCTGGGGCTGGTCTCATGGGGATTTGTCTGTATTGTGTCCACTGGTGGCCTGTTTCCTTGACCTCAGTTATGCCATTCCCCGTATTGCTCCATGCAGCCGATCCAGGCCCAAGTTCCAAGGGCTCCGTTCATAAGTCTCTTGGTTTATGTTCCCTCTTCCCAAAAGGGATAATCATGTAGCCTGCTCGAGCAGCTGTTGCCTTAACTGTATATCTGAGGCCTCTTCCTCTCAGGGACACCACATGGGGTCCTATCAGCTGTCCCTGGGGCTATCCTCTAAGACCTTGGGGTGCTTCTATCTATATCAGGGTATCACAGGTACTACAACTGGCCTTCTTGTGTAGCTCAGGAGTCAGCCCACCTGTGGATACACTGCAGCCAAATCTTCTCCTGGAAGCTGGCTTCATCTGCAGCCTCTCATCTATCTGTTTGCATTTCATCTGAGCATAGGATGTCAACTGCTGGGATCTGCTAAGCTGGACTTGGAATCTGCCTTATTATATTATTGTCAGTGTTGCTTAGTGGGGGGTCTCAGGAAACCCGTTGCTATCCCTGGCTTGGGAGCTAGCATGCTGGATGGTGTTAGGCATGTCATTGTAACCGCTCTCTGACTCAGTTTCCCCATTGAGATCACTGAGATCTACTAATGAAAACCACTAGCTAAGAGTTAGGGATTATTACTTATATTGTCATAGCACCTAAGAGCCCCAGCCATGCCCAAGGACCCCGTTGGGTGAGGTGCTATACAAGCCCAGAAGAAAAGGACATTCCCTGCCCCCAAATTGCTTAAAGTCTAATCCAAGCGGCAACAGGTGGGTACAGATGTGGAGCACCTTTGTCTCCAGTCCCCCAATGGAACCCAGAAAGTCACACATCAGTTTGATTGCTTGGCTGGTATTAAGTTAACTACAATTTTTCAACTCTCCACAAAAAAATCCCACAACACTTTCAGTTCAGGTTCTGAGTGGAGGCCGCGTGGAGTCAGTTAAGTTTGAGGTGTGGCCCAAAGAAAGACATTGCTCCTCCCCAAATCCTTCGGCTGGGCCTGCACATAATGGTGGGATATAGTGGACAAGAGCTTGTTATGTTTAAGGAGGGAAGCAGACGTTTCTTTGCAGCCCCACTCACCCAGTCCTGCAAGGACTGCTTCTGCTGCCAAAGCCCCCACAGTGCTCACGGCATCACTGGACAATCTGGGCTCAGCTATGTCCAGTCCTGTGCAGCACACAAAGGGGTTGGGTTACAGGGGAGAAGAGACAATCGAGCTGTTCCCCCCACCTACTCACACACACAATACACCTGCACAGCAACTGGCCTCAGGTCCATTGCTACCCTATGTGTAATGACTCAGTGAGGCTCCCCCTCGAGTGGGTGGAGCATGGTGGGGTGAGGGCGGAGCTAAAGCCAGCAGAGATGACCTTGTGTGAGGGGAAGCACATGCTCTATCCTTGCAGAAAATGCTACCAGGAGATGCCCTGGAAGGGACTGATGCCGAGCATTGGGCTGGGCCTGAATGGCAATATATAGCCCTATATGGACCAGAGAGGTCAATGGGAAGATTGCCTTTACAGGGAGGATATTAGTCTTGTTATTTGGTTGGGCACAGCAGCACCCTCTTCCCAGGCACTTGTTCACCTGTGAGATAACCCCCTTCTCCTGCACTCTCAGCATCCAGCACTCTCACCTCTCCTCCAGGACACGCTGGCCCAGAATGGACTCGGTCTGGGCTATATCGAGTCCTTTTACCTCATCTCCTGGCTTCCTGTTTCACTCAGGCCGAGGCTGCTGCCAGCTCCGCTGCGTCCGACGTGGCTCGGAGCCAGTCTCAGCGCAGCTGGCGGCTGGGTGAGTAACGCACGGCCTGACCTGCATGTCAGAGGCCTGGCAACAGGCAGGGTCGTCTCCCTTGGCAGATGAGGTGTTATGAATGGGGTGCCTGTGTGGGAGGGTGAGTGGAGCTGATGAGAAATACCAGGGGCTGCGGAAGTGAGGAGCGAGGAGGGATCATCTCAGATACCTGCCTTTTCTGGGGCCTGACTTGAGACACCTTAAAGGGGCTGGATCCTGATTTTCAGGAAGTGCTAAGCAACCGCCCGCTGAAAACCCGGCCCCTCTAAAGTGGCTTAGGCTGGGCACCCAAACTCACTAGTCCCTTCTGAAAATGGTGGCCCCAATTTCAAGGGTATTGGACAGACAGTCCATTCTTCCACCCAGTATCTCTGACGCTCTCCCATATGCTCCTGATCACCTCCAAGTTTTCGCCTCAGGCTTTGGCTACATGTCATATAGAAACTCCACACCCACATCGTCTAGGAGCATTGGGGTGGGTCTTGAACCTGGCTTTCCATAGGGCAATAGCACTGGCACACACATGCGCACACATACATCCCTGCTCCTGCCTCCCTATCACTACTTTTCCATCCCATCTTTACTGCCCTCTGCAGAAGGGTTGGCTGAGAACCTGTCCCACACTTGCCTGGAGTATGGAGTCCAGGCTGCAGTATTGTCTCTTTCCATTCGGACCTTAAAGGGCCAGATTGTTCTTTATGTAGGACTTGACTATGCAGAGGACTGGAAATCCAGCAAGATTCCCTGGCATCATTCTTACAGGGAAGGGGCCAGAAACTGGTCCCACTCATTTTGCACCCATGCTCAAGGAGATTAATAGATTCTGATGGCTTGAAAGGACCATTAGACCATCTAGTCTGACTGCCTGTATGTTACAGGTCAGAGAATTTCACCCAGTAACTCCTGGATTGAGCCCAGATCTCAAGGAATGGGCAGAGATCAGGGTTGTGGTTCCAGAATGGTGGCTGGCTGACATGCATTCTTCTCTCTGCTCCGCAGGGTGGGTGTCAGTCAGGGCATGGCAGAAATCTGCTGTATGGAACAGAGAGGAGAAATTCAGGCCACCAGCTACTCAAATTTCCACCCCTTACCACGACCTCTGTATTAGAGCAGGTCAAAAAATGGGATTAATTTTTCCCACAAGATTTTTGCAAATCCTCCTCATCATAATTTTGATCAACATTTCAATAAAAATATTTGTCAATCCGCCTTCCTTCCCCCACTCCAAATTTGGAAAATTTTGATCCGCTCTGCTTGGTTGGTGGTTGACAAATTCGAGGCCTACAAAGTAGCCGTCAGCCCCTGTAAGAATCCCCCAGTGCCCGAGGCGCAAGGGGAACATGGTCAGGATGGGCCTGTGGAGGGACAGGGACAGTTTGGAGCATTGCTACATCCCAGATGCCAGAATGGGCCATTAAGAGCATAGCAGCTGGGACAGGAGTTGGACAACCTATGGCTGTTTGCACAGGACTGGGAGTTGATCCACTGTCCAGCCGGCACAGAGAAAGCACATTATTACTGCCTTTCTCGGTCCCTCCACCAGGCTGAATCAGGCCCCTTTTCTTTAGTTGCCTAAATATGGATTTAGCTACTTAGAACTAGGCCCCCGAGACAGAATGTTTTGCTTTAAGGGCCCAGTCCTGCCTGGTGTTCAGTGCTCTCAATTCCTCTAGATTTCAATGGATGCTGGGGGCACTCTTTATCCCTCAAGATGAGCCCCCTAGCCTTCTCCTCTGGAAGTTGCTAGATGTAAGAAGAGGGTGACTCAGCACCTCCAGGGAGGCCCTCAGGCCCAGATCAGGTGCCTAACTCCCATTGGTTTCAATGGGAGTTAGGCACCTAAATACCATTGAGAATCTTTGAGCAGGGGATTGGACTAGATGACCTCCTGAGGTCTCTTCCAACCCTAATAGTCTATGATTCTATGATCTGGGCTTCAGGGCCTTTCAGAAACAAGCCTGAAGTGCATTAAGTAAAATCACAGACAGCAGCAGGAGTTTAAAAGAAAACCCAACCCTGCATGACTCTATTCCATCTAAAAGCTGGGTGGAGCAATCGCTCAGCTCAACTCCAGGAAGTCCCGGTTTGAAGTCATTCATTAGTCAAACGCTGTGTAAATAATTATCTTTGCTGCTGGATACAATCGGTCCAGAACACAGCCCATCGGTCCAGGTGGGGACGTCAATCCTTGAGTCTAGTCATCACTATAGGAACATAGTATTTCTTCCCCAAACACCAAAACACCAGCCTAGCAAACAATAGCATTACGTCAGCAACGAGCCAGCTGGGGCAGCCCACCGCCCCCATGGTGACTTGCAAAACTAAATGTTTGTTTTTTTTCCCCTTCCAAACTGCTGATCGAAAATTATAAGCTGAAACTCCACCTGGAATCCTGGCTGGGCCCTCAGATGTTTTAAGGTCTGCGGCCCCACCGGTTGTCAGTTGACATTCTTTATCTAGCTATGACAGCCGAAGCAAACACATTTCCAGATGTTTCCTACTCCAAGCAAGGCCTTAGGCCTAGTGCTTTTTTGGCAGAATCTGAGCGCAACGAGAGAGAGATTTTGCACTGCCTTGTTGACTAAAAAGTTAGTGACTGACAAATAACAATTCCAGGGTTTTGAAAAAGCAAAAGCTGTCCTGACAACTAAATGTTTGGCTAGAAAATAACATTAAAGCAAAGCGCAAAAGCAGACTTAAAAAAAAAGTTCCCCTAAAATTTAGCATCTTAATCAAAGTAAAATCTATCCCTCTTACTTATCTGGCTCCCAGTACCGGCATATCTGCGTACCTCACAACCTTGAATGCATTTATCCTCTCAACTCTCCCTGAGGCAGGGGAATGCTCTTAGCCCCATTGTACAGATAGGGAACTGAAGTACAGAGAGGCCAAAAGTCACACAGGAAGCCTGTAGGGTGACCAGACAGCAAGTGTGAAAAATCGGGTTGAGACAGTGGTGGGGGGGAATAGGAGCCTATATAAGAAAAAAACCCCAAAATCAGGACTGTCCCTATAAAATTGGGACATCTGGTCACCCTAGAAGCCTGTGACACAGCAGGGAATAGGGTCTAGGGCTTCCGAGTCCTAGGCTAGTGCCCTTTCTAGACCACCGCTCCTCCCTAAACTGAAGGGTTTTTGCTTAGAAAGGAGATTACAATTATTTGTGACCTGAAAAAAAGCTAGGTCTCCAAAACCCAGTGTTCAAGTGTGTCGCGTGTACGCGTGCACATGTATAAATAATGGGACTTGCTTGCCCTTGCCTTGCACTTTGGGTCATCATTTTAATCTGTGTAAAGTCAGTGTAAAATGCTGCCAGATGAGAATGACAACACGTTCCAAGTGTCCCCAACCGCAGCCATTTGAAAATCATGGGAATGGCTTAAAAATAATGGGTGAGAGTCAGTGAGACTAAGAGTCACAGTGCTCACAGCTTGGGGTAGGGAGGGAAGGTGGCTTTAAGCTGTTTTGCACACTCCTGATTCTGGGCTAGTTCAGGGGCTGAAGAAATCCCTGCTATGATGTAGACAACTCTGATGTACAGAGGCAGGGCAGGGAGGTAAATTATGCCAGCCTCTCCTCCCCCTCACAGTTCAGTCTCACACACTCCCGTTGTTTGTTAGAGCTGGTTGAAAAATGTCTGACTAAATGTTTTTCCGATGGAAAATGCTGTTTTGTCAGATTGAAACTTTTTGCAGGACCAGGTTGATTTCAGCAAAATTGCATTTAGAAAACAAGATGGTTTAACGGAGACCTTATCAGAGCAGAACATTTTGATTCTTTGATATGAAATGACCTTTTGATTCCAAATGTATTTTGTTTTATATTATAAATGAAAACACAGCATAAACTTCTAAATAGTCTGAATCAGAATGAAATATTCAGATTCTATCAAAATGGAGCATTCTGACTAGGGTGACCAGATGTCCCAATTTTATAGGAACAGTCCAGTTATTTGGGGCTTTATCTTATATAGATGCTTATTATCCACCACCCCGTGTCCCGATTTTTCACCCTTGCTATCTGGTCACCCTAATTTTGACTGACTTGAAAAGATTTTTTTTTTTTTTATTTCTTTTTACAGGAAATTTCAAATTTGGGGCTTGGGGGAGGAGGGTGGTTCCAATTAGGAAGGGAACAAATTTTGAAAAGTCAGAATTTCCTGTGGAACAGAAATTCCAAGTTATGTGTGTGGGGGGGGGGGACTTTTTCAAGTGTTTTCAGTGCCTTGGGTAAGAAAGGTGCTAAAGGTATATAAAATATTAATACAAAATCATTTTAAAATAAGTTGTCCAACAATTTTTGAATTTCAAAAATCTTCAGTTTGAGGCAAAAGATTCTGTAAAGATATGTTATCCACACTGATTCACAACACCGTAACACTAGTCTTGATCTCATATAAATGTAGGTGATATTATTGGGTAACTTTATAAAGTCCCTCTATCACAACATCACTTAAATGCAGCCACTTCTGAGGTGGAGATTAGAATCTGAGTATAAAACATGATATATAACAGCATCCAAACATAACAAAGATTCTTTAAAGTTTTCCTATCCCCAATCTAGGCTTGTGCTTCTCTGTGCGGTGACTATTTACTCACCTGTTGCATCCTCTTTGTAAATACAAAGCAAAGCCGCCCCTTCAGCACCTATCAGTAGCCTTTGATGTAGCCCGGCAATAACCTATCACTCATTGTAAACCTTGTTCTGAATTGTATCTATGGAGATCACACCAAACACACCTCATCTGCTATTGACTAGGCTCTTCATTCAAACTGCGAACAGTTAAAGAAGGGACAATATTGTCCTTATGTTTGTACGGATGGGAATTATTTGTTGGTGAAAGGTGTCATGTTATGCACCGGGTATGCTTTTCCTCAAGGGTGCACAAAAGGAGATAGGTGTCTAGGCACCTAAGTCCCAATTTTGGCTGCACTCCGACATTCAAAACACCTGCCTAAACCTTAAAACTTAACACCCCTGTGTGCCCTTAGTCCTAATGGAGTTTTCTCAAGGCTGTGATGCATCCTAAGACATCAGACTGAACGGGGATTGCATGACAGGATTATGCGGGGCCTGAAATATATTGGTCATGGGAGGTTTTCTTTTTTTCTTTATTAGCCCCTCTTCTGCTGGTTAGTGGAGGCAACTAGTGTGTATCTCTGCAGGAAGTGTCATTTTCCTTTATTTATAGGCAGGCCATTTAAAAAGAAATACTCAAAGCTGTGTTTTTTATCTTCTGGGACTGTAGATCAAAGGATGTCTACTGAGTCTGACAAACCCTCTTTCAGCACAGCCGCTCGTATTAGCTTCTGCTCAGTTGCCCCTGTGCACAGAGCCAGCACAAGACCTGGGTATCATTTACATCCCATTGAAGCACTATTGTGTGGCCTTAAACAGGACTTAGTGGTGGATGGGCTTTGTGCTGGCTGGGGTGACTTTCAGCCTTTACCGTTAGGTGCTATTTACATGGGCTGTAGGGGATCGCAGAACGTCGCCAATGCCCAAATCAATCTTTCATGAGATTTAAAAATAAAAAGTTTGGTTAATATATATCCCTTATTTTTCATTCCCATGGCAGCCTCTGTGTGTTGGGGGATAGGAAGTGGAAATGCCAGAATGCTTTCAATACTTCAAATACTTCCATACTGACTTTCACTCTGAGCAGGAAAGATGGTTGCATGGCGAAAGCCTTAGCATGTGTCTCAGGATATGTGGGTCCAAATTTGAGCTCGGTCACAGATTTCCTGTATGCCCTAGAGTTACTTAAGCATTCAGGCCCAAATCCTCCCAGGTATTTAGATGCTTAACTCCTATTGGTTTCAATGAGAGTTAGGTGCCTAAATACCTTTGAGGATCTGGGCCTGAGTTGTCTTTCTGCAAATAATAACGCTTCCTTTCTCTCGTCCACTTAGACCATAAACTCTTTTGGGCCGGGACTGACTTTCACTCTATCCAATGCCTAGAATAATGGGGCCCTGATCTCAGTTAAGCTTTGGAAGTGCTATCATAAAATTAAAAAATGGAACTACCTGAACGTGTCCTGCTACATTTTACTGCTGCTCAGGCTCCACGCTGAATTTCCTGAGGTTCACCTATTGCTAAAGAGAAAACTGTCGAAAATATAGAGTGGAAAATATTTGACTTGAGAGGTTATTTTACAAAGAAAACGGTGTTCCCTCCAGGGGAATTGTGATCCAGTGCTTAGGGTGCAAACATAGCATCTAGAATAGCTGGGTTCAAGTCTTTGCTTTGCTCCAGACTCCCTGGGTGGCCACAGGCAAAATTGCTTAGCTTTTTGGCGATCATCAGTACAATAAGGATGATCACGCATACCTGCCTCCCACGGGTGTTGTGAAGACAAAATCCATTAAAGGCTGTGAGGCGCTCAAATACCACTGTAACGGGGGCCACTTCGGTACCTAAGATAGGTGGAAAAAGATGGGTTGACCCAGTGTTGCTTTTTTTTTAAATCAACACACAGAGTAAGTGTTCTTCAGTCAACCTCAGTTCCGGTCAGCATTGTATGGCACAATCCCAATGATTTTGGAGGTATTTTCCTCTACCCCATGGCCTCTATATGCTGCTGTGGCCATAAACACCTCTTCTTGGCTGTCTAGAGAAGAATTCTTCCACTGGAGGCATTGCACAGGGCAGCCATAGTTTGGCCCCCTCTTCAGTGTAGCAGACATCTTGCAGCAGGAGGGGGGGTGTTGGGAAAGTATCAGAGACAGGACTGTAGCACATGCTGCTACAGAAATTCTAGACTCCTGGGTTGCCTAACTTGTGCCATGAGGATTTTGGCTCCAGCTTAGAATCCTGAGAGCACAAAGGAGGGGGCCCAGTACAGAATTTCACCCCCTGAATGTACAGCACGTAGACAATATATAGCTCTAATGCTCATGAAGTTCAGTATCTGATATAACTCTACCGATTCACCTAAAGCAGTAACTCTAGGGGAGGCAACTAGACGCTGGTGTCTGTCATCTTAAGCATCCCAACACAGAAACTGTGCAAACCGCCTAACACCCACCCACACACTCTCTTCAGCTATTCGGTTTATAGCTATGAGTCAGGAAACCAGAACCTCGCAGCAAACCTGCCAGCAGACATGATTGGGTTTGTAAATTCAGCAGCTTTTATTAGAACGCAGGCTTCAGCATTGTAAGAGAGCGGCTGCTGTGAAACACACAAGGCACTGTGTCAGAGGCGAATGCTAGGGGAAAATAAAAGCATTTGAGATCTGCGATTGGATTTCGAGGGTGGAGGGATGCTTTGCTTAACTCGTCTGAGAACTTTAGATGCTAGGCCACATATTAATTGACTGCTGATGAAAAGTGCTGTGTAAGAGCGAGGTATTATTATTATTATCTGAGTGAGCATAGGAGATGTTTGGAGCTGTACTTTTTGACTCGGGTCTGTCTCCCATTAGAAACTGGCCCAGGATGATAGTAACTGAAAGTCGTTACCATCTGGGGACAGTGGGGTAAACTATTTAAACGGAATGTCACACCCAATTCTACTGGGAGGTGAGGCACGTTGATGGCGGTAGCTTGCACTGCCTATGCCATGACTGAACTGTTCTATAGATAAACAGAGTCCTTGACACAGCCGGGCTGTAAACCTGCACCTTCCACAAGCAGTAAATTCATGCAACACACAATAAGACCTTCCTGCTGCAGGTATGAGCCATGAAACTACTTTGATATTTCGGATGAAGCTCCCCCATTCCAAAAACCACTCTAGTTCTGTGCAGCTATTCCAGTTCTGGAGCTGTTAGCAGGGATCTTGGTTTTTCAGAACATGGTCAGGCCATCTTGCTAACACATAGCCACATTCTGCTTTCAGTCACACCGATGTAGAGTTGTGCATCTGACTGATTTTTCTGTAAGTTGGCCGAACCAAAAAATTGAAGGGGGGAATAATTTCAGGTCGAATGAAACATTTCATTTCATTTTAAAAAAAGAATAAAATTCAACTACAATGAAGTCATTTTGAATCAAAATATGTCACGTCATTTCAGCTTTTTCTGAATTTGTTGTTATTTTCAACCACAACAATTCCTCGAATTTTCCACGCAGTCACAAAATATTTTGGTCTACCCGAATCGGTATTTTTTAGCAAAAGAGGATTTTGTCACAAATATTTTCCCCAGCTCTACGCCAATGGGACCTCGCTGACTTTTGTGGTCTTTGCACTGGTGTAACTGAGAGCAGAACACTTTGCAAGGCATAACTTCTACAAATAAACCCCCTCAGCAGCCCCCAGGCATAGACCTATGGATTTCTTCAGAAGATGCAATTTCACAAGTTCATGCAATTCATCACAGTATCATGCAATTTATTGAATGGTCAGGGTAACTATCTTTTGGAATGGACTATCAAAGGAAGTGGGGGATTCTCCATCTCTTGATGTCTTCAGATCAAGACTGGATGCCTTTCTGGAAGAGATGCTATAGTCAAACACAAGTTGTTGGGCCCAGTACAGGGGTAACTGGGTGAAATGTAATGGCTTGTGATATGCAAAAGGTCTGACTAGATGTTATAATGGTCTCTTTTGGGCCGTGAACCTATGAACCTATGCTAAGATGCCAAATGATAATTTATTACTGATCTAGCACTGTGAGATGTACTCGGCACTTTGCAATACTATTAAAGATGGCCTCCCTGTCTCAGAGAGCTTACAACCAAAGTAAAGATAACAACAACAGAAAGAAATGATAGACACAAGGAGAGTGTCACTTGAGACACTATTGCCCATGCCCTGGGCCAGAACCCCAGCTGGAATGAATTAGCAAAGTCCATTAACTTCAATGGAGCTATGCCCATTTACACTAGCTGAGGTTCCTTGAGGAGAACATGGGATTATATTTGCAATATTTTCTGGGATTTGTTTGCTTTGATGTGTGAAAGAGGTTATGGGTTATGGGCAGGATCTTCCAAAGTATTCAACACTGGCCTATCTCCACATCCAATCAAGCCAAGGCCAATATTCCAGTGGGAGCAGAGATAGGCCAATGCTGAGTACTTTAAAAATCCCGCTACATATGTCTCCTTGAAGGAAGTGAGTTTTGAGAAGGGACTTAGTGGAAGGAAGCAAAGAGGTGGATGGGGTCAGGAAGGAGATTTCCAGGCTTGCAGGGTTAGGCCAATCAGGAGTCCCAAGCAATGTTGCCTGATGCTAGCACTGATACGACAATGAGGATGTATGGAAATGTTTGTGGGCACCTTGGGTATGTCTAGATTGCAAAAAACCACCCCACAGCAACTGACTTGAGCTCACAGGGCTTGCACAATGGAGTTAAAAATATCAGATATTCTCACTTGGGCTGGAGCTCAGTTTCTGGGACCCTCCCTCCTCGCTGGGTTTCAGAGCCCAGGTCCAAAAGGAACATCTACACTACTATTTTTAGCCCATTCCATGAGTCAGTTGACCCGGGCTCTGTAACTCACCACTCTAGTGTAGATGTACCCTTACAGGTCTCCTGCTGGAAGTATTGGCGAATTTGCCAATACCCACAAACTCCCATCATTTTTTCCCACCGTATCATCTGCCTTTCCTAGCTGGAAGCAGTGGGCTGCTGGAAGTTCAGTTCCTAGATCCTAGAAGATACTTACATTTAAAAAGTCTCAGTGGCACTCGGGCCTCAATTCTCCACTACACTTGAATGCAGGTGGCTGCAGAGCGTGTTCCCCAGATGTCCAGCACAGTGGAAGGCAGAGCCGCAAGGGGCCTGTTTTATTTTCTGCTTTTGATGCAAATTGGGTAGATCATCCTTCCTTTGGAATTGGCTGGCAGGCTTTGCAGAGTAACCACCCCGTTATCACACATCTCTTTGTAAAATGGGACATGAACAAAGTGACATTCTTACAGTGGGTCACAAATGTTCTGTGCCAAACTTTCTTGGACAGAAAACGTCTTTTTAGACTAAAGGGAAATTTTTTACAAAACAATTACATCTCATTGATAATTTTGGGTTGCTTTTTTTTTAAATCCAAACCCTCAGATTTTTTTCAGCGCCAGAAGAATTTCAACAAAAAGAGAGATACAAAGATTTGTTTTTGTTGAAACTTTTCACTGGGTGAAAACGCTCACTTCCCAACCAGCGCTATTAATCACTTTTCTGGCCATAAACTGCCCTTTCAAAACCCTGATCCGTTCCCCCCTCTCCCCTTTTACTCCTGAGAGTCCAGCCTAAAGGAGGGAAGATTGTTTAGACAGGAGGATAAACAACACTGCGGGGAAGGGAGACGTGCTTGGTACAGAGACATCTGCAGCAACAGCAGCTGAAAGGCTGTCTATTCTGTCTTCCTATTGTATACGTCTGGCCCTCTGGGTAAGAGCCTTTCTACCTACTGTGCCTCTGTGCAGGGCTTTCCAAAGCTGTGTGCGTGGAGCTACTCTGAATTCAGATTCCCAGTCCCTAACGTATCTATCTCCAGATCACCGTTGTGTAAACTGAGCGCTAGGACCTGGGCCGTCTTCTGCCTAAAATGTTCACGCTCGTAAAAGTGATCCATTATTTCCTACCTTGATACAAACCAGCAGGTCCCTGAGCCTGGAGACCCTTTTTAGCCAGTGATCGATCCCTTCTGGCTCGCATTCAGACACCAAAGGATGAACACAGTTGGGTTTAAGGAGCTTTTGCAGCCTTATCAGAAAGGCTGGGTGTGCGGTTAAGGGTAGTATACCAGAAGTTCAATTCCAGGCTTTTCTACTAACTAGTTGTGTGCCCACGGGCTAATCACTTAATGACTCTGTGCTTCAGTTCCCCATCTGTAAATGGGATAACACCACCCCTTTTATGGCTCTGTTTATCTAGGTTGTAAACTCTTTGGGGTAGGGGCCATAACTTAACTCTGTGTTCGTACACCTCCTAGCACACTGGGGCCCTGCTTGTGGTTATGACATTGATATTGACAATAGCCATAGGTTTGAAGCTGCACAGAGCTATACAGTGGTGTTCGGTGGTGAGAAAAGAGGAATGAAAGATGGGGAGTTCTGGGTTTTACTCTTGGTTCCAATACTGACTCACCGTGGGTCCTTGGGAAAGTCACTTACCTACCCTGTGCTTCATTTTATCCAACTGCAAAACGGGCATAGCGCTGGGGGAGGAGAGGGGATTGCAACGTTTGATGCACTGATGTTTGCAAAGTGCTTTGAGATTCATGGATGGAAGGCGCTAGAGAAGGATGAAGGATAATTGTTCCACTTCTGAATGGTTGTTGCTTATGAAACTCCTTATGGATTCATTCCTCCTAGTCACCTTCGTTAAGTGCACACCATCCAGCTCCAAACTGCAGCTCAGAAAATGGCAAGCCCTTGTGCATGGCACCAACACCCTTGAGGCCAATCTCAGAGGCCAGGGCCTTGTGCATAGGGCTAGGAGCCAGGATCATAAGGTCTAAGCCTAGCTCTGCCACTGATTTTTTGTTTGATTTTTGGGCAAGTCACTTAGGACCTGATCCATAGTCAGTCTTGAGCCTGAGCTGTGGACACACTGCTATTTTAAGGTGCTAGCTGGAGCAAAGCTAGCATGGGTACATCTATGCAAGCTGGGAATCACACCTCCCAGCTCAAATGTAGACATACCCTTAGTCTGCTCCCATTGACGTCAATGGGAGTTTTAGCACTGGCTTTGATGGGAGCAGGGTTAGGTGAATAATGAGCACTGTTGAATATCCCACTCATCTGCCTCTGTTTCCCCAACTAATAACCCTTACTGACCTGCCACGCAGGCTGCAAAGATCAATCAGTGAATGTTTCCACAGCACTTTGAAAATACGTAATGCTAACCATTATTTTTATGCCACTATGGCATTTAACATGCCCATCTCCATAATGATGGAGCTTGCAATTGTTTTATAGTTCATGGAAATTCACCACTAAACAAAGGGCCTTTATTATTACATTGCATTGTTACATACACAGGCTGTTGATGAACACATAGCAAATAACACGCTTTTTCCAGAAATCTCTTACCAAATTGTCAGTCTTATTTTTCTTAAATTGTGCTTCAAAGCTTTTAACTCTACAAGACAAAATCATCTGTCTAATTTTCATCATTTAAAAAAAATGTAATCCCATGTAGAGTGATCACTTCTTCACTCACACGCTGGTCAGAAAAGAACCAGGGAGTATAACTTATCTTTGGCCAAACAAATCTAAATGCATCTGGGAGACATCAGGCCCGTCAAAGCTGATAAGTTATTAATAACAATGAATGATGACCAGAAAAGAAAAAGGTTATCATCTCCTCTTATTCCTTCTGGAGCATCTTTCCAGTGCTTCTGATTGATGCCAGATTGTCTGGCAAGGAACAGAAGTACTTTTCTCAGTTGGCGCTGAGTCTAAGGGCTTTCTTTTTTATTTCTACTCTTGAAACCTTTATAAATATTTAAGAGAAAGGAAAGCATGAATGGGAGCACATGGTCCTATGGAAATTCATGAAAGCTGACAGTAAAAAATGTGTGTGTGTGTGTCTGTCTCTCTCTCCCTCCCCCCACATATATATATATATATATATATATATATATATATATATATATATATATATATATATATATATATATATATATATATAAAGAGAGAGAGAGAGAGAGACACTCACTCACTCAGTGAAATGTGTGTGAAAACAAAACAAAACAAAAAACCACTGCAAAACTTCCAAGCCAAAAGGAAATCAGCCGTAATAACCTGTATCCTCCAGTTTGCCTTCACCCATCCTCCCTTCTCCCCAGAGTTATTCTCCTCCTCTGCAAATTTGCTCTCAGAATGTAGCTGTCACCCAAACTTGACTACCTGCAAGAGTAGGAATAGGGACTGTGGAAAAGGTTGATTGGTCCATGTCCTGAAATGCTCCCAATACATTCAACCAGATGGTATAAGGTGCTAAGTGCCTTCTGGGTTAATGAGAGTTGAGGGCACTTTCCAATATCAGGTCTTCATTGAGATGGATCTTCAAGTGATCTGTGGCATCCCACCTGTGATGAGAAGATGAGGATGGAATCAGGTGTTAGCTGGTTGGTTTTCAGATAATTTACTCGTTGCAATAGGAGAAAAACACGGGATGACATTTTTCTTTAAAGACATCAAGTTGTGGAGAGATTTGACCCATTGTATTGTCTTTTACTTTTACATTGGATGTATATTTTGCATGAAAGGTATTTATACTGCATGGTGTCTATTGCTAGTGAGGTTCATCACTGCCATGGTGGATGAAGAATGATTATCTGGTAATGTAGATGGTAATGAACTGGCTATGCCCAGTGGCTTGCAAGCACCATGGACAGTTCCCTCCTGCACACCACCTTCATTTGTTGCGTCTTTCCAGTTCCGGGTCACCTATTCCTTGATCATGGGCTGCCATTCTTCTTTGGTTTAGAGCTCACCCAGAAGAAGGACCCTCATTGCAACACAAGTCCTGGAGTCTATGGGTGTGAAAAGCACCCTTCAAAGTAGAAGCATCACTCTACCTTTAGAGGGTGGTTAGTATGATGTGAGCTTCACCATCATCCTCTCCTTCAACCTTCACTCCCTCCTCATGCACACGACTTTTTCAAGACCATCCCTTCTTGACCAAGGAATGAGGTTCCATTGGAGACAGTATGTGATGGTATCTAATGCAGCTGTCTAAGTTACTGAGCTGTTCCTCTGGGTTTGGTTCTCCCCACTGCATCTGTAACATTCATTTCCCCATGAATTAGTGGGCCGCATGAGGCAAAACACTGGGTAATTTGCTAGTCTACACACTGCAACTGACACTAACCAGGAAACACTGGGCTTGATTCTCCTCACACACACTTCAGTGTCCACTTTGAATAACCCCAATGAGGCCAGTAGGGCCGACTGATCTCCCACTGTTTTTACCCCAGAGTTATTCCACTGATTTCAAAGGCATTCCCCCACCCATCCCCCGGTTTACCCCAGTGTAACTGAGGTCAAAATCAGATCCACTATACAAATAAATACAGGCCTCTGTTACGTGGTGTGTTAAAGCGAGTTGCCTTTTCCCATGTGGTGAGCTGAATTCAAACCCAAGACATGACTAGCACATGGGGAATAAGTCCAATGGACTAGGGCCTATTTATCCATGTCATACAATAACCTGATCTGGCACTGTTGAGTTAGGCTGGTAGTCTCTGCTCCGGAAAGACATGTCACTAGGTTGAAAGGGGTTTCTGATGCCATGTTTGAGGTGCTTTGGCAAAGGTGCATGGGAATTATGAAGCATTAATAATGAAAGCCTGGCTTTGCCCCCCGACTCATGTTAAATAGAACCTTACTCTGCCAGCAGCGGCCTAAATTTCCAGCCTTTCACTTGTTTCCCAGAACTAATTCTTTGGGTGGCACTCAGCAGCCCGGTGTCTGAAACACAATGAACTCCTTTGTGTGTGTGCATCCTAGCCAGCCCAGTGCATTGGCAGAACCAAGGGAGGTGCGTGGACTGAATGAAGAGGGAGGCTGGATGTCAGAAGTGAAGGGCATTGGCAGATCTGGAAGTTATATGGCTAATGCAGGTAGTGTCTGCTGTATTCTGGAGCTGCCAAGGGCCAGTATGGGCCTGGCAGAGCCAGGGAATGTCTGGGGGATAAGCATACTGGCCATGCCTCCTCCCCTCCCCCGCCTCTGACCTGCCCAGGGTGATTCCCTGGGAATGGGGAGGGGCCCCTATTGGCTCATTTGGCCAGGTACAGCCACAACAAAGTGGCAATGGCACAGGGATGGATTCCTCACGTAGGGTCTCATTGCTCATGCCAGGCAAGTTATGCTGCCAGCTGTAAATTCCAAGCCTGAGAGTTAAATCTCCCTGCCCCAAAGCTGGCCTTTTTTGGAACAGGTCACCCCTGGCAAGCAGTAAGAGCAGTTCTCGCCCAGCGCTGGTCATGGTCCAGCACTCACACACATACCCACAGCCCAAATCTCCTTCAGGTCAAATTCGCTTCAACCTCAGGGACTGAAAAGACCTCAAGTCCTTTTCTGCAGTCACAATAGGGCATGACTGGGCACTGCAGTCCAGACAGTAAAAACAAGAAGCTGATTTTCTTTTCAGCAAAGTAAAAACAAATGCCCTCATTACTAAGCATATTGAAAGAGATCTAATCTATCTATCCATCCATCTATCCATCAAAAAATGTCTTCTACGTGATAAGAAACCCTCCCACTTACTTCTGCGTCACTCAGAGCACTGCAATAGGAACTCATTGCCTAGGGGATGTGCGTGTCCACTGCTGTGCTTTTAATGAAAATGCGTATCAGTGGGTTTAATTATGCCCTTTCAGAGCCATAGGGAGCTTCACACAAGGGGAGTGTTTGGCATCAGGGGTCTGTTTCCCTTTGGGGTCACTGCTCCACCAGTTAATGAGCTAAAAGAATTTCAAAGGCAATACATAAGGAAGAAACCTTATATTTATGGGTGTGAACTTCAGGCTGCTGAGAGGTTCCAGGTTGATAGGCCTGGGATTGAAGGCTTGTGTTCATCTGCAGGATGGGGACAATGCCCGCGGCATCAATTCCCCCTTCACCATCACCTGCCAATACACCTTAGCCCTGAGCTGGAGAGGGCAGCTTGATCAACCTGTGCATTTAGTCCTTGGCTTGTGTGTTGGCAAGGGGGTCAGTGAGCATCAATGTTTGTGAAGTTGATTTTGTGAGTTTGGAAACCTATATCCACTGCGGGGCTAAGATCCACCAAACTCACTCCATTGAGGTCACTGGGTGAGCATTATATAGGAACAACTGTTGGTCTGGGTTGGCTTTGAGCCATGCATATTTTTAAAATAATAACAATAATTAGCTCTAGTTCAAACAGGAATGAATTCAGAGAAGTCCTCTGGCCTGTCTTATGCAGGTGGTCAGATTAGATGATCACAGTGGTCCCTTCTGGCCTTAGAATCCATGAATCTATGGCATTTTCACCTATCCATTTCAGAGTGTGTTACAGAGGACGATAAGTATAATTATGACCATTTTACAGAGGGAGGAACTTGAGGTAGGTAGAGGGGAAGTGACTTGCCCTAGGCCATCTAGCAGGCCAGGGGCAGGTGGATTCTCCACCACTTGCAATCTCTAAGGGTATGTCTACACTACGAAATTAGGTCGAATTTATAGAAGCCAGTTTTATAGAAATCGGTTGTGTACAGCCGATTGTGTGTGTCCCCACATAAAATGCTCTAAGTGCATTAAGTCGGCGGACCGCGTCCACAGTACCGAGGCTAGCGTCGACTTCCAGAGCATTGCACTGTGGGTAGCTATCCCACAGTTCCCGCAGTCTCCGCTGCCCATTGGAATTCTGGGTTGAGATCCCAATGCCTGAATGATGCAAAACAGTGTTACGGGGGGTTCTGGGTACATGTCGTCAGGCACCTCCCCCTCCGGCAGACAATCGATTCACGCCTTTTTACCTGGGTTACCTGTGCAGACAACATACCACGCCAAGCATGGAGCCCGCTCAGCTCAGCTCACCGTCAGCATATGTCCTCTGGGTGCCGGCAGACGTGGTACTGCATTGCTACACAGCAGCAGCTAATTGCCTTTTGGCAGTAGACGGTGCAGTATGACTGGTAGCCTTCATTGGCGATCTGGGGGCTGGCAGATATGGGGCTGGCAGACGTGGGGCTGCATTGCACACAACAGCAGCCCCTTGCCTTTTGGTAGAAGATGGTATATTACGACTGATATCAGTCGTCATCGTACTGCAGTGGCTGTCAATCATGGGCACCTGGGCAGACATGCTCAGTCCTATCGAACAGTCTCGACGATGATGGCTATCAGTCGTAGTATGCTATTTTCTGCCAAGCGCCCAGTATTTTCTGCCAAGCACCCAGAAGATGCCGAGGGCTATCAGTCATGCTGCACCGTCGTCTGCCAGCTTAAGATGTAAAAAATAGATTTGTTCTGTATTCATTTGCTTCCCCCTCCCTCCATTAAATCAATGGCCTTCTAAACCCAGGGTTTTGAGTTCAATCTTTTGGGGGGCCCATTCTGTGGGACAGTTGTTAGTGTTTCTCCCTGATGCACAGCCACCTTTGTTGATTTTAATTCCCTGTACCTGTATGCCATGTCGTCACTCGCCCCTCCCTCCCTCCCTCCGTCCGTCAGATACTAGTTTCGCGCCTTTTTTCAGACCAGACCCCATAGCGCTCAGATCACCACGGCAATTATGAGCACTATGAACACCACGCGCATTGTCCTGGAGTGTATGCAGAGCCAGGACATGCCAAAGCAAAACCAGGACCAGCCGAGGAGGCGATTGCAGCGCAGCGACGAGAGTGATGAGGAAATTGACATGGACATAGACCTCTCACAAGGCACAGGCCCCAGCAATGTGCAAACCATGGTGTTACTGGGGCAGGTTTATGCCGTGGAACGCCGATTCTGGGCCCGGGAAACAAGCACAGACTGGTGGGACCGCATCGTGCTGCAGGTGTGGGACGATTCCCAGTGGCTGCGAAACTTTCGCATGCGTAAGGGCACTTTCATGGAACTTTGTGACTTGCTTTCCCCTGCCCTGAAGTGCCAGAATACCAGGATGAGAGCAGCCCTCACAGTTGAGAAGTGAGTGACGATAGCCCTGTGGAAGCTTGCAACGCCAGACAGCTACCGGTCAGTCAGGAATCAATTTGGAGTGGGCAAATCTACTGTGGGGGCTGCTGTGATCCAAGTTGCCAGGGCAATCAAAGACCTGGTGATATCAAGAGTAGTGACTCTGGGAAATGTGCAGGACATAGTGGATGGCTTTGCTGCAATGGGATTCCCAAACTGTGGTGGGGCGATAGACGGAACCCATATCCCTATCTTGGGACCGGAGCACCAAGCCACCGAGTACATAAACCGCAAGGGGTACTTTTCAATGCTGCTGCAAGCCCTGGTGGACCACAAGGGACGTTTCACCAACATCAACGTGGGATGGCCGGGAAAGGTACATGATGCTCGCGTCTTCAGGCACTCTGGTCTGTTTCGAAAGCTGGAGGAAGGGACTTTCTTCCCAGACCAGAAAGTAACCGTTGGGGATGTTGAAATGCCTATCATGATCCTTGGGGACCCAGCCTACCCCTTAATGCCATGGCTCATGAAGCCGTACACAGGCAGCCTGGACAGGAGTCAGGACCTGTTCAACTACAGGCTGAGCAAGTGCCGAATGGTGGTGGAATGTGCATTTGGACGTTTAAAAGCGCGCTGGCGCAGCTTACTGACTCGCTCAGACCTCAGCAAAAAGAATATCCCCATTGTTATTGCTGCTTGCTATGCGCTCCACAATATCTGTGAGAGTAAGGGGGAGACATTTATGGCGGGGTGGGAGGTTGAGGCACATCGCCTGGCCGCTGATTACGCGCAGCCAGACACCAGGGCGGTTAGAAGAGCACAGCAGGGCGCGGTGCGCATCAGAGAAGCTTTGAAAACGAGTTTTGTGACTGGCCAGGCTACGGTATGAAACTTCTGTTTGTTTCTCCTTGATGAACCCTCTGCCCCCCCCCCCCCACCCGGTTCACTCTACTTCCCTGTAAACCAACCACCCCACCCTCCCCTCCCCCCTTTGAGCACCGCTTGCAGAGGCAATAAAGTCATTGTTACTTCACATTCGTGCATTCTTTATTAATTCATCACACAACTGGGGGATAATTGCCAAGGTAGCCCGGGATGGGTGGGGGAGGAGGGAAGGAAAAGGACACACTGCAGTTTAAAACTTTAACTCTTATTGAAGGCCAGCCTTCTGATGCTCGGGCAATCATCTGGGGTGGAGTGACTGGGTGGCCGGAGGCCCCCCCACCGTGTTCTTGGTCGTCTGGGTGAGGAGGCTATGGAACTTGGGGAGGAGGGCTGTTGGGTACACAGAGGCTGTAGCGGTGGTCTCTGCTCCTGCTGCCTTTCCTGCAGCTCAACCATACGCTGGAGCATATCAGTTTGATGCTCCAGCAGCCGGAGCATCAACTCTTGCCTTCTGTCTGCAAGCTGACGCCACCTATCATCTTCAGCCCGCCACTTGCTCTGTTCATCCCGCAATTCAGCCCGCCACCTCTCCTCTCGTTCATACTGTGCTTTTCTGTAGTCTGACATTGACTGCCTCCACGCATTCTGCTGTGCTCTTTCAGCGTGGGAGGACATCTGGAGCTCCATGAACATATCATCCCGAGTCCGCCGTTTTCTCCTTCTAATCTTCACTAGCCTCTGTGAAGGAGAAACATTTGCAGCTGGTGGAGGAGAAGGGAGAGGTGGTTAAAAAAGACAAACAGCACAAACCCAACTAACCCTCCTCCCCCCCACACCCAATTATCGGGGATGATCACTTCACCCCTCCCCACACCGCGTGGCTAACAGCAGGGAACATTTCTGTTCAGCAGAGCAGGAAGGGGCACCTCTGAATGTCCCCTTAATAAAATCGCCCCATTTCAACCAGGTGACCCTGAACGATATCAGTCTCCTGAGGATAACAAAGAGCGATAAGGAATGGATGTTGTCTGCATGCCAGCAAACACCGGGACCATACGCTGCCATGCTTTGTTATGCAATGATTCCAGACTACGTGCTACTGGCCTGGCGTGGTAAAGTGTCCTACCATGGCGAACGGGATAAGGCAGCCCTCCCCAGAAACCTTTTGCAAAGGCTTTGGGAGTACATGAAGGAGAGCTTTCTGGAGATGTCCCTGGAGGATTTCTGCTCCATCCCCATACACGTTAACATACTTTTCCAGTAGCTGTACTGGCGCGATTGCCAGGGCAAATTAATCATTAATCATTAAACACGCTTGCTTTTAAACCATGTGTAATATTTACAAAGGTACACTCACCAGAGGTCCCCTGTGTGCCCTCAGGGTCTGGGAGCACGCCTTGGGTGAGTTCGGGGGTTACTGGCTCCAGGTCCAGGGTGATAAACATATCCTGGCTGTTGGGGAAACCGGTTTCTCCGCTTCCTTGCTGCTGTGAGCTATCTACATTATCTTCATCCTCATCTTCCTCGTACCCCGAACCCTCTTCCCTGTGTGTTTCTCCAGTGACGGAGTCATAGCACATGGTTGGGGTAGTGGTGGCTGCACCCCCTAGCATGACATGCAGCTCCGCGTAGAAGCGGCATGTTTGCGGCTCTGCCCCGGACCTTCTGTTTGCCTCTCTGGCTTTGTGGTAGGCTTGCCTTAGCGCCTTAATTTTCACGCGGCACTGCTGTGCGTCCCTGTTATGGCCTCTGTCCTTCATGGCCTTGGAGACCTTTTCTAATATTTTGCCATTTCGTTTACTGCTACGGAGTTCAGCTAGCACTGATTCATCTCCCCATATGGCGAGCAGATCCCGTACCTCCCGTTTGGTCCATGATGGAGCTCTTTTGTGATCCTGGGACTCCATCACGGTTACCTGTACTGATGAGCTCTGCGTGGTCACCTGTGCTCTCCACGCTGGGCAAACAGGAAATTAAATTCAAATGTTTGCGGGGCTTTTCCTGTCTACCTGGTCAGTGCATCTGAGTTGAGAGTGCTGTCCAGAGCAGTCACAATGAAGCACTTTGGGATAGCTCCCGGAGGCCAATAACGTTGAATTCTGTCCACA